>NC_134643.1:209327059-209680765 GCF_030463565.1 Pelecanus crispus
AACATTTTCATGCATTATCTTTAGTGACTCATGTGCTTCAGTTTTTTCCAGGTGTGCTTCAGGGGAAAATGAAAATAACCCACCTCCAGCATACACTCAGCCTCTCAGGAGAAACTGCAAGTTTTTGTTATTATTCTAAACAAGATTTTCTGCTGCGGAAGATCCACTTAGAGCCGTTCCTGTTCCCTGTATCCTCTGGGCAGGAAGTCTCTTCTTGGACTATTAATGGCTTGCTATTTTTTTTCCTATGGAAAAACAACAAGCAGACAAAGGACCATCATCAGCAATGCTGTTCATATTACAAGTTCAATAGCCAGAGGAAGTATACAGATCTTCATACGAAAATTTCTCTATAAATCTATATATAAGTATATAGTTTTTCATTCCTGTCGGCATAGCCATTTGCAGATCTGCATTAAACAATGAATTTCAATGCTGGTGCTGTAAAAGTGTCAGTCAGCAGCTCTGTTGCTTCTGGCTCTGATGGTAATAGATTGGCTAAGAAATCTGGACACGTACACTTTGCCAAGGGATTGTGTGCTGCTGGAGGTAATGCACATCAGATGAGATGTCACACTCTCAGAAGAAGTGCAGAGGCATTAAGACAAGCCAAATTCCGCAATGTTTATATTCTCCTTTACCAATCAAGATGTCAGGAGGGGGACTGAATTTATAAATACTGGAACAGGGTTTGTTGCGTGACAGAAGTTCTTGGAGAAAAGAAATAGGTTAGACTTTTTGCCTTATTATGTCCCAAAGAAAACTGATTATCTATGTTCACAGTTAAAATTAAATAAATACATTTGGACATGAAAAGATAGAGAGATTTCAGGAAAAAAGTGCTTCAAACATCACATGCTGAGGGTTGTAAGGAGGGAAGCAGAAAACAGCAGCTGTGTTTTGTGCTGCACAGGTTTCTGAATGCTTCAGAACAGCCCCGTGAAACTTTGCAAGTGTTTTAGAAACAAATGTTTCCAATTAACACTAGTTCTTGGTTCACATTTGAAAGCCGGTTTTCGGGTCAGTGGTAACTTCCCCAAAGAAGGAGTGAGGGGAAAAAAAAAAAATCTCTGCTGGGGAATTAGCGAGAGCCAGAGACATTGCTGTGATTTCATTGCAGTTATGGAGGCACTAGTGGAACGGGGAGGGAGGACTGTGGCGGGATGTTGTTTTGGGTTTAGCTGTGGAGGGCATGTGTAGCAGCGAGAAGATACAGTCTAATGTGCATCTCCTTTTTGCCTTTCAATCTTTTTGCCTATCATGATTTGAGTAATCCTTTAAATATATTTTGCATTCATTTCTCAAATAACCAGCAGACATATGGTGCTAATGAGAACTACAGAGGGTTTGTTTTTTTAATGAACAAGAGCAGCTGGTAAGCAGAACGCAAAATTAAAAATGGAGGGAAAAAAAAAAAGCCCAGGGGGATAGATACAGTTATTGATCACATCAGAATTCCCCAGCTCTCTCCTCTGATGAGAAGAATCAGGTGGAGTGGGACAGTGGTGACCTTGAGACAGGTACGTGACAGCCTGTTGCACTACGTGAAAAATAAATGACTGTCTGATACACTCAACCATGTCAAGGCTCTCCACAGCAGTAGAGATGCTCTGCCCTGTCCCCATGCAGGCAGCCTCGCTGGCGGCGGCTCCCCAGCTGCTCAAGCCTCCACCACCACATGGCTCTTCAGTTCAGGAGGGAAGCCTGAGACGCCCATGTGGGTGCAATCTGCAGAGGGGCAGGTGAGCCCAGACCAGCAGTGACACATCTGAAAGGAAAATATTTGGAAAGGGGAGAAAATTGCTCCAGGGGTACATCCAGGTGTAAATTTGCCATTTCTGAGTGGTGCTGTATTACTGTGAGGGTTTGTGGCAGATGCTCGCAGCTTTCTTTAAATGAAACCCACTTCATTTTCTGCTATTTAAACATGTTGTCCTAACCAACACAGAAGAATAAGGGAGCATTCCTGGGATGCACTGACTGAGAGGCAGGAAAAGGCAGTCACTTTCCTAACACAAACTGCCATTCTACCCAGTAGCCCAGGGTTTCTGCTGCAGTACAACACCATTTTTTTTTAAATCAAGCCTATTTCATTTAATGACTTGAGGCAGACAGAGCCCAGCTAATGGCTTTAGTGCTAACTTATCTTCACCATGAAATACATACTTTCAAGAGTGCTGCGAATCAATCTGCCCCTTCCTTCCACTCAATAGAACTTGTCTGCAATGCATTAAAGCCTGTTCCTTCTAGAAACCTCCTGCTCACATAGTTACTCTCAGCCTGCAGTCAGGGTACCTCTTACCCCCTCCTAGACAACACCTGAGTCAGGACTGAGATTACTACAGGCATTACCTGTCCTGCGATGCAGGCTTTCAGGGGTCCTGAGCACCTTCAGCTGCATCGGTTCCGTGGCTGTGGTTGTCCCTGTCTGTCAGACCCTGCACTCTTCGCCAAAGAAACATGTTTCGTTCATAGGCGCTGCTCACTATTAAGGCAAGTCAGGTTGTCCTCTGGTCATTGCACATGCCTAGCCATAAAAGATAGAAATTATCTGGCCTAGTTTTAGATGTCCATATGTGGGCTGGTCTGTAGGTTTCTCCTATAGTCCAAGGACAGAGAAAGAACACTTGTCTCCTCCTGATACAGACATGATACGCTGGACAGGTTAGTAGCTTTAGAAACCTTTCCCTACTGTGGCCATGTCAAGGACAAAGGACAGTCCCACCCCTCCATGTGCTTACTGGAGTACCTTTTGATCCCAGTAACTGCGGGGCAGAAATACTATTGTGGTCGCACTTCCCTGCTCCCCCAGCAGGCTAAGGATATTTAAGGACACTGGTGACACTTTCAGAAGACAGTGTTGGTCCTTTTAGTGCTGGGAATGGTGGAGAAGGACAGGCATGGTCCAGCGACTCCTTTAGCTAACCTTTATTTGAAAGGATCCAGTTCACATCCACTGAGACCCACTTCATGATGTAAACCAAAGTGCAGGAAAAGGGGTGGCTGCAATGTGCATTCTTGCTCTGAACTGAAGCACTGGTGTGGACACTGGACACACCTTAAGAGCATTTAACAGGCTGCAGCGTGAACACTACCCATTGCTGGTTTCTATGGCACTATTGATCTCACAGTTATTACGCTGAGAGATAATGATGATTTTACACAACACAAAAGCAGCCTCTGTTCCAAAAAGCATCATCTTTGGCAAATTCCTAACCCCTCTAACTTTGTCCTGTTCATACCCTTGATTTTCAGAGTCAAATGGACACTGCAGTAAAGTGACTGCTCTGAGCAGGAGTCTGTGCCATGTCTTTTCCTCCTTGAACAGTGTAGGCATGTTTTACTCCACCGAAGTTTACTGAAGGTTTCTTTTTCTTATTATTGAGTAAAATGTACATTATTATAGCTACCAGGACTGCAGACCAGTCATTGTAACAAAGGATTATGATTTCTTTACAAGGTGAGATCATAAGAATCTGGCTATACAGCAGAAAACCCTTGTTTGAACATGTTATTTGCACCAGTAGCAGAGAGAATTTTCATAGCTGAACAGCTGTAAGTGGCTTTTTCTGTTTAGTGAAATATAAAAAAGTCTGTCTAGATGAGCTGGATGAGTAATGGAAGTGCTCAAGCCCTCTAGGGACGCTCTTGCTGTCTTGCAGGATTGGGCTACTTTTGCATCCGGGAAAGGAAAAATTGAAAAGATAACAGTGGGAGATGATTTCTGCTGCTAACAGCGGTGAAGAGTGAGTGCAGCTGTGTTGAGTTTTGCCCCCTGCATGGTAACAACCTTTCTAGGAACAGAGATGCTGTGTGCTGTGGGATTTAATGGAAAAGAGGGTGTGTGAAACTTCAGGGGCATAGCTGAAGATGCTGGGTTCAGAGAGAGAAGGAAACTATTCCAAATCCATTTGCTTCTTATGTCAACCTGGAAAGCCTTTGGTGGACATAAGCATCAGGCATGCTGCAGCAGCCCAGCTTTGTGCCTAGAAAATGCTCTCCTGCTGTATGCTCCAGCAGTCTCTTCAGGAAAGGCTCCGCATGGCACAGTCGCACCAGGGTTGAGAAGTGCTATTTGAGCTGTTTGTGCTCTGAGATTCCCACTAGCCCATTGTGGGGGATGCAGATTTTCAAGATCTGGCTAAGGCAGCTCTATCTTATTCACTCCGCTATGATGATTATAGTGATATTTTTTGCTACATGCTGTGCTGAGAGAGAAAGGTCCCTTGGTGTGCCTGAATGTCGCACAGCGTAACGCAACACAGAGCTCCCTCCCGCCTCTCCCAGACCCCCCATCAATCTCTCAGCAGGGAGAAAAAAGCTCACGTAAAAGGGATGTTTACACTGATGTTATTCAAATGAGCAACGTACAAATAAAATGATATTTAGGCATTGCCTTTGCTTCTCAATAAATTTCTCTGGGCAAAATTATCCACAATGGTACTTAAGCCTCCTCAGGGGGTCCGTAGCTGTTGGCAGTATTTTCTTTCCTGCCTGCTACACTTCAAGGAGAAAAAATATTCCTCACTGTACTAGCACACACAAACTTGCCAAGGCCCAGATGTGAAACACTTTTCTTAAGAAGAGCCAGGAGGAGGAAGAAACCTGAAAACCAGCAAAAAACACGCAAAGGGAGACATTCGCAATTATACAAAGTTCATCCCTCTGACTTAAATGTTTCCATAACTTGTTACAAAATTAAGCATTTGTAAGTAAGAATAGAAACTCACTGTATTGAACAGTTGCTGGATAACATGTTTGTGCAGAATAGAAATATTCTAGGGCCAAAAATCAATATTCAGAGGGGACTGAAAGGCTCAAGCTATGGGTGAGCATATGGAGGCTGCTCTGAAGAGCTTAGCACCTTGAAATTCACCCGGGTCAGTAGAAATGGAAACTAATTTCCAACTAACACCTTTTCTGAGGCCATTAGTTAGAACCTGTCAAGTTAATATGACCTCTCTTTCCAATTTCAAGAGAGCAAATGCTTCTATTTCCTATTTACAGGGTGTTTGTCACCGGGGCAAAAAGCAGTCTTAGCTATTAGACTGGAAAAAAAAAAAAAAACCAAACCCAAAAAACTAGCCACAGAGATAGAAACAGTTCCTCCAAGGCAGGGCAATTGCATATTGTAGGAAATTTGCACCACTGCCGCCCATCCATTGGAGAACAGTGTCAAGTGTAGTCAAACTTACATGAGCTTATGTGAGTACAGGCTTTGGTCTGCTTTTTGTGAGGGTCAGAGAAGTAAATGAGAGGTGTCACAAAGCACGATGGGGAGAGAGGTTGCATACTTTGCTTTTGTATCCTCTTTGGTGTGGGGAACCCAGGTAAGGTCTTCAGCATCACCACCTGAGCAAAGGACAGCGTAGGCATCAAGTGCAGATGACTGATTTGATTGATTATGGGATAGAAAGTCAGGAGAATAATATTGACAAAAATGGTTTTAAGGAAATGCAATGTTTCCAGAAGAGCTTTACTTTTCCTGATTAAAAACCCAGGGGCTGCTGAGCAGGGACTTACCTCAGTCACTTTCTTTGCTCCAGCATAGTCAGTGGTTGAACTCTTCAAAGAAAAAAACCTACCACTAAACCCAGACTGTAGATTTGATGACAATTGTAATCTATCAGCCACTGATAGTTTCAGCATACTCTGGAGCCAGGGGATTTTATCAAACTCTAATTGGGAGCTGACAGGCAGTGAGCAGGTCTGTTTTTGTCTGCTGAAGAAAAGCTCCTTTCTGTCCTGCTGCAGCATGACTAATTTACCCACTCCCCCCCCCCGCCCCCCCAAAATAATATGTTCCGCTCAGAGGATCAGATGGAAAGTGTCAGTTGGGAGCAAATCCTTAGACCTGCAGGTCAGCTGTGCTATTGCCTGGGCAAGTCAGAAGTGCCAGAAACAGCAGAACTACAGATGTGACTCAGCTGGTGATGTTTTGGGAGGAAGCCGGTTGCAGGAGGGCTGGCTGGCTGTCAGCGTCCATGACCTGCAGTACCACTGGGAGTGGGAAGGGTGAAAGATCCTCTCTGAGTTGCCCAGATTCAGTGGGAAGATGTCCGTGCCAGGTACAGCTGAGCTCACAGGCAGTGGGTAAAGTCACTGGCACATCCTGGTCTGACATGAGCGGCCATATCATTAGTTGTTGTGAGGCACATGTACTGCAGAGCACAGAAACCTGTGGGACTGTACAAGACCTCAATAGAGTGTTTTCCTTTTCCTGTGGAGACTCAAGCTGGTACTTTCAGATCCAACAAGAGATTTTTACACGTTGGGTCACTTGGTTTCTCTATAAATAGATAAGTATAAACATATTAAACTCTCTTTGCATGCCCCACTCAGGAGAATACCATAACCAGACACTTCTAGGATCTATAAAGATTTAGAGATAGTGGTTGCTATTTCTCTTTGCCTGCTGGGAAGCTGCTTACATGTCTGTAGGGCTCTCATTGCCTTGAGGCTGACCTAACCAAGACAGTGGGCAGTCTATCCTGTAGCTGTTACTTGAGCCTTTTCCTAAGTCTTTCTCATTTACTTTTGCACAGAGGAACTTTGAATCTTTGTGACCTACTTTCAGCTCTGTTTACCTGCAACAGAGAGAATTGGCCTATACCCCTTGTGCTTCTGTGCTTCACTGGCTGAGATGAAGTCCTGCACATGTGCTGAAGTGCAACAGGCCATGCTCGCCGAGAGACCCCCTAGCTGGCTGACAGCTTCCCTGTCCTCCCTGTGTGCTCCCAGCAGCAGGTTCCACTGCAGCCATCACAGCACAGTCCCCTGGCAAAGCACAGCCTGGACAGGGTGAGGCTGACATAGGCTGGCTGTATTAGTTTCTTTCCTGAGCCCTGAGAAAAAATATCTTCCTTTCTTTGCAAGCTGACTGTATGTGCTGTAGATTATATCCATCATACTCCTGTCTGTATTACCTGCATTAATCTAGTACAGCGTGGGATGAAAATGTGCCCCTGAGACTAAGCATGTACATAACTTTAACTACCAGCTGCCAACGTGGATGCAAAGTTATCTCTTCAAACTACGCATAAAACCCTGTGGATAGTGACATTAAGTAGCTATCTTGTATGCAATGCAGGCATTACATTTGTGTTAGTGTGTTGACACATCATTATATTTCCCAACGAGGCGAATTAGAGCAATGATATGAAATTTTGTCTTGAGAGCCTGAGGATTTTTTATGTTTCTGGGAACCAGCATTAAGACAGACAGTAAAATGGGGTGTAAATATTATAATGATGAGTTATTCCTTCCTGCTTACTAAGAAGCAACAGACATCACTGGTAGAAGCCAGCATATCACAAGTGGATTACTTGCATTGTATTTTAACAACTGCTGCATGTACTGATTGCTTTTAGTTCATAGGGACCAAAGATAATGTTACAAATACCCAAAGGAAAACTTACATTTCACACATGGCAACCATGGCTAACCATCTCCTCAGCTGGCTCCTTTATCCTGCTCCTGCCGATCCCACTTCCTTTTTTGTCCTTTTTTTTTTTTTTTTCTTTTTTTCTGCCACCAGTTTTGATGTCACTGTGAATATGTGCAATAAATCTTGCAACACATGTTTCAGGGTCTAGCTGTGTGGCACCCTGTGCTATAGGTGCCTACAAGGATGGATTCCCTGTGTCCTTCAGATTGCTGGGCAGATGACGTGTATTGTCAGAGTTGTTATATGTGGTATAACCTTGGACCTGCACAACCCTTCCTCTTCCTCAATGCCAAGAGCCAGGGGCATCATTTTGTCTGTGGTACCACAGCCTTTATCAAGAAAGAGGACTGGGATCAGTGAGGACTGCAGCCACCACACCATGTTACCTTTTTTGGGCACCACCTCTCCCTGCTAGTGCTGTTGTCAGCCCATCTACTCTGATTAGCCAACAGGTATCCTGACTGACTTACTATAATACACCACACAGAAGGACATCTCCACATGAAAGCTGAACAAGCAAATGTAGAACTTGGAATATTCCACAGCAGCCTTCATTGCCTGCGTAGATACCTGCTTGGTTTCCCCTCTTCTTGTTTTCAAAGAGGTATATTTAACCACAACAATAATTAGGGTTGGGCCTCCTGAGATCTCCTCCTACAAATTCACTGTGTCATGGACATTCATAATTTCAGTGGCTATGTTTAAGCTTCCAGGTTGCTGGATGTCGGTGTCTGCTTGGAATGCACCTCCTAGTCAGGGGAAGGGATGGTTGAGCACCACTGTGCTCTGGTTTTGTACAGAGAAAGCGTGACTACAACAGCAGGACACAATGTTGTGTGCTCTGCTCACAAAGGTGAAGCAACTGGGGATTATTTCCTTACATACGTTTAATAACATAGACTTTTAGCAGTAGTTGATGTTCAACAAATGTCAACCAGAAAAGGAAGGTTAAAGAGAGCATACCCCTCCCCTGATGAACAAGAATGGTGACCTAGTATCAACAGATGAGGAGAAGACTGAGGTACTCAACAACTTTTTTACCTCAGTCTTCCCTGACAACCTCTCTCCTCAGTCCTTCAGAGTCGATGGACCGCAAGATGGGTACCGGGGGGGTAAAGTCCCTCCCACTGTAAGGGAATATCAGGTTTGAGACCACCTGAGGAGCCTGAACATGCATAAGTCTATGGGACCTGATGAGATGCATCCCAAAGTCCTGAGGGAATTGGCTGATGTAGTGGCCAAGCCACTCTCCATGACATTTGAAAAGTCATGGCAGTCAGGTGAAGTCCCTGGTGACTGGAAAAAGGGAAACATTTCACCCATTTTAAAAAAGGGAAGAAAGGAGGACCCTGGGAACTACTGACCTGTCAGCCTCACATCTGTGCCTGGGAAGATCATGGAACAGATCCTTCTAGAAGCTATGCTAAAGCACATGGAAGACAGGGAGGTGATACGAGAAAGCCAGCACGACTTCACCAAGGGCAAGTCCTGCCTGACCAACCTAGTGGCTTTCTATGATGGGGTGACTGCATCAGTGGACAAGAGAAAAGCTATGGATGTTTTCTATCTGGACTTCTGTAAGGCCTTTGACACAGTCCCCCACAACATCCTTCTCTCTAAATTGGGGAGATATGGATTTGATGGGTGGACTGTTTGGTGGATGACAAATTAGTTAGATGGTCACATCCAGAGGGTAGTGGTCAACCACTCAATGTCCAGATGGAGATCAGTGACAAGTGGAGTCCCTCAGGGGTCCGTACTGGGACCGGTGCTGTTTAATGTCTTCATCAATGACATAGACAGTGGGATCGAGTGCACCCTCAGCAAGTTTGCAGACGACACCAAGCTGAGTGGTGTGGTTGACACGCCAGAAGGACGAGATGTCACCCAAAGGGACCTGGACAAGCTGGAGAGGTGGGCCTGTGTGAACCTCATGAGGTTCAAGAAGGCCAAGTGCAAGGTTCTGCACCTGGGATGGGGCAACCCCCAATATCAATACAGGCTGGGGGATGAAGGGATCGAGAGCAGCCCTGCGGAGAAGGACTTGGGGGTACTGATGGATGAAAAGCTGGACATGAGCCAACAATTTGCGCTTGCAGCCCAGAAAGACAACCGTATCCTGGGCTTCAGTGCAACAGGCCGTGCTCTTTGGCCCAGGTGTCTATGAGGTTGTTTCGGAAATGAGTCCCGTTGTCTGACTCAATTCTTTCTGGGGTGCCATGTCGCCATAGGACTTGCTTTTCAAGGCCCAGGATGGTGTTCCGGGCGGTGGCATGGGGCACGGGATACGTTTCCAACCATCCAGTGGTTGCTTCCACCATGGTGAGCACATAGCGCTTGCCTTGGCGGGTCTGTGGGAGCGTAATGTAATCAATCTGCCAGGCCTCCCCATATTTATATTTCAGCCATCGTTCACTATACCCAAGGGGCTTGAACTGCTTGGCTTGCTTGATTGCAGTGCATGTTTCACACTCATGAATAACCTGTGCAATACTGTCCATAGTTAAGTCCACCCCTCGATCACGAGCCCATTTATACGTTGCATCCCTTCCTTGATGGCCTGAGGCATCATGGGCCCACCGAGCTATAAATAATTCACCCTTATGTTGCCAGTCCAAATCCACCTGAGCCACTTCAATCTTAGCAGCCTGATCTACTTGCTGGTTGTTTTGATGTTCTTCAGTGGCCCGACTCTTAGGTACATGAGCATCTATGTGACGAACTTTTACAACCAGGTTCTCTACCCGGGCAGCAGTATCTTGCCACAATGCGGCAGCCCAGATTGGTTTGCCTCTGTGCTGCCAGTTGCTCTGCTTCCATTGCTGCAGCCACCCCCACAGGGCATTTGCCACCATCCATGAGTCAGTATAGAGATAAAGGACTGGCCACTTTTCTCTTTCAGCAATATCTAAAGCCAGCTGGATGGCTTTCACCTCTGCAAACTGACTCGACTCCCCTTCTCCTTCAGCAGTTTCTGCGACTTGTCGTATAGGACTCCATACAGCAGCTTTCCACCTCCGATGCTTTCCCACAAGATGACAGGACCCATCAGTGAACAGGGCATATTGCTTTTCATTTTCTGGCAATTTATTATACAGTGGGGCCTCTTCAGCACGTGTCACCTCCTCCTCTGGTGATATTCTAAGGTTTTTTCCTTCTGGCCAGTCCATGATCACTTCCAAGATTCCTGGGCGACTGGGGTTTTCTATTCGAGCCCGTTGTGTGATCAATGCAACCCACTTACTCCATGTAGCATCAGTTGCATGATGTGTAGAGGGGACCCTCCCTTTGAACATCCAGCCCAACACCGGCAGTCGGGGTGCCAGCAGGAGCTGTGCTTCAGTACCAACCACTTCTGAAGCAGCTCGAACCCCTTCATATGCTGCCAGTATCTCCTTCTCAGTTGGAGTATAGCGGGCTTCGGATCCTCTGTATCCCCGACTCCAAAACCCTCGGGGTCGACCTCGAGTCTCCCCTGGTGCTTTCTGCCAGAGGCTCCAGGTAGGGCCATTCTCCCCGGCTGCGGTGTAGAGCACATTTTTAATATCCTGCCCTGCCCGGACTGGCCCAAGGGCTACTGCATGAACTATCTCACGTTTAATTTGTTCAAAGGCTTGTTGTTGCTCAGGGCCCCATTTGAATTCGTTCTTCTTCCGGGTCACTTGATAGAGAGGGCTTACGATCTGGCTGTAATTTGGAATATGCATTCTCCAAAACCCCACAACGCCTAAGAAAGCTTGTGTTTCCTTTTTGCTAGTTGGTGGGGACATAGCTGTTATTTTGTTGATCACATCCATTGGGATCCGACGACGTCCATCTTGCCATTTTATTCCTAAAAACTGGATCTCCTGTGCAGGTCCCTTGACCTTACTCTGTTTTATGGCAAAACCAGCCTTCAGAAGGATTTGGACTATTCTCTTTCCCTTCTCAAAAACTTCTTCTGCTGTGTTGCCCCACACAATGATGTCATCAATGTACTGCAGATGTTCTGGAGCTTCACCCTGTTCCAGTGCTGTCTGGATCAGTCCATGGCAAATGGTGGGGCTGTGCTTCCACCCCTGGGGCAGTCGGTTCCAGGTGTACTGAACACCCCTCCAGGTAAAAGCAAACTGGGGTCTGCACTCTGCTGCCAAAGGGATGGAGAAAAATGCATTAGCAATATCAATTGTGGCATACCACTTAGCTGCCTTTGACTCCAGTTCATATTGAAGTTCTAGCATGTCTGGCACGGCAGCACTCAGCGGCGGTGTAACTTCGTTCAGGCCACGATAGTCCACTGTTAGTCTCCACTCCCCATTAGACTTTCGCACTGGCCATATGGGACTGTTAAAGGGTGAGCGAGTCTTGCTGATCACTCCCTGGCTCTCCAGTCGACGAATCAGGTTATGGATGGGAAGCAGGGAGTCTCGGTTGGTGCGATATTGCCGCCTGTGCACAGTTGTGGTAGCGATCGGCACCTGTTGTTCCTCAACCTTCAGCAACCCTACAATCGAAGGGTCCTCTGAGAGACCGGGCAAGGTGGACAACTGTTTAATTTCCTCTGTCTCCAAAGCAGCTATACCAAAAGCCCACCGGTACCCTTTTGGGTCCTTGAAATACCCTCTCCTGAGGTAGTCTATGCCAAGGATGCACGGAGCATCTGGGCCAGTCACAATGGGGTGCTTTTGCCACTCATTCCCAGTTAGGCTCACTTCAGCTTCCAGTACAGTTAGCTGTTGGGATCCCCCTGTCACTCCAGAAATACAAATGGGTTCTGCCCCTCTATAGTTTGATGGCATTAGCGTGCACTGTGCACCAGTGTCCACTAGAGCCTTATACTCCTGTGGGTCTGACGTTCCAGGCCATCGAATCCACACAGTCCAGTAAACCCGATTGTCCCTTTCCTCCACCTGGCTGGAGGCAGGGCCCCTCTAACACTGGTCACAGTATTCGCTGTTCACTTCCTGTAAATGTGAATCAAAAGTCCCCTGATCAAGGTCGGAAGTAAAATTAGCCCTCTTACTCTGTCTCGGGAACTGCTCACTGGAAACTGGAGCTGCAATTTTCCTGGGAGAACCGCCTTTTCTAATAGTTTTTCCTTGCAACTCATGCACCCGTGCCTCTAAGGTTGAGGTGGGTTTTCCATCCCACTTTCTCATGTCCTCTCCATAATCACGCAGGTAAAACCACAGGGTGCCCCATGGTGTGTATCCTCTATATCCTCTCTCTTGAGCATAGGGACGTTGA
This sequence comes from Pelecanus crispus, assembly GCF_030463565.1. Taxonomy (NCBI): domain Eukaryota; kingdom Metazoa; phylum Chordata; class Aves; order Pelecaniformes; family Pelecanidae; genus Pelecanus; species Pelecanus crispus. The sequence continues at coordinate 209,339,733 of NC_134643.1, forward strand.
CTCCTAATGGCTGAGACACTGGTCCGTGCAGGTGGGGAGTAGGACAGATCCTCTCTGAGTTGTTGGAACTCTTGGCACAGTTTTTCCACAGCCGAGACACAGGCCCGTAGGGAGGAAGAGAGCTTTTCTTCGTAGTCCCGGAGTTGTCTAGCCACTTCATCCACCGTTGGTGCCTCGTCGTCTTTCCAGGCTAGTATTGCCAACGAGTTGGAATACGATGCTGGTGCGCTCCGTACCACCTTCCGCCACATGGATTGTGTGCACCTGACTTCATCTGGGTCTTTGGTTAACTGCTCATCATTCAGGTCACTGTAAATCACCTCCAGCACGCCTAATTCCCTCAGGTACTGGATACCTTTCTCTACGGTGGTCCATTTGCTTGGGCGGTATAAAACATCCTCCTTGAAGGGATACCTTTCCTTCACGCTTGACAGAAGTCGCCTCCAGAGGCTGAGCGGTTTTGCCCCTTTTCCAATTGCTTTGTCAATGACCCCTTCCCTGGAAAGGGATCCCAGCTGCTTGGCTTCCCTACCCTCTAAATCCAGGCTACTGGCCCCGTTATCCCAGCATCGGAGCAGCCAGGTGATGATGTGCTCGCCTGGATGACGACCAAAATCTTTTCGCATATCTCGCAGCTCACTCAGGGATAGGGATCGGGTGGTCACCATCTCATTTATGGGTTCTTCCTCCTCTGGTTCTCGTGATGGCCCTGGTTCATCTTCATCCCTTACTAAACGAACTGATTTCCTCGTGTATTTTTTCTTCTGTATAGGGGCAACTGATACCGGCGCAGGTTGGTTCTCTGGTTTAGCCGCAGTGTCTGTCACTGGGGTTTGAGTAGCCGCAGTGCCCATGACTGTGGTTTGAGTAGCCGCAGTGCTCATGGCTGTGGCTGGAGTAGCCACAGTGCCTGGGGCAGGGGTTTGAGTAGCTGCAAGGCCTGTAGTGGGGGTTGGAGTAGCCGCAGGGCCTGTAGTGGGGGTTTGAGTAGCCACAGTGCTTGTTGTTTTGTCATCAGGTCCAGAGACCTTCTCTTTCTTTTGAGGGTACTGATTAGCGTTGACCACGGCTCGATAGGCATGGGCCAGTCCCCAGCATGTTGCAATGATTTGTGTCTCTCTGGAGCTACCAGGGTGACAACATACTTCTTCCAAATACTTTACTAATTCTTCAGGATTCTGCACTTGTTCAGGGGTGAAGTTCCAAAACACTGGAGGTCCCCACTGCCCTAGGTACTTGCGCATACGATCCCACACACCCTGCCACTCATAACTATCCAGCCTTGGGGTAGATCTCTGGATGGTATTTTTAAACTGCTTACTGACCTTTATCAAAACGGAAACAACATTCCCAAGAATTATCAATAGAAGTATCTTAACTGCCCAGGGGTGTTCAAGATACTGGAAAGTTGTTGTAATGAAGGAGGAAACATCATAGAAGAAAGCAGCAAAGGTGCCATTCTGTATTTCCTCCACAACAAGCCTCTCAGAGAAAGGAGTATAATTGCTAACTCTCTCTATGAGGTAGTACCCGAAGTACAGTAGTGACTTCTGTATGAAACCCAAATACCAAAGAATGCTCAAGGTCAGGGTTTTGATAAGGAGCCTCCCAAGCAAAAGATCATGAATCACTGCAGAGCATAGCACACTGCACAAACTGACAGCAAGCTTTAACGCGTGCTGCAAAAAAAAGAACATGGTGCAGACCAGATGAACTAATATCGTGACCGGCAACTGTTAACAGACTCCTTAATACACTCTGGTTAATCTGTTGTTATCTCAAACCCTTCGTGCCCCACGTTGGGCGCCAAAAAGGACTGTCGTGGTTTAGCCCCAGCCAGCAACTAAGCACCACGCAGCCGCTCGCTCACTCCCCATACCCCGATGGGATGGGGGAGAGAATCGGAGGAGTAAGAGTGAGAAACACTCCTGGGTTGAGATAAGAACAGTTTAATAATTGAAATAAAGTAAAATAGTAATGCTAATAGTAACAGTATAATAATGATAATAATAATAATGATACATGAAGCAAGTGATGCACAATGCAATTGCTCACCACCCGACGACCGATACCCAGACAGTTCCCGAGCAGCGATCGCTGCTCCCTGGCCACCCCCCCCCCCCCCAGTTTATATACTGAGCATGACGTCATATGGTATGGAATAGCCCTTTGGTCAGTTTGGATCAACTATTCTGGCTGTGCCCCCTCCCAGTTTCTTGTGCGCCTGGCAGAGCATGGGAAGCTGAAAAAGTCCTTGACTAGCATAAGCAGTACTCAGCAACAACTAAAAACATCAGCGTGTTATCAACATTCTTCTCCTACTAAATCCAAAACACAGCACTATGCCTGCTGCTAGGAAGAAAATTAACTCTATCCCAGCCGAAACCAGGACAGCAGCCCAGAAAGCCAACCGCATCCTGGGCTGCATCAAAAGCAGCGTGGCCAGCAGGTCGAGGGAGGTGATTCTGCCCCTCTGCTCTGCTCTGGTGAGACCTCACCTGCAGTGCTGCGTCCAGCTCTGGAGCCCTCAGCACAAGAAGCACATGGACCTGTTGGAGCGGGTCCAGAAGAGGGCCACAAAAATAATCTGAGGGCTGGAGCACTTCTCCTACAAGGACAGGCTGAGAGAGTTGGGGCTGTTCAGCCTGGAGAAGACAAGGCTGCAGGGAGACCTTAGTGCAGCCTTTCGGTACTTAAAGGGGACCTACAGGAAAGATGGGGATGATCTTTTTAGCAGGGTCTGTTGTGACAGGACAAGGACTAATGGTTTTAAACTAAAAAAGGGTAGATTTAGACTGGATATATGGAAGACATTTTTTACAGTGAGGGTGGTGAAGCACTGGCACAGGTTGCCCAGAGAGGCAGTGGAGGCTCCTCCCTGGCAACATTCAAGGTCAGGTTGGACGGGGCTCTGAGCAACCTGATCTGGTTAAAGCTGTCCCTGCTCACTGCAGGGGGGTTGGGCTAGATGACCTCTAAAGGTCCCTTCCAACCCAAAGCATTCTATGATTCTACAATTCTATGATTCTAAGTACTACGGATACCGAGTCTGACCTTCTGCATACCTCAGGACGCACCACCCTGCTTTGCACCCAGCAGTTTGTGTTTGATCACAGTAGGACTTGTATTTTGACACAAATAATGTTACAAAAAGCCATCCAGTCCTCATGTGAAACTACAAAGTGGGAGAGAACATATAATTTTCCTTGGTCATTTGTTGTCTGTTAACCATCTTTGTTATATTCGTATGCTTTATTTCTAATTTAAATGCATCTGACTTCAGTTTCTAGCTGCTGCAACTTATTGTTTTCTCTGGAAGATGAAGAAGGCATGTGGTACTGAACATCTTCTCTGCAGTCAGGTCACCCTTCAGCCTCCTCTTTGATACAGGAACCACAATGAGTGCTTTAAGCCTTGTGAGGTATTTTCCCCAGCCCTCAAATAATTTTAATTAATCTTTTTAAAAAATCTCTGATCTTTTGTCAGATCCTTGAGTTGTGAAAATTATTCCAGGAACAATTTCTGTAAACAGGAATGATCTGAGCTGCCAGCTGCTGCCTGCTTCTCTGCACTGCTGCTGCCATCGCCGGCAAGACCTCACTGCTCTCCAGCTTGTCCACTTTGACCCTGCGTCCCTTGTGTTTCAGAAACTGTGAAAACTGCATCTCTTGCTCCTAGATACCAAGCTTGATGCTTGACCGTTCCCAACATTAAATTTTGTATTTCACTTGCTGAGAGTTTAAGATGAAACCATATAAAAATCTCAAGAATAAAGCCTTGAAATCCAGGTTTCTCTCTGTGTCCTCCACCCTCATTACAGGGCTACAAAGGCTTCTCTTGTTCATTTGCTTTCTGATTCTTCAAATCTGCCATTGCATTTGGGAGGACAGAGCCATCAAGAGGAGTGAAAACTGATTGTGTGGCAGCCCTGATGCCAACCCAGGGGTTTGGGTACTCCCTTGGCAAGATGGGGGTCAGTCCAAACACATCCAGCCAGAGGAGGGCTCGAATTTGTGTCTCCCCTCCCTGGGCGATTTTGCTGACCACCATCCTTTTCTATCACCTTCAGCTTAAAAACAAGGAATGAGGCAGTGTCATGTAACCAGCAGAAGAGTGATAACCTGGGAGCAGAAGTCTGTTTTGGAAGATGTATCTCAGGCTCCCTTAGGCACCCTGGTAGAGAGGCAACAGACTGAAATTTGTTTCAGACCAGACCTTAGCATTTGTGAAGAAAACATGGAGTATCTAAATCCCAGTTCTAGGTGCTCTCCTCTCCTCATTCTCTGCAGAGGAGTCTCGGGAGGGTAATCCAGGTTTGTAACCCTGAGCCAGGTGGCCAGAGGTACTATTTAAGCCTTTTCATGTAGCTGGAATCGAGATCCCCAGATTAACACCCAGTTCCTTCTGTAAAACAGATCTGGCAATGTTTCCTCACCCCAGAGGAATGTTGTTTTAAAGGACCTGAGATGTGCAGACAAGGTGAGTGCCAGTTATGTTTCTTAAACCGCATTTACCTCGTGTATAGAGAACCTTTCAGCAACAATATTAAATTGTACTTAAATCCCCTCAAAGTAGTAAGTATCTTCTCACTTAATACAATTATTAGTGATAATAAATCCTTAATTAATGGTAAATATAATTGCAAACCCAACACTAAATTCTACTCTTGTGTGCATTTGTGTGGCTCTGGGTAATAAAATGGTAGTTTAGTGCTGTGAATGAACAAAATTTGGTCCATAGTTATTTAATCTTGGGTTTGAAATGTCTTCTTTGACCTTTTGTTAGTTATTTCTTTGAGAGACAGGCAACTGCTCCAGAGATGAAAATGGAAGGACACATGCATGAACAAATAGTCGCCAATGGCACGCAGAATTCAAGCATTCATGCATTAAAGTATAATAACCATTGTATACACTGGCATGTCTCATAAAAACCTTTAGATAGAACTGCTAAGGCAAGATGGGGAGAATCATTTTAACAAGGCCTGTTGTGACAGAACAAGGAATAATGGATTTAAACTAAAGAAGAATAGATTTAGACTAGACATAAGAAAGAAATTTTTTTACAATGAGGGTGGTGAGGCACTGGCACAGGTTGCCCAGAGAGGTGGTGGAGGCCCCATCCCTAGAAACATTCAAGGTGGGGTTGGATGGGGCTCTGAACAACCTGATCTGGTTAAAGCTGTCCCTGCTCACTGCAGGAGGGTTGGGCTAGATGACCTCTAAAGGCCTCTTCCAACCCAAAGCATTCTATGATTCTATGATTCTATGATCACAGCAAGCCCTGACAGCTGAACCGTTTGTGTTGTGTGTTTTTTGCTTAAAAAAGCTGGAATTGTATAATTTGATTGCATAATGCAACAGAGCTTTGAAGTTTAGGATGCTGGACTGTGTTTTAGGAAAAATGAAACAAAGAGAATGCAGACCAGATTTCTAGATCATAGGACATAAATGCAGCAGGTTTCAGCTGTGGATGCAAATTTTTTCTCCTAAAGACGAGCTATTAAGAGAGGTTCAACAGGAAGGTCTTTCATTTGAGTGCCAGCCAACATTTGATTTACTTGCCCTTATAGTTCTATGAAAATTCTTTTTTAATCTAGACATTTACTACTAATACATGAAACACTGGTTCCCTGTCTCTCTTTTAAAAGCATTTTCTAGTGTTGTTCACATTTCTGACTCAGCCAAGGTCTTCTCAATGAAAAGTTAAAAGGAGTCTGCATTAAATTAATGAGTTAGAAGCAGCCTGTAATATGTACCCTAGAACTGTGATGCGCACTGGGGATGGTTATCAAAACCAGGTGGATGTGGTAGGTGAATGTGTGTCTGTTGTAAAGGGGATGGCTTATAAGGATTTGACTGGCCTGAATTAAGAAGTTATTTTATTTCAGGCACTGAAAGTTTTGTACAAGAAAATTTTCAGATTCTTTCCATCATAGTTAAAAGAAGTGTGTTGCTTTGTATAGCTTTATTCTTCTCCTCTTCGGGAAAAAAAAAAAAAAAAAAAAGAAAAAGAATTCTTGAGCATTTCCTTTGCTTTCCAAGCAGTACAACTGGACATTTAATGACCTGTAGAATATGGTCTATGACAAGAAAATAGTCACTGACACCCAAAAATTATAAGAATACTTCTAACAGAAAAGCGGAACAGAAAGTTCAAGGTTTTATTTTGCATGTCTTGTAATTCTAAAATATCGATCTCACCATTTATGGGCTGTCTGGCTCTTCACTCCTGATAATTTCCTAAGCACACACAGGGACAGAGCTAACTAAAAGTCAAAGTAATTCCAAACAAAGAGATATTTGCCTTCAGCATTGCTTTTGTTTCTCCAAAATGAAAACATTTAGTGAAAAATTCTCATTAACACCAAAGAAAATACTTCTGTTTATCACTTGTTATCCAGAAGAGAAACTCTTCAGCCTTTTCCTACTGAAAGCCAGAAGAATATATAAGGGTCACTGGATGCATATCGCTATTTCTGCCATGTTAGTGGGACCAGATGGACCTTTAATCTGACCTAGTGTGGAAGTTCTTGTATTTTTATTTAATCTAAAGATGCATTGAACAGAACAAGTAATGTGGGGGGTTTATTGTCGTTCTGCAGACTAAGAAACATATGTCCCATCTATTATGTCTTTATACCCTTCCATGAAATATGAATAAGAAATTGCTGTAGCATACTTTAAAAGAACATATCTGCATATGTCCTTTGTACATTATATGAAAACAAGAAAATCCATGCTTGAACAAGAATATTTGCTTTTTGTATCCATTAGTCACTATTCACCATTCTCCTCCCACTGTGTCATGCAGAGAGTGCGGCTGGCATCACCTCACCTACATGGTCAATCACACAGTCCAAAAATCCATTGGCATACCTCACAGATGATCAGCCGGCTCAAAATGACTCACAAGGAATGGATTAGATGGATTGCTTTGCAAAACTGCTAACTGAGATAAGGGCCAGATTCATTAGGAACATTTACTTATTGGTGTTGAAAAATCAGCTGGGGATTTTTGTGTTTTAAAATCATTGTGCCTGGGGAAAGTTTCCTCAGCTGCTGCATTTGGGTTACAGCAGACTGGATCCATATTCTCTTTAGCTTTTCCTCATTTGACTGGACTGTGGTTCATGTGCTTCTTTTGGCTTGTCTGCCCAGAATAGGCTCTTTGCCTCTCTCCTTCTCATGAGATAAGGGTTTGCAGCCCAGCAGCCCCAGACCACCTGCATTGAAGCTGTCTCTTCAGACTGGCAGAAGTTTAAATACATATTTTTCCAAGTGATTCCACCACAAGCAGTCTGAATTTGCAATTTTCTCTCCAGGGACAGCCATGTAAGAGCAAACTATGCCCAGGCTTTGTAAGATCTTTCAAAAAAACCCCAGCCCTGCTCTTAACTCAGAGTTGTACAGATAGAGACTCAGCTATAAAACACCTGTACACAATTCAATGCCTCATTTTGTTCATGAGTCCTCCAGGCAACAGGGTGCACTTCTGCGCATGGTTTCTTCTTCAAGTCACACACATGTCTCCTTCAGCCTATCTCCTCCCTCCTTCGCTGTTTCCACAGTGAAAATGACCTCATTTCTGCCAAAGTGGATCCCTCAGCTCTTCTCTCCTGCTCAAGCTTCCTTGATGACTTGAAGTCTCTCAGTTACCATTTGTTGGGGACTCCTTTAATTTGCCTCATCAAGTGACCAGTTCCCTATCAGAAGTCAGTTAGTGACTACTTAGTGAAAAGCCCACTCTTAGCAAATTATACCCTGAACTGTATCCCTGTTTTTGCCTAAGGAAATGCCTCTCAAATGGGCAGTCTCCAAAGTTCACACTCCCTTCTCTGCTGGTCCTAGCCAGGTACAAGCACTTCTACTGCCACCTTATAGGGATTCGCATCTGTGTGAAGCACCCCATGGAGAACACACAACATTGCCTGAAAATGCTACAGTGTAAAATTCAGAAAATTCTTCAGTTTTGGTAACTTTAGTGTTCTGTGTGTAGAGCCACAGTGTGTTTTAAGCAGCTGATTAAGACCCAGTCCTTTGCGACTGGTTGAAGTATCAATTTCTTCAAAGCTTGGTCTTTCTGAAGAGGAACAGCAGCATTTTTCAATTTTCAATCTCTGTGACAGTTTTCAGTGAAATCAGTGTGAACATGTTTCTGACTTTTCCTAAATTTGCCTTCACTCCTCCTTCTTGTCAGAGTCAGCTCTGAGAAAAATGTAAGAGATCATGGTTCACCCAATAAAAGATGAACAGGAGTCTCCTTTGGATGTCTGCCAGTGGATATCGGCTGATTCACTTTAGACAACTCACTTGTATAAACAACTTCCTTCTTGCAGCAAATGCTTTGAGACTCTTGATACCCACAAAGTGGTCAGGACCCCAGTTATGCCCCTCTTCGAAGGATGGTCTCTTGTGTGGAACGGTAACTTCAAAAGCTGTGAGGAAGCATTGGTTCATAGTGCCACCTACAGAATCAACACTTCCACTTGATAATGAATTAAGAGGACAACATGTGGATTGCCTCTCTTTCCTTTCTCTTTTAGGACTTGTAGCTTCACTTAACATTATCAAGAAACTGTGAAACAAAAGCCTCAAACTTTAAGTGTTAAATTTACAAAGATTTTCAAGAGAGCAATGATACAATGCACCTGGGTATTTTTAAGCATCTTCCTTTAATTTAGGCTGTGATGAGAACATTCCTACCCTGGAAAGCAGAACAGAATTGCACACAAATTGAAGGTGCAAGGAAGAAAGGCCTAGGACATTAATAAAAGGATAACCCTTAAGAATGACGTGCGGACATTGAATTACATAGGAAAACATATGTACTTATTAGGCCTAAAAATATGGAATTTATTTTTCATATCGAAGGCAACCTTTCAGTTTAAAAATATAAACTTGATGAATATACTACATTGTTTCCAACAGTGAAAGTGCCCCTTCTTTGCATGGAATCCTATCCATACCAGCTGCTGTACAAGTATGTGTAAGAGATGATATGTACAACTGAACAGCTGCAGTCTAGAGCTGCAGTCTAAGGGACACCCATGGCAAAAACTTCAGGGACCAGACTAGTCCTTGAAGGAGCTTGGACGGGCATTGGCACTTATAACAATGAGAACTGTAGTGGAGAAAACTATCCAAGCAACTTATTAGTACAAAGATATCCTTTTGTATGGCTTACTTTCCTTAAGGTTAATATATCAAATTAAGAGAAGTAGACTGGACAGTAGGGGAAGTTTGGATTTCAGACATGTGTCCGGATTTCTCTTTTATTAATTTATGCTTGCAAAAATATGCTCTGTGGGCCCCTGCTACAAATATCAAGATCCATCAGCTGAGTTTGAGAGACACACTAGCATCACCAACAGGACAGTCATATTTATCCCTTACATGACCATTTATAATTGTGTCAAGTAGGAAAGAGATGTGGCTTTTTCCAAAGATAGGCTGATGCATGATAGAGAATGATTTCAATTTTGGGCATGTTCTTGCAATGATTCTGTTTTCAGTGAAAACTTGCACAGCAACAAGCACATAGAAATGATGTACAGTGAGGCAACACAAACTGCTTCTTGTTCCAGGCCAGGCCAGATGCTGGAAAAGAGGCAAGTCCTGGTTTAGCTATATTTGCTCTTTACTTCCACACTGCACACCACATCCTGGAGTTAGTCCTCATCATGTGTTGCAGAAGTCCCATCTGCCTGTCCTAAGGACATTTACCGACTTCTAGCGTCTATGAATCTACAGAGTCCTGGGAAAACTAATTGACTAAAGAGGATTAGTTGAAAACAACTACATGTGGAATCATAGCATACAAGAGTTTTAGAGTCCCTGTTCCACTAAATGTTAGAGTTTTAAACATTTTAAATGATTGTGGAAGCTCTAGTGGTGAATTAATCAGTGTATGACTCCTTCCCCCATAGACAGTAGTACTTGAGTGGGAAATTATTCAAAGCAGGCAGAATAGAGTAGATGTTATCAGTCTGACTGTCATTCTGTTCAATTTGGGGAATCTTACCAGTCCCTAAGGAAAGAGAAATCACATTCCTTGACTCACCCTGAGCTGGTAAGGGGAGGTATGTTCAAATTACTGGGAACATGTACTGTACTGGGTAGATAGCAGGGAGAAGGAAGAGCTCCCTTAAATAGCATTCCACTTTCCAGAGTAGGTATAGGTACAAGCTGGGCTGAAAATTTCTGAAATAAGAAACAAAGAAGAATGAACTGGGAGAGATAACTTTCTCACCCACTCTGTGTGTAGCTACAAGCTGCATTTCTACAAGGTTATCAATTCTTGCACCTTTTATGTGTGACGTTTGTAACAATAAAAGCCAAGATCAGTCCCTTTGGCTTAATACATGACAATATGTAAAATCAAAACACAGAAGGAAAGGCTAAATTAAAAAAAACCCTTATATTGATATAAAACAGAGGGAAGTTGTATATCTTATGTCTGCCCTTTAGTTTCTGAAGCTCCTTAGATTTATGGTGGAGTGCTGAGTGAAAACGATAAATGGGATATAGATACTAGAAAATGGAAATGTTTCTTGTCAGCCTGCATAATATGAGCAGCCACTCAGTCAGTGGAAGTGATTCCAGGTTTAAATGTACTTTCTGATGCTTCTTCTACCTCTACACCTTTTCTTTCATGCATCTTTCTGAGATACTATCTTACCATGAGATATTTGCTATGTATTTATGTCTGTTGAAGGAAAAAAATCTGACTGCCTGGTAGTAAGGTCTGTTGCATTTGCTTTTGACTCAATGTGAAATCATGCTGTTTGACCTTTCACCAAGGAGAGTGGCACCTTTCTTTTATTCCAGCTTTCTCAATAGAATTGCAAAAAGCTTTTAAAAGAGCCTTTTCATACTAAAAGGGTGTTCTAAAGTACATAAAGGTTCTCAGTTTTGTCCTGGCTAAAATTGTGGCATTATACCATGGGAAATGTCACCCAAATACTTCATATGTTTGAAACCTACCAGTCATCTTGTTCTCATCACTGAAGACAAACAAACACAAACACACTTAAGCAGTGTATTTTCTTCCTGATAATATAGGGGTAGATCAGAGAGAAGTTGCTAAACTATTCTTTTTTGATTTTGGATTGTAACTTTTTTCTGCTTCTTTAGCACGTAATCTAACAAGTGTGGAGAGAGAGAGATCTAACTGCGATATTTTCCTGGACAGCCATATATTGGGTGGAGTTCATCTGACCAGAGGTTCATTTCTACAGGACAGGAATCTGCATTTTAATGTCTGAGGCATAGATTGCCTTAACTGTCAAGGGAGAAGAATGGACACCAATTTTATATACTCTGAGTGTAAACAAGCACAATATAGAAGTCTAGCACCATTGCAGATATCCTAAGCAAACCTCCCTGGCCTCCAGGCGTCAGTTTAGCAGGATGTCTGTCCCACTGGCCCTACAACACACATGCCAGCCTCATGTGGGTGTCTTGGCTGTCCTGGGACATCTAGAGTGCTAGCTGGCATCTATGTTTAGGCTGTTATCTCATTCGATTATAGGCAGAGCATGCAGGAAATAAGTAGAAACAGACATCTTTAGTGAGGACAGTCTTCAGTGTGATCACCTTTGATTTCTGTGAGAAGTCCAAACACATGGACTTTATTTCTTGTCATTTCAGTGACTGTTTTAAACACTGATCCTTTCTTCTGATTATCTGTTTACTAGGCCTGGTAACATCTGCTGGTCTTGACACTGAAATGAAAACCTGGTTGCTATTGTTGAGATGGAGCCTGTTATATAAAGTGTGCTGAGGGGGAGATACGAGCTGTGTTGGGATGTGGACAGCCAGAAAAGTAGGACAGCTTGTCAAAGTGGTGTGGAAAGGTAACCGTGAGAGCTGGAGAAGCCAACTTTATTCCTGTCAAAAACCGGTAGAGACCCAACTGCCATGGTCCAGAAGAGAGTGACTCAAGACAGCAACCTGGGTAAACTTAAGTTTGAGCATGGGTACAGCAATGGTACAGGCATAGAAGTGATACAAGAGATCCTTAGTCTGATTGCCCTAAGGGGGTCAGTTTAGCAAGTTTTCCACACCATGTAGTGATAAATTGAGTCTATCAACACCAGCAGGATTGCATCCTATACAAAATTCAGCAGCAGACAATATTTGTTTATGGATCAAGGAATGGCTTTCACTTGTGCAATTGCTTTCTGCATAGATCTTTTGCTCATGGTGGGGGAGGCAGAAGGGATCTCCCTGAGAGGGACCCAATCTGCCTTTTCCCTTCACAGGAGACCGCTCTAACTACCAGATATAACCTCAGTTGCAAAAATTACTTTCCATCACTCTCTGCAGATGTGTACCTCTCTATAGGAAAGCATTGCAGCTTAATGGTATCAAAACCTTGGAGCATGAAAGTAAGGATGGCTTTTTTGCTAAATAGTTAGGTCATCAACATAGAGAGGAGCCTTGAGTTATGTTTTTTTGCACTAAGGTGTGTTTGCGTAATTTACCCAGTAACTCGGTAAATGCATAATAAAGTAATATAAACTAAAAACTTCCAGGTGTAAAGATCAGCACTCACATCCCTCCACTCCTAGGTTAACGCTCACGAAGCTTTAGACTCATGGAAATGAAATTTGGAAATGGCATTCAAACATACATCATATAAGAACAGAGTGCCCTGATATGACAAGGATGGCCATGGCTTGGAGTGAGGACGCCTGGCCTCAATTCTCCTTTCTGTTTGAGCTGGAACACAGTTGCAGTGAAGGTCAACCACATCCTTAGGACATGTTTTAAGTGTCAGAACTGGGGGTGGATTTTTCTCATCTGTCCTGGTGAAGTTGTTCCAACTTACGTCAGTACTTAAATGCTTCTGGGGCCAGAGAACAAACAAGAAGATCCAATTCTCTAAACTTCACGCTCAGACGGGGGGAAAGGGAATAGTAACTTGTATTCAACCTGTATTCCAAGGGATCTGTCTATATACAAGACAGAACATCCCATAACTTCTGTGGTTGAACATCCCATAATGTCTGTCTTCAGAAAGCTGATTCTGAGTGCAGCTGTTTCTCACAGTTCATGAAGGAAGAAGTCTGGTGCTAATCTCAGCCAACAAAAAAGAGTTGGATCAGTTATGTGGAATTCAGATACTTATACCCCAAACTTCCTGCATATTCTAGATTCCAAAGGTCCTTAAATGTGAGGGTGTTTAGGAAAGAAAAGGGATTATAAAAAGATTTTCTTTTTTTTTGGAGAAAAAAAAAAAAGGTGTTAAATCTGAACTAGTGCTCAGTTACTTAAACACTCCTGAAAACCTGAAATGTTTAATTTAAAAAAATGCCATTTCCAAAATACTGACATGTCCAAAATATGTTCATTCTTTTTTGGGGAAAAGAGGTCATGCAGTGGGGAGGGAAATGTGAGGAAAATTCCACCCCACCCCCAGTTTGCATATAATTCCATGTTGATGAAACCACAAAACTGCAATTTTGGTAAGTAACCTACTTATAACCCTCCTCCCTCTCTCCCTCCCCCTCCGCCCGCCCCCCCAAAAGTTAAATAATTGCACAAACTTACAGATAATATTAGAAGATTCTAATCAGGAATGCCAAACTAGACCTAAAGATAATGACATGACTTGCAATTAGTGCTTACTTGGTTCCTCTTATTTGCCTTCAGGTTTTGTTTTGTGAGTTTCTTTACTGAGAACTTGTCTTTGCTGGGACCAAGTTGACCAATGGCTCTTCAGATCCCTTAAGCCCCAGTACTTAAGCTAATGGAGAACTTGCATTCTCTCTCTCTCAAAATACCATGGTGATGAGCACTGGGGAAATGTAAGCAGCAGAAGCAATGGAATTTTTCTTTTTCAGGCCTTTAACCATATGAGGACAAGAACACCAAAGTACAGACTTCACCTGGACAGACTGCTCAGTCTTTTATATTGTTTCTCCCACAAATGTCTTGGGCGGTCACTGCTCTGACAGGGCAATTTGCTGTGGGGACTCACTGGTGGCGGTTGTGCCAGTGTGCAAGGTGGGTTAAGAGTGAGCAGTGTCGATGCTGGAATGAGGATGGTGCCCGAGGAACGAGGGTGGCAGTGACCTCTGCTTTCCAGGGGAAGGCAGGAGGTGGCCAGCTGGATGGCTGGAGGACAATAGGGATTAATTGTCTGGGAGACCACTGGCAATACAAATCCTAAGCAGAGGACTAAACTCCCTCCAAAAAAACAGAGGGGCAAAAAAAGGCAATTTGGATACCAGAGGAACCCAGTGATAAAAGCTGATGTTCATGTGGTAATTCTTAGTAAATGTGAAAGAAGGGGGCAGATTGGGTGGCAGCAAAGATCTGAGAAAAACAGCCAGTTGTATCCCATAACAGTTATCTCCATGACTTGCAGTCTGGAGGGCTGGCACTGCTACAGCCTCACCCAAATCCCTGGCTGGACTCCGTCTCCCACGCATCAGCACAGTCTCCCCCCTTGCTCATGAGAACAGCACAGTTCCTTGTGATTTGTGACCTCCCTGGTCTACCCATATTTACTATACCTACAAATATCCCTGAGCTGGTGATATTTTTCAGGATATTTTCTACCATGGAGTCATTAGAAACATTCATAAATGACATATTTCTTGTGTGACTTGATTTTCATCAAACCTCGATCAAACCTTCATAGAGAAGATTGAGGTAAAGGTGCACTGAGTACAATCACATGTTGTATCCAGACCACATAATTGGTAGGAACAGGGATTTCTGCAGTGGTAGTTCACTGAGATCATGAGGAGAAGGACGTATGCCCAAATTGTTCTTCTAATGTATATTTGGCCACTTGGAGCATCAAGCTGAGACATTTCTTGAAAATGACCTTTTTGTGCAGAAGTCATCACTTCCTACAGGCAGAGTAGCAACACTTTTTAGTAGCAGCCCTTACTGTTATTTCACAGGGATGCTCTTCTGCACATGTTTCATTGAGGGCCTGCAGAGCTGTAAACATCTGCATAGGATATTTCCAAGTGAGATGCAACAACTCTCATGTTTCCTGAGCAGCAGCACTGTGATACAGTCAGAAAAAATACTGCTCTAAGGAAAGCTAAGAGGTCATCTGCTCCAGCTTCCTACCCCAATGCATGTCTAGCTGTGCCTAAACCCTGCCTGGCTGCTGGAGTTCCAAACTACCTTTAAAAATCTTCCCTGATGGAGATCCCAGAGTCTCCCTAGACAGCCTGTGCCAGTGCTTAACTAGAGTTAGGCATTTGTTACCTTGCTTCAGCAACAGGGTCTACCCACTCTCCCATCTGCCCCAGGTGCGGTGGAGTAGCCCTTGCTGCTGGCACCCAGCGCTGGGTCTCCAGCCTTAGCTCCCTGACCAGCCATGGCTTTGTGATATGGGAGTGCAAGGCTTTTAAAATGACATTTAAAAGAATCATAATCTTCCAAATGAGCAGTTCAAGTGAGTTCCTTAGCTGCCATCAGCTGTCACCTCATTCCAGCATGGATGACTAAGGAAGGAGTAAGGTAAAAATTTATACATATGGGAACATATTTGTACCCTAATGTAGGCTCACTGTGATTTCCAGCCTGTGAGTAGCTGGTCGTGTTGGGTCAAAGTGTACCAGCACTGTTATTAACCATGGTGTTTTTTCTTTTCTGCATTTGCATGGGAATGATCTGCAGGTTTAATGACAGACCCTCTCTCTCCCATGGGCTGAGCTCACCTTGTTGCAGACCTGACTAATGCAAGCCTTGTTGGTGACTGCAAGGCATTACCTTTTTCCTTTTCTCAGCTGCTTGTTGTTTTTAAACTCGATCCTTACAGCAAACCATTCACTTACCCTAAATTACCAGTAAATTAATTTATATGCAGACATCATAAATCACCTTCTACAGTATTTTATTAGTCAAAATATGATTAATTAGGTTTGAGTTCCTTTATTTCCAAGTAGTTTAAATACTTATGAACTAAAATTTAAATAATTATAGCCTTCTCAGAATATTTTTAAGAAAGGTCTATCAAGTATAAAGTTGATTTTTCAATGCCTCATTTAGCATGCTGCAAAGAAGAAAAAGAAAGATATTAAAATATTTTGTACTGGAGGTTTAGAATTAAAAAGAGAGACCTAGAATTCTGATTACTAATTTAGTTCACATTTAACACAAATAAAACATGCAGGGTTGTAAGAAAGTTTGAAAAAAAAAAAAAAGCCTGCAGACATCCGTACTTTTGTGCTATAATTATATTGGTATTTTTATATTATTATAGTTATTATCTTGCCAATACCCATGACAAAAAACCACTATTAAATCCTCTGAAGTTGATAGTGGTTGCATATGTATGTCTCTGTGTGTGTAAAAATGTGAAGAGTTGTAAAAATATTGAACTAGGTTCTGATTTCACATAGTCCCAAACCCTTCAACCACTTCACTGTAGCTACTGCACCACAAATGTCCCCTTGTGTCTGCGAGCAATTCAGCAGAGGTCAACTTGAGAAGAACCTCACTCAAGTCATGCATGGCTACTCACCCTTCAGCTCACACGACTTCCACTGAAGTCAGCTGCCAAGAGCAGGCAGACAAATTATTGGTTGCAAGCCCAAAGCCTGATACAGATATTGAATACTGTAAGGATGTTGGCTTGGCTTACAGCCTTCCACCCACTGACTGTGAGCATTGTGTCTCCTGAGAGATTCTTCAGCATTGCTCTTGGCTACACGAAATGAACAAGAGAGAATGAGGCTGGCAGAGCAAAATCTGACATTGCTCACCATTCCTTGCTTGCAAATTGTGTGCAACCATGGGCAGGTGAAGCCTGGGGACTGCAGAAACAGCCTAGTCATAACCTAGCTGGTTCCAACAGTGGTGTTCCAAGGTTACTTTGATTCAGCTGAGGTGAGAACTGAGCCCAGTGTATCTTATGTGTTCCTATTCAAGTGTCCATCATTCTTGTTATTGTTGATTTTTGTTAGTGCAGAAATGTTTAATTTACTGAAGAAGATAAAATTAAT
This sequence comes from Pelecanus crispus, assembly GCF_030463565.1. Lineage (NCBI taxonomy): Eukaryota > Metazoa > Chordata > Aves > Pelecaniformes > Pelecanidae > Pelecanus > Pelecanus crispus. Next base: position 209,356,711 of record NC_134643.1, read on the forward strand.
TCTGAGGCAAGGCATGTCACCATTTTTCAGAATGGACTAACAGTAATTCTTAACAAATACACTTGGATTTTGCTAGAAAGGCCATTTTTCTGTTCACATTTAGACAGCAGTATTAAAGTTCTTACTGAGAACATCATCATGCATTTACAAAGATGCAATGACATGAATTAGGGATGAGGAATACTTTAACTGCCTTAGTTGGATAGTGTTGATAAGTTATTTGAACTGAAGCTAAAGGCTAACTGGAGTCTGGAGATTAATTTGGAAATGGTCTATGTATTCTATTTTCAGGCACCTTCATGCATTCAAAGTGTGAATAAACATAGGCCAATCAAGAAAGAAAGCAGTGGCTTGGGGAAGACAACTCTTTATGATATTATAATACTAGCATTATGCTTTCAGAATGAGGCTTCTGTAGGGTGTATGCAAACCTGGTGGGATTTAATTGAACAGTTTGCACATTCAAGTCAAGCCAGGTTTCATTTACATACGATCTTCCACAGTAGCAGGCTTCATTTACTAAAATTGCAGGAGGGACTCCCACTTTGCAAACCCGCTCTATCAATCTGATGAAGAAGCCAGCCAAGGTCTGCTGGCCTTTCTGCACATCAGGAGGGCAGGGAAGACCTGTAGTGAGGAGCTCATCAGAGTTAAAGGAACACAATAACGGTTCAATAGCTGCTGTTGCTTTAAAAATACAACTTCTTGGCTGCTGAGTCTCTATAAGTAATGTGCAAAATAAGTGAGACTATGCTAATGAACAATAATATCTCAGTTCTTTCAGTAATGGGGGCAGTCCATTACATCCTGCACTTGCTTTTATGCCTGTTGTGCAAACAAAAGGGAGAAAGTTCAGAAAGATCTAAGCAAGCAGTGGGAGAAGCAGTGCATACAGCAGAGCATTTGCCTAGTCTGCTTTTCATTAATGGCCCAGAAATAGCAGTTCAGACTATGTCTTGGAAATAATCCTACTTTGGGATATAGGAAAAGACAAATTTTGAAGTAGCTTAGCTCCTGCTTACCTATGGCTTCCTGCAAATTTTCTATCCTCCATGCTGAAGCCCTTCCCTGCTTGACTCTGGGGCTTACAGTTTGCTGGGATGAGCAAGTGCCTGGAAGATGCTGAGCCAGCTGGTCGGATAGGTTGGAGTTGCAGTAATGTGGTAGCCGCACATGTTTTTGCCATCTCAGGGAATCAGGATTGCCTTTAGAAGGGCTTTGTGGCTATTCACTGGTCCTGGTGAGCATGGAGAGAGCAGCCTAGACCACAGCTGTAAGGTTACAGACACTCAAAATTGGTTTCATTTCCAGATAAAAGCATTTAAATGCATCTCAGCTGGTACTAGGTGCCTATGTTTGAATGAATGAATTGACCTAGGGTGATTTAGAGTGTGATTCAGTTCCCTAAACATAGGCAATTCAGATAACTTAAGGTATCAGAGACATCCATATGATGATGACAGGTTCATCATATCCTTGCAGCAATGGGTAGCAAAGGGCTAACCTTCACTCCAGACGAGCAGGTCTTGTCTGGTTGTTGGGGAAGGCCTTGCACCAGCCCTGTCCCTGCTGCTGCTATAATTATATGCGTAGGACATGCCAGCCTGCCTAAGAATGAGAGTCATCCCTTACCCTCCAGAGCATTTAGCTGTCCTGTCATAGAGCAGGAGCAGGAGCAGGGGTTTTATGGAGCCCCCATGAGCACAAAAGCCATATTTCTGGACGCTGCTCATTTCTCTGTGGACTATGAGCTCATGCATAATACGCAAAGTTTGCTCTACCCTGCTGCCTTCATGCATACCCCTACACCAGCACCACAAATAACTTTATGCCTGTAAGGGACATCATCTAAACCTACTGATCAGATATAATACATTTAATATATCAGTACAACTGAACCAGAAAGTAGACTAAAGCCTCATGGGGTGATCAGAGCAGGCAGCATTTTGGCATAGACTGTGTATTATAGTTAGCCACAGATTCAAAACAAGTAATAGTGTGAGAGAAGGACAGAGGAAGGCTGACTTCTCACAAATCTGTAGTGACTAGTAATGTATGAGCCCTAGCGCTCCTGTTGCCTTGGTCAGGGCACCACCACAGTCTCTCTTCTCTACTAAACTGCCTTTTTCATGAAATCTTTGTGCCCTTTCAATTTCCTGTTTTTCTAAAATTGGCCATTGGGTTCAGAGGTCATTGGGGACACCAAGGGAGGTTCATACCCTCATGTGGACAGGGCAACAGCATATGCCATGCCTTCCTTGAAAATCAGGCTAACAAAATGCTATTGTTGTAACAAGCAAAGCTCTCAGGCTGGTTTCCAGAGGGAAGATTCTAGTTTAAGACTTTTTCTTCCTTAGTGCTCAAATGAATGATTTTGGCAGCATGGTCTGTTTCCCAAGGCGTGAGAAGTGTGGGCAGTTTATTGTTCTAAATGTGTTTGCTATGGACTGCTACCCACCTGCTATTAAGATTTACTGGGAAGAAGAGACCAGCCCTCATATCATCTCTGCTCACTCATCCATCTATTCCAAACACAGTTCAGGGCATGAACTCCTGAGGTGTTGGGTCTTTTGGTCTCAGGAAACCCAGAACAAATTCTCTTTGCCCAAGTAACGTGCTTGGAAAAGACGTTCCTGTTTTTGCAATAGTAGTAAACAGCATATCATGGTATAAGATATTTTTCAGTCATATGTGGCTAGCAGTTGGCAGATATCTCCACTTTGAAATCCACAGGATCTGCCTTCTAGTCTGATTTCATTAATCCTCTTGAAGAGCAGGTGCCTGCCTGTCCGTGTGGGCAGGTAACCTTCTGTTGCACCACCACTATGGTCCTTGCTTTCTTCACTCCTCTCTCCAGGCAGCTCCTGCCCCAAGACTTGCTTTATAACATGCAGGGTGGATTAGCTGCAGAGCTGTTGCCCCACTGGTACCAGAGCTCATGCCAGCCACAGCCCTGTGGCACCATTTGAGGCTTCTCTTCCAGCAGAGTAAGCATGTCCCCTCTTGTCATCCATGTTTTGCAGATGTGTCAGCACAAAAGTCAGATAAACAGCAGATGTTCAGGCTCTTAAAACACTCAGAGACCAGAGAAAGGTGCCATTCTGGAGATGAGCCCATGGCTTGTAGGCTCCATAAGAGAAAAGTTAGACCAAGAGGTGAATACTGGGGCTCAGATGCCTGGTGCCATGCTGACACTCACAAAACACATTTTCCATCTGAAGGCCTCCTGGAGGAATTTTGCCAAAGCCATTAGCAGCAGCAGGACACCAGCACTGCTTTGTTTCACCAAGACTGTCAATATTTGGGTGACAGGGGGGGCTTTCCCTACTCCCTACAGCCCTTGGCAGGCAGAGCCCTTCTTCCTCCCCCTTGCAAGCCTCTCTGTGGGGGTGAAGAGCCTGGGGTGATGGAAGGGGGTAGGGAAGAGACAGCAGGATTTTGGGCAGGCAGCAGCATCAACTCACTGCAAGGGCAGTCTGAGGTGGGAAGAGAGGGCAAGCGTGAGGGGGACAGAAAATGAGCACAGAGGAACCTGGGGGGATACGACTGAGGAGGAACTGCTCAAGAGGAGGAAAAAGTGAACAGCTGGAAGGAAAAACCATGCTGGAGAGAACATTTCATCAATTTTTACCCAGGAAAGAAGAATTCCCCCAGCACAGAGCAAAACTGGAACAAGTGTAATGAGGAGCAGCTCGTGCATGGTGGCCAGCGGGGCTGACCCAGCCTGTGGCAGGGCAGTGATCACATGCTGGCTGGCCCTGATTTGTTCTTGTACTCTTTCAAATGGTATTTTAAATGTTTAGAGCAAGACAGTGAATTGTTAAAGGTTACCTGGGGGCTTTTCACACTCGACCGTATATACCGCATGGGGAAGAGCTCTGCTTCACCTGGTATACCCTTTCTCAAAAGCATGGCATTAGCCTAATACGCGGTTGTGAGCTGCAGGATGTCTCCCTCAATATTAATGTCTCCTCAGTATTAATACATTTGCCTTTCTTAGCTCATTGCCAGTATAGTTTGCTGATTGCTGATGGTGGCTGGTTGGCTTTTTTTTTTAATAATTCTGTGACAAAAACCAGATACAGGTAAAAGCTGCTGTGCAGAAAGCAGCCAAGCACAAAGGGGGAAAAAATGGCATCTCTTCCTGGTGGCAGGGAGTTTCACTGTGATTCATTGTGCTGCTGCTGGGCTCACTGCTCTCTGCTGGTTTTTTTAACTGCTGCAGGCAAAAGCCAGATCAATCTGTTTTAGGTGTTTGTTTCGTTGTTGGTATTCTACAGTCTGTCAGTCGCAAAGGCAGGGGACGCTCACCCAGAGACAAACAGATGATGGCAATTTATGGTGTGCCAGATGGGTGTGTGTGATTCAATACTGAGTGAAACTGCTAACTAGAAAGGCCATCAAACAACACAGTATCTTCATTTTCCATATGATTACGGTCTGTCAGACCTCTGCCAGTCACAGATATCCACAAGCATGACATCACTTGCATTTTGGAGCACTTCTCTGCCCAAAGAGGTACCATTTTACACCTGAACATTTCTTGGAGACCAGCACATGTGTTATCTGCCTGACTGAAGCATGGGGGGAAAACCCAGTAGGGTTTTGGCACACTTGAAAAATATCACCTGTTTTCTCCAGGAAATCGCACCTGACTAGGGCAAATTAAATTTCTGTCTTTGTTGCAGGATTTTATGAAGTTAAAAATTACCTTTCATCTTTAAAACAACTCCAAACTTTGGCAATTTTTTTTTTTTTTTTACACCATAATCCTATAGTGTAAAAGTCAACCTGACTTTCTTCTAACATAGATATAATGGGCTTGATTTGCTCTTCACACTGTTGTTGTACAGGAGCAAGCCCACTGTTACAGAGAGATTGCCCCCAGCTGACACTTGTGGAAAGGTGAGGTATCTATTCCCAAGGGGTTGGAGTCAATGGGATGCCATCATCTGAATCCTGCAAAAGAAAGATCCCTTTGTTATTCCCCAACACTAAAGACATGATCTCCCTGGTAGGGACCAGTTCTCGAGTTCTTCCACCATTATCACTGCATGATGATGACCTTCTGTGTCCTCACTGGGTCTTAGTCCAGCAGTTCTCCAGCCCAGGAAGATGATGGGATCATGTGGTGGCTCCGACGCAACCATGGAAGCAGGTCTGGCCCTAGCATGTGTTTGACTTGTAGCTGGGGTTTCCATCAAGTAGGAAATACTTTCAGATCTGTTAATACAGATATTGTGCCACTTGCCATGGCTGTCCATGAAGGTACTTGCACTGTGTCCTACGATGCTGGAATGACAGTCTGACCAAGTCCTGACTACCTTTTTACCTTTCTCATGGCACTAGCCCCTTTGGATGGTGGTCATTATAATTTATTAGTTACATTAATAAGGTTTGAAGCTTAGGCCTGTTAGCTTGGTTTTAATTAGCCTACAGTACCCACAGCTCAGAAGCTCTGAGATTAATCTTGGAAACTTAAATGGAAAGACATGATGCACAGGTGCAAAATCCTAATTCTTTTTTCATACACATTGCAAAATCTCAGATTTTAAACCTATTACCAGATTGTGGGAGGAGAAAAGAAAACCTGTGGCTCCCTCTCTGTCCCCCCTCCTCTTGCTTCTTTGTGGCTCTTCAGTTATATCACAAAATCACTCCATTGCTCAGCCTTGATGCTCACAACACTCCTGTGGTGAGATTCCTTCTGCAAACATGCTTATCTCTGGCATTGCTTTGTCTTCCCCAACTCAGTTTATATACATAGAGTCTGATCCAGGAGACTATTCAAATCCATGGGAAGCTTTGTTTTGGGCAAATTTCTGAACAAGCTTATATCTGAGGTGGCCCAAAATATAATGACTTTAGAGCAGAAAAGACTTTCTGTCATGTGTTTATGTCATTCTAAGTGTGATGGTACAATAAAGTACCAAGGCAATAAAGCCTTGGTTGGGAACCTTACCTGGCACAATGATAGGAATAGCAATAGATACTCTGAGAGAAAATCATAGAACAAAAACCAGAAAAATATTATTTCCCCCTTCAAGTTCCCTTGAAGCTCTGTGGAAATAAAAGCATTGCTGTCAACCAGTGGCTGTGGTTTTGTTTCTGATTGTTCCCTGCCCCTGGTTTGGAAAGTAAGACTCTTCTTTCCTCTTGAGGATAGCAATTCTATTTCCTGGGGATTCTTACTCTCTTTTTCTCCTTCTGCTACCCATCTCCATTGATTTAATCTTACACAATTTGTCATGCACCCAAGTACTCCCATAGTCAAATTTTGTCCTTTTGCTCACAAACCTTGCCTTTCCTTGTCTGTAAGTATTCCCTTGTTCCCACTGACATGAAGGCTGTTGCAGAACTGTGACTTGGTTCTTTAGCTGTTTCTCTCTTTTTCTGCGGCTCCACGAGGGCTCCTTTGTGTGAGGGGAAATACCTGGCAGGAAGGTTAATGTGAGCAAAGGAAAAGGGCTGTTCCCTGACACAGCACCTTGGCTCAGCTGCTGGCATTTACCTGGGCTGAAGAAAGGGAAAGGAGCACCTTTTTCCCCTTTCTTTGCCTGCTGGTCCTTTGCTTGTATCCTTACCTGGTATTACCTGACATATCCTGCATCACTAGGATAAAAGAGTAAATGGCTCTTTCTCAGCTTAGGGGAAAACCTAGCAAAGAGCATCTCCACTCCAGAGAGCTCTGTGGAGCCACCTGGGAGAAGAGGAAGGGGATGGCACACTGAGGAATGAGCTGTTTGCCAGGTTGTGATGGAGGTCACAAGGCTGGGGGCTATCCCCACCTCAGCTGTCTGTCCCCAGTATCCCCAGTGCATGCACCGCAGTGGGTGTCTGGCCGAGGGCAGCTCCTGGTGACTATCCATCCTCCTGCCCACCTGCCCTGAGTGGCTGTGAGGGGCAGAGGCAGCAGTGCCATGTGGAGGTCTCAGACTCCTCGAGGACTCCTTTTCGCCACAGGAAGGAACTTGTGCTGTGTCCTTTCAAAGCACATGAAATTAGCAGAAGGAAGCAGAAAAGCTTCTCCTGGCAGCTGGCTGTGGCACCCTGACCTTTTCAAAACAAGCTGTGTGGACCTCTGGCTGGCGAGGCTGAATGGTGATGGTGATGTTTTGCTGCAGAGGTGCTGCTTCCCACCTTTTATTATCTAATGAAAAAGCAGGCTCAGATCAGTTACTGGTCTGCTTTAAACAATGGGCAGTATTGTCGTTAGCAAGCAGTGATATTTGGACAAAACTTTCTTCCCCAGTAGTTGCTAGAACTAGAGAACAGTGGGGCCACTGCTGTTTGAGTACCTGACACTTCAGTAAGCACAAACTGTTGCTGAGCACAGGAGCACCCCAGCAGCCTTCCCTTTCGTACTGCTTATCGGCCTCTATATTTAAGTGTCGCTGTTAAAAAGCAACACCTACCAATGGTCAAAATATTTTTCAATATTTAGTATTCTTACAAAATGTCATTGATTTCACTTACATAGAGATTTTAAATAGGATTGTGCCCCAAATCTTGTCCTCTCTCAGTATTGACTACAATAATTCTGTGCATTTGTAGTTCTTATATTAAACTCATTACAAGTGAATTATGGAGGCTTGGGTAGTTATATTTGCATTGATCTATAACATCTTCTCAGGCATTATGTTCATTTTTCAGGTTCTAATTTAGTATTTGACTGCAGTAAATATAACTTTGTATTACCTAATAAACATACTTAATGCAATCTGTTTGGTGGAGGGGACCAAAATTCAGTCTGTGAGCTGAAACAAGAATCCGCAGAGGAGCTCCCACTGTCTTCATGAGGAATACATATAAAGATGAAGGATCTTGTCTTTGCAGAATGGTTGGGGGTAGGATCATCTCATCTAATTACAGCTCTCTATGGTATAAGCATTTACAATGAAACGAGTGACCCTAAGTTCCTTTCAGAGTCAATAGAGAGAAGTAGGTTTTTTCAAGAAGTGATTCACTTGACCTATTTGTAGCCATCTATTTTAGGATGAAATGATCCTCCTCTACTTTCTTATTTCTGTGCCTCTTTCTGTGCATTGACTGTAAAGAGCAATGTAGGTACTAGCTGAAAGGTAAATGCCTACATCGCAGGTTTTTGTGTTTGGCCAAATGAATCAGTGGATGTTTAGATTTTATCTTTACTTATTATTGGCTCAGACCCTTATACTGTAGTAATGGGTGGGTTTGGGGCAATATGCTCACACCAAGGACTGCTCTGTTTCTGCCCATTTCATCTCTGCCTTTCCTGTCTTCTGTTTCTCTTTTCTCTTCTCTTCTCTGTCTTTCTATGCCTCTTCCTTTTCTCTGCAGCAATTTCCAGTCCTTTCTTATTGTATTTCCTGAAATTGTTTTCATTAAAATAATTAATGCAAGTCCTTAAAATATTATTAAGACTTTGAAGGTAGCATGCCAGTAGGAGTAATGGGAAGCGAGGGAGTTCATAACTCTTGGAACTCCTGTGTTGGTCAGGTTTCAAGGTTATCTTCACAGCCAGGGGGAATGGATATATGCATTGTAAAATAAAAGCTTAAACTGTTCAGAACCTGAATGAGTCCTGTACATTACACTGAATGTGCTGTGTTCAGACAGATGTATTCCAGGGAAGAGCTGCTTGGTGTGTTTGTTTGCTAATGTCAATATTCTCACATTTTACTCTTGTGTTTTCACAGTTGCTGTAGTTTGGGTACATTTCTTCATTTGGCCTTTGTTGATCTGACTGATGAGGTTACATCCTGGCCTTGCTGAAACCCCTGGGAGTTGACCCTGGACCTAGATTTTTAGCTGCTCTCTGCTTAGAGGACACATATGTGTTTAGACTCTACGGGTATGGGCCGCATCGTGCCTTGTGCTGTCTTTCCTCTCTGCTGAGGACCCTCATCTGTGTACTAAATAAGAGAGGGCAGAGGATACAGCAGAGGGAAGAGAATTTAGTGGGAATGTATTTCATAGGATAACCAGGGTATGTCATAGCTGTGGCTCCCCCAGCCAGCACAGGGCCATTTTACTAATGCAACTTTCAATCCCTTTCTCTTCTCAGAAGGAAAGGTGAGGTCTGAAAAGATCTCCTTTTCTGTCAAAATTAGTAACACTATCACTGTAGGATCCTATACAGACATGAAGGCCATGGGTCTCACATTGGGTGGGCAGCCCTTCTGAGAGAGGTGTACAATGTACAGGGTGTGAAAACATCTGCTAGCCGCAAAGGTGCAGAAAAGCTGCTGAGCGGGGACAGGCAGAAATGCTGATGTTTTCCCTACCTCCCCTGGAGTTGCAGTGACATCCCTCCTTTCTCTCTGCTGCACTGACCCTGTCAGTATGAACCATCCAGCAGGGCATCTGGAGGCTGCAGCACCTGTAAGGGTGATGGGTGGGCAGCTGGAAGGTGCTGGGTGCTGGGGCAGGTAAGGGAGGGCTTGCATTCCAGGAGCCCCATGAAAGCAGGAGCAGCCCTACCTGAGACCTGGCTCCAAACTGTATCCCCAGCCCTGGGCTGTGATGCTGAGGTGAGCAGTGGTGCTCCCTGACATTTTGGGAGTTGGATCTCCTCTCTCCACCAACTCTACTCACTTCTCCAGCACTGAAGATGGATAGTGCTGCCTCTGACTTTTTTCTTGGAAGCATAGTGGCTTGTTGCTCTTCTCATTTCCACCAAGATTATGCAAAACCTCCATGGCATTAAGATGTTTACCACCTCACCTTTTAAAACCCTGTTGCTTTCATGTTTATGGTTCAGCTGTTCCCAGTAGAGCCTGATTTTCCTTCTGTTAGTCATCTTCATTTTCTTACCCAGAAAAAAAGCACTCAAACCTCATAAATTCCAGTCCTCTAAAAAAATAAAACTCTATTATTAGTGTTGTCTTCAATGTAGAGTCTTATGCATGCATTAAGCACATTGCTCTCTCATCAACAGTAAAAGAACCAAAAAGATTTCAGAAGAAGAAATGAAGAACACAAATCTTGTGGCCCTTTCAAAGTCAAATTCTCTTTTTAAGTCAATGAAAATTAAGGAAGAGTGTAAGAGTTGTAATGTTGATCGAAGTTTACTGTGACCCAGTTCTTTCCCAGAATTTGCTAGCAAAGTTGAGTTTTATACTGCTAAATTGCTTAATGTGGAATTATAAACAGCTACTCAGCTTCTGGCCGGTCCCATAAAAGATGATGGGTTGTTTACAGGAAGTAGAGATTTCCGTGGAGTGACTTCTCGTTTCATGTAAAGTCAGAGTCTGGCATCTTCCAATAAAATCCAAAGAAGACATGAGAAGTTAACTTGAGATTGGCAAGTTTTAATTGGCAGAACTTTCTCCTTTGACAAGTCATATATCTATATTTGAATCCATTACCTACCCGTTTCTAATTTGCCCCTTATAACATCAGATCTATCTCTCTGCCTGTCTCTAACACCTATATTTCTGTTCTACCAAAGCCAAAACTTTCCTCAGCACAGAGACCTCTCACAAGACTTTTCACACTATTTAAAACCCAATTACCCTGAAAATTCTTCTCTTCCCAGATATGTCTCAAGTGTTCAGATTATGATGAAATTGCTTTGCTTGATAACAACAGGTACATTTGCCTTACTAATAGGAGAATAAGAGCTTTTGCTTCTGTTTTATATATCTGTGCACTTATATGAGTCTTCTTGAATCAAAATGCTACTGCTTTCAATATTTAATGAGCTATATGTTGACTTTTTTTATAAATAAGGGGGAGCAGAACAGGACAGGAAAGGATGGGAAAGAAGAAGAGAAGAAAGAATTCTGAAACTTGAAATATTTCAGAATTACTGGCAGAGCTGACAGGGATACCCCAGACAGTAGCATAGTACTTTCATTACCTATTTCCCAGATTTCCTTAAAAAGTTGTTTATTTAGGAACTTATCTGGCCATAAGACCAGTGTTTCTTATTCATGCCTTTATAATTTGCCTTAGTGTATTTTCACATTTTTCTTTTTGATTTTCAAACCTTGTCTGCATTAAGCCATTTTAATGCTTTTGTGGTAAGCAAAAATTAATTTCTGTTATATGATGAACTGCATAGGTTAACACTGCAATGCCATGAGCTGTTTCCTACTTTTCACTTGCAATGAGTTCAAAGTGCTTCTCAAAATCTGGGGAAGCGTTCAGCATTTGAGGTAGTATGGATGTTTTTAATGTTAACCTGCTTCTTTCTGCTGCAATGGATTTGCATTGCATTGCATTTGTATCCAACCAACAAAGAAATTGCTTTTTAACATTTTTGACACCCTGTTCATGTTGAGTCATGTAAAGCATTAAACTATTGTCAGTGGATGGAAAATATGACACTATTTGAAGACAAACCACATGCATGAAGAAAAAACATTGTCATCAATTTGAGATGATACAGCAAGCACACATTTCACTTCATGGTAAAAGCAGGGCATGATATTTTACAGGAGCTTTGTATTGCACACAGATTAGTACTAAAAATAGTTCAAACCAACTATATTAGCACTTTCACCTTTTTGGAATCAAATTCTCATTGCGTTACAGAAGGTATTTTTAACTTCTGTGGTTTAGCTTTAGCTGAATCTTATTAGTGAAGAATGAAGTGAAAACCTGACATTATAGAAAACTTTACCAGTGGGTAATCTGAAATGCAGTGTTCACTCTCTGCAAATGAGGCACTTGGCTGCACCACTGCAGTGAGAGCTTAGATCTACCTTGTCTTTTTAAGAGAAATATTCCATAAATCTGATTTACCTATTGGCTTTAACTGCAAAATGTTAAATACTATTATTTTAAGACTTAGTTCCATTGTTTCAGGCTCTTAATGGTACTTTTCTGTAAAAATACTTTGCACATCTGTTTTATTTATCTAAAGAGACCATTTTTTAAAAATATTATTCCTTTAGCAGCAAATGTGTTTGGTAGCTAGAATTTATTTTTGCATTGCTGCAAGCAGTTAACTTCCTATTATAGCAGCATGTACCTTGCCTGTGGATTTTTTTTTTTCTTGTGAAAGATTTTGAGACTGATTCATGCAGGGCCTGATTCAGAGAAGTCCTGAGGATTTCCTGCAAGGTGCTGAGCACCCCAACTGGTATCAGTAGGGATGAAAACAACTGGATTTGTCCCACGGTGTTTTTAAATCCACTGTGAAATCGCGGTTGTTTGTTCAAGCTTATTCACATTACAGACATTTGCTCTGTAATTGCTTGCAAATCGCCTTGAGAAGTTTGGCATGAAACATGCTACAAAAGTGAAATATTGATGTTATGGCAAACACTTTGCAACCCCCTCCCCCATGTGTGATTCCCTCACAGTAACCTACCTTTGTCAGACCTTTTCGCATAAAATATGCTGACATGAAAGAGGACTTGAGAATCAATTAAGAGTTTTTTGTAGAGAAAAAGATCGGGCTTTTCCCCCTATATTTTCCTTTTTCTGTTTGTTTGTCTCCTCCCCTTCCCCCCCAACAGAACATTTTAGACAGGGTCCAACTCACATTCTGAAGCTGAAATGAAATATATGTATATATATTTGTTTCCAGTTGTGTTACCATTATAAAATATATTTATTTAAACACTCTCAGTTCACAGCTTTCCCATTAGTATTCACGCTACTCTCTGCATAGAAATATTCCTCTGGGAACTGATGATCTGTTTTGCAAAGAACACAAGAAGCCCTGGAATATGAAATTGTGGTATCCTGATGCTAAGTATCATCAGCAAGAGTGACAGTGTTCTGAGTAGCACAAGTGCTCATATTTGAAAGTTGTATTACTTCACCAAAACAAAGTGACAGGAACTAATGACAGGAAAATATTTTACCTTGCTATTTACCTGTAGCCTTGTTCTAAGGAGCCAAGTGAAAGTGAAGAATGAGGTAAAAAGACCAATTAAGTTTTCAAGGACTAAAGATGCAAGAGAAGAATGGAAGGAACAGAAAAGTGGATTCTGAACTGATGCTAAAACTTAAGTGACCATATTTTGCAACTCTTGTAAAAATTTCTCTAGAATATTAGGATTCTTTTACGCAAGTAGCCAGAACATCAGCAGGTTAGATAACTGAACATCCGGAAAGGTTCCTGAACACTGCTAAGTGCTTAAAACCACTATACAACACTAAGCAGAGACAGACTGAAGTTCACTTTGAAGATACAGCCAGTGAAAGAGGCTGGGACAATCGTACCAGCATTGTAAAGAGCTACATACATTTAGAAACCTGCTTGCAGAAATTGGTTTCACAACAGGATCATGTGCCATCTCTGGGTGAAATAGAGTAGATTTTATGACAATAGATTTTATCTGGAAGCTCAACAGGATCTTTTATTTGGACAACATTTTGGCTGACCCTGTGTTCAGTGAATAATATCCTGTAGGTAGATATTGTAGATATTTTTTATTTGCTCAGGTACTATCCTAACAGTTTTGTATTACCTACATCTATAGGTATGAGCACACTCTCTCTCCCCACACCTTCTCCTGTTGTAGAAACTATATATAAAGTAAAACCTCTTTATTCCTTTTTGTGCTTCATGGGAGCAAGTCATTGCAGACAATTCGTTAATCAGTTCATCCATTATAGGACACAAAGCAGCTTCCAAAAGAAAGTGTTCCCACTCGTCATATCATATGAGGTCTCACTTTTAAACAAGTCTGGATAAAATATTGTGTGATTTCCTGTCATTAAGGTAAAAAAGAAACAGGTAATCTAATCAGACAAGATGCCAGTGTGAGTTAATCTTGGGCCAGTTGGTGAGAGAACATCAATGACAATGATTAACATTTTGGAATTTTTAAATTGGAAAACATCTGGTAGAAGGGGTCAGTTTGTGAAGAGATGAACTGTAATAAAAGTGTAACATTTGTGGAAAAGACCAGCTTGCTCAGATGACACTAACGAGGATGCAGTACGACACTATGTACTACGTACACTGGCTTGGTCTCCTTTGGTAGAACTTGATGTCACGCTCCCAGGCAGGTCCTGGATGAGCTAGTCAAAAAACCCTCCTTGTACAAGCTCTGCTGCAGGCTGTTTGCCTCCCAGATGCTGTGCAGCACTGCTTGCCTTGGCAAACTACTTCTCCATCAGGTCAGGTTCAAGCCTGGTAAAATCTGGTCAGTACTTTGTCACTACCTGCCCTGGTTTCGGCTGGGATAGAGTTAATTTTCTTCCTAGTAGCTGGCATAGTGCTGTGTTTTGGATTTAGTATGAGAATGATGCTGATAACACACTGATGTTTTAGTTGTTGCTAAGTACTGCTTATGCTAGTCAAGGACTTTTCAGCTTCCCATGCTCTGCCAGGTGCACAAGAAACTGGGAGGGGGCACAGCCAGGACAGCTGATCCAAACTGGCCACAGGGCTATTCCATACCATATGACGTCATGCTCAGTATATAAACTGGGGGGAGTTGGCTGGGGGGCAGTGATTGCTGCTCAGGAACTGTCTGGGTATCGGTCGGCGGGTGGTGAGTGGTTGCATCACTTCTTTTTTTCCCTGGGTTTTGTTTCTCTCTCTCTTGTTCTCTTTTTCATTACAATTTTTATGACTATTACTATTAATATTACCATAATAATAATTATTATTATTTCAATTATTAAACTGTTCTTATCTCAACCCATGAGTTTTCTTACTTTTGCCCTTCTGATTCTCTCCCCTATCCCACTGGGGAGGGGAGAAGGTGGGGGAGCGGCTGTGTGGCGTTTGGTTGCTGACAGAGGCTAAATCACAACACTACCCTAATTTTGTCAGTACCTACCTGCTAACTCCTTGCCTTTGCTTCCAGAGCTGCTTCGATGCTCTCCTGGTCCATTCCCAGTGAACACCACAGTGCTGCCTGGTAAATATTATGTGCTGTGCAAGAGACAGCCAAGGGGGATTCCTATGAGCAAGACAGAGCACTGGGACAGGAGGAGCACCCTGCCTCACGGGCATCAGCTCTGCTTTCCCTCAGGAGATGAGGCAGTCCTAGCAGCCATTTGAGAAAAATGTAGGGGTCCTGGTTTAATTCAGCCTCTGCCTAGGACACAAGAAACTCTTAAAGTCCTTGCCATCTTGGATTCTCGTGGTGTATGAACAGTGCAGGGAGCTGCTCCAGAAGTCTAGAAAAATGTCTGTTTGAACTCCCACTATGATACAGAGGATGCTTGAAAGCAAATTGGCTTTAATCTCATATGTAGCTATCATTATATTTTCTTTGGATTAGCCTGATTGATGACATCGATATCCTTCCAAAAACTGCTTACAGCGGGAAGTCTATCTGGGATAAATATGGTTGCAAGAGTGAAAACAAAGTGGCTTCTGTAGAGAGCTGTTCTATAAACAGTGGCTTGACTCAGCTGAAGAGAGGGCTGGAGTGAGGTAGCTCTAGACCTGCATCCAGATGCCCATCAGCATCTTCTTGTTTTGGTGTTTTAAATAGATTCAGATGGGTTTTATAGGTAACTCTGAGGCAGAACTCATGACGCCTCTGTTGCTTGTTAAATACTCAGGACACAGAAGAAGTGCTGATCAACAACATATTCAATTTACCTCACCCAGTGTTGAATTCAATAAATCTGGCTCTCTGTGCACCCCAAATGGAAATAGGAGGTTTTGAGTGCTGTGCTATATTTTTTCTTTTACAATTTATAAATTTTTAAGTCTGAATGTTTAGCCAGTTGTGTGTTCCTTCTAGACAATTAGTTGAAGCTATATGCCATCAGAAGTTCTCCCTGAGATTTGCAGTCTCAGTTTGACCTAATCATCTGAGTCAAAGCACTGTTATTTGGGCACTTTTTTTTTTTTTACTCCCTCAGTAGCTTCTTGCACCATGTTTTTTGTGAAATAGTGATGATGTCAATGTGGCATATCTCCTTCCACAGCCTTGACACCTTGTTTTGACCCTTCTTTGGCAAAGCAGAAGAGTAAAGTCAGGACCCTGAATTTTAGGAAAGCAAACTTCCAGCTCTCGAAGGAGTTGGTCAATAAGACCCCCTGAGAAACTGCCTTCAGGGACAAGGGAGCAGAACAGAGCTGGCAGATCTTTAAGGATGTTTTCCATAGAACTCAAGAGCTCTTGATCCCTGCATGTAAGAAATCAGGAAAGGAAGGCAAGAGACTGGCATGGCTGAGTTGAGATATGCTGGCCAAACTAAAGAGCAAGAAGGAAATGCACAGGCAGTGGAAGCAGGGACAGGTATGCTGGGAAGAGGATAGGGACGCTGCCCAGTTGTGTAGGGATGGGGTCAGGAAGAACAAGGCGCAGCTGGAGCTGAACTTGGCAAGGGATGCAAAAAATAACAATAAGGTCTTCTCCAGGTATGTCAGCCAGAAAAGGAAGATCAGAGAAAGCGTGCCCCCCCGGATGAGCAAGACTGGCAAACAGGTAACAATAGACGAGGAAAAGGCTGAGGTACTCAACAAATTCTTTGCCTCAGTCTTCACTGGCAACCTCTCTTCCCAAACCTCTCGAGTAGATGGGCTGCAAGGCAGGGACTGGGGGAGCAAAGTCCCTCCCACTGTAAGAGAAGATCAGGTTCGTGACCACCTGAGGAACCTGAATGTACATAAGCCTATGGCACCTGATGAGATGCATCCCAGAGTCCTGAGGAAATTGGCTGATGTAGCTGCCAAGCCACTCTCCATGATATTTAAAAAGCCATGGCAGTCAGGTGAGGTCCCTGGTGACTGGAAAAAGGGAAACTTTTCACCCATTTTTAAAAAGGGTAGAAAGGAGGACTGTCCTGGTTTTGGCTGGGATAGAGTTATTTTTCTTCCTAGTAGCTGGCATAGTGTTGTGTTTTGGATTTAGTATGAGAATAATGCTGATAACACACTGACTGTGTAGTTGTTGCTAAGTACTGCTTATGCTAGTCAAGGACTTTTCAGCTTCCCATGCTCTGCCAGGTGCACAAGAAACTGGGATGGGGCACAGCCAGAATAGTTGATCCAAACTGCCCAAAGGACTATTCCATACCATATGATGTCAGCATATAAGCTGCGGGGAGTTGGCCGGGGGCAGTGATCGCTGCTTGGGAAGTGGCTGGGAATCAGTTAGCCGGTGGTGAGCAATTGCATTGTGCATCACTTGCTTTGTATATTATTATTACCATTATTATTATGATTACTACTACTATTTTACTTTATCTTATTTCAATTATTAAACTATTCTTATCTCAACCCAGGAGTTTTCTCACTCTTACTTTTCCGATTCTTTCCCCCATCCCACCAGGGCAGGGGGAGTGAGCGAGCGGCTGCGTGGTGCTTAGCTGCTGGCTGGGGTTAAACCATGACAAGGACCCTGGCACTACTGACCTGTCAGCCTCACCTCTGTGCCTGGGAAGATCATGGAGCAGATCCTTCTAGAAGCTATGCTAAAGCACATGGAAGACAGGGAGGTGATACGAGAAAGCCAGCACGACTTCACCAAGGGCAAGTCCTGCCTGACCAACCTAGTGGCTTTCTATGATGGGGTGACTGCATCAGTGGACAAGAGAAAAGCTATGGATGTTTTCTATCTGGACTTCTGTAAGGCCTTTGACACAGTCCCCCACAACATCCTTCTCTCTAAATTGGGGAGATATGGATTTGATGGGTGGACTGTTTGGTGGATGACAAATTAGTTAGATGGTCACATCCAGAGGGTAGTGGTCAACCACTCAATGTCCAGATGGAGATCAGTGACAAGTGGAGTCCCTCAGGGGTCCGTACTGGGACCGGTGCTGTTTAATGTCTTCATCAATGACATAGACAGTGGGACTGAGTGCACCCTCAGCAAGTTTGCAGACAACACCAAGCTGAGTGGTGTGGTTGACACGCCAGAAGGACGAGATGTCACCCAAAGGGACCTGGACAAGCTGGAGAGGTGGGCCTGTGTGAACCTCATGAGGTTCAAGAAGGCCAAGTGCAAGGTTCTGCACCTGGGACGGGGCAACCCCCAATATCAATACAGGCTGGGGGATGAAGGGATTGAGAGCAGCCCTGCGGAGAAGGACTTGGGGGTACTGGTGGACGAAAAGCTGGACATGAGCCAACAAGGTGCACTTGCAGCCCAGAAGGCCAACCACATCCTGGGCTGCATCGAAAGACGTGTGGCCAGCAGGTCGAGGGAGGTGATTCTGCCCCTCTACTCTGCTCTGGTGAGACCTCACCTGCAGTACTGCGTCCAGCTTTGGGGCCCTCAGCACAAGAAGGACATGGAACTGTTGGGGCAGGTCCAGAGGAGGGTCACAAAAATGATCCGAGGGCTGGAGCACCTCACCTATGAGGCCAGGTTGAGAGTTGGGGTTGTTCAGCCTGGAGAAGACAAGGCTGCAGGGAGACCTTAGTGCAGCATTTCAGTACTTAAAGGGGGCCTACAGGAATGATGGGCACAGACTTTTTAGCAGGGTCTGTTGAGATAGGCCAAGGAGTAATGGTTTTAAACCAAAAGAGGGAATAAGGAAGGTATAGGTATAAGGAAGAAATTTTTTACAGTGAGGGTGGTGAAACACTGGAACAGGTTTTCCAGAAAGGTGGTAGATGTCCCATCCCTGGAAACATTCAAGGTGAGGTTGGACGGGGCTCTGAGCAACCTGATCTGGTTAAAGCTGTCCCTGCTCACTGCAGGGGGGTTGGGCTAGATGACCTCTAAAGGTCCCTTCAAACCCAATGCATTCTATGATTCTATAAGCTGGTATAGGTAAATCCCTGAAATTACAAATGGATCTGATGTGGGCCATTCATGTTTCAAACCAATTGATTCTGAGTAAAATTGTCTTGAATTTAGATGAGGCAACAAGGAATTCCTGATTCTGCTGTTGATCTGCTATGTAGTATGAGATCATGATATCAGTCACCGGTGCTTTGCTTTTCTCTTCCACAAGAAAAAAACTCAGAAGTGTGCTGAGGGTCACAGATTAAAGACATTTTATGACCATTAAGTCCCAGATTCTGCTGCCTTCTTTATGTAGTATCTTATCTTGCAGTGCAAAATAGATTCATTACTCCTTCTAATACACCGTGCAACATGATGGACTCAAACATAACCTGATTACTAGAACATCAACTTTGGCCAATTTGAATCTCCTGTATCTTGGGCATAAACTTCATTTCTGAGTAGCTGAAACATAAAATGGATCTGTTCTTTAGGCCAATCATAATTCAACAGATCATTAATGACAAATGGCAGAATGCCCCAGCCATCCTTCCAGGCAATACTCCAGATGGAAGTCATTGGATAAAGAACAGGAGGGTTTGGCAGAGTGTGAAAAAAGGATAAATTTGCTACACATCACTCATTTTGCCTGACTGCAATAAAGTAATTGTAATAGAATGTTGTCACAGGATAATGGTCTCCTGCTGCTTTAGAAATGCTTTGCAAAACAGATGTTTACTTTCTCTGTGGGAGACATTGATCCCGGGACAACAATCTTTACTATTAAAGGAAAATTAAGTACTTATAGGTTCAGCAGTACTATAAAAAGATCATTATAAAAAGCCGTATAATGTAATAGGTGAAATGATATGAAATATATATGTCATGTATGTGATATATGCGACTAATCCCTAAGTGGAATTAATTCAAATAGTTTCTTCTGGCAGCTCTGCGACTAACATTTTCTCAACAAATGCAGATAGGACAATGCAATGCACTATGATGAAGTTGTTTTTGTTATTTTAATTTTCCAAGGCTCTGTGAACTGCAGAAAAACAGCATTTGTAAATAAAAATAACAACATCAAAAATCCAGCATATAATGCCTGACAAGAAATGCTTAGTTAATAAAATAAGTAAAAATCACAAATAAACAACAATAAAGTAATATGTTGCAATTAATGGAAATTAAAGACCATGCATTTTCTGTCAGTGCTGAACTCAGTATTGCTGACTAGAACCAAGACAAAGATTTGAAAACAGATAAAAAATTATAAAAAAATTGGGCATTCCAAAATAATTTTCTTGGAAGAGCAATTATACATTAGAGATTGTAAAAGAATTAAAAATATTCATATTTTTCTCTGAGCTGTCTGCAATACATGTGGGACATAAATTGCACTCTGTTGTAGTATGATAGAAGAGTTACATAGGCACTATTTTGGTGAACCTTATCCATTTTACAGATGCTTCTGCTATTCATCCAATAATGTGCCAACTGCAAATTTGGGCTGATGAGACGTGTATAAAAGAAGAACATTTGTTCTCTTACATGTTGTAACTGTCTATGTCTGTGTGCTGTCAAAGGCATTTGACTGTCAGATGAAGCAACCCTCTGTGGTATTTAGCTTTTGCCAAGGTTGTATTTGGATCAGGAGGAATAAAATGAGAATAATTAACCAGGGACTGAATGACTTCTTGGCCTCACCAGACTCACCTCCAGGACCTGCATCATCTTGGATCTTCTGCTGTCCATTTCTATTTAGCTCAAGACATCTTGTGATGGTGTTTGGTACTTTTCCAGCTGGTGCCTCTATCCAATTCCATGTGTTTTACATCATGAATCCCAAACAGAGTTGCAGCATGCAGATTAGAGACATCTTTGTAACTGGACCAGGCAGGTATCAGGTTTGCTTCGACAAGTTTTAAAGGTTGTAGCAGAGCAGAATAGCCAGTGAATAGTGACACTGAGTCTGGGTTTACTCAGAGTGCTGCTTCAGCTGGAGCAATGGAAGATTTGAAGCCCTAACTGCATTTTTCACTCTGAGTGGTGAACTTCACTATCTAGATGCTGAAGGAAAATGTCTTTTACATTCTTGAGGGCGTTGGTTTGGTATATGAGTGCATTCAGTTATAATAATCCTGACCTCAGGAATAGTCACTGTGGCAAAGCATTTCCCTTCCCATTTCAGGGTCACCACATTACAGACATAAAAGGAATACAGCCATGAGCGGCATGAAGAAAGTAATTTTTAATGGTGCAACTCCAGAGTGCTGTCAAACACTAATGATAAGTTGCATTGGGAAGTGTTACTTTAAACTTTAAGATAAAGAGGAAACCGAAGACTTAAAAAGTGTTAGTTTTGTCATCTTGAAACCATTTTTCCCTAGTGCTGAATAAAATGCAAATATGCCCACAAGCAAGTTGCTTACCCTACAGCTGAAGTACCGCACATGGAACCAGTTGACACTTCGGTATTTTAGCAGTTTAGACTTATAAATATGTATTTGCATTTTCAATGCTAAACTATGTGGCTCTTTCCCAGTTGTCACTGTCACTGCATCAGCCAGGAAACCAGTGGAAGTTTGCTTCACTGAGGACTGTACGATATGGTCTATGAGAAGGAAATAAGTTTAATAGAAACCGAAGCATGTGAAGAAAGTTAACATCTTAACATAGAGTGCCCTGTGTTAGGGATAGTGTCTGGCATGAAAGGACACCTTCCAGACCCCTTAATTCCTGAATGTCCTCAATGGCAGGAGCTTGGAGGGCAGGCAGGGGCTTGTGCAGCAGGTCTCAAAGAATCTGTTAAAATTAGGATTTCTTTAGAGGGAAGAAGAAAAAGGCAGAATAACTGTCTTGTCTCTCTGCACTAAGATACTGACGAATATTGTTATTCACTAGAGGAGGAAAGACAGAGAAGGACAACGGATATGGAGGTTCATGTGTGAATTAACTTTCAGGTGAAGTCATGTCTCATTCCTGCCCTAGGGCTGCTGAGGGCATCACGAGGACTGCAAAAAGAAAGTCTCTGTATCCCAAATGTAATATTTAGTAAGACAACAGAAGGTAGTATGGACCACCCTAGCTTTATTACACATCCTTTCAAGCCACAGGCTTCAAGCCCCAGAAATTTAAAAAGTATGGCATGACAAAAGGAGATCTGCTGCTTCTCTTACTTCATATATGTATAAGGAAAGGAAAGGAAAGGAAAGGAAAGGAAAGGAAAGGAAAGGAAAGGAAAGGAAAGGAAAGGAAAGGAAAGGAAAAGGAAAGGAAAGGAAAGGAAAGGAAAGGAAAGGAAAGGAAAGGAAAGGAAAGGAAAGGAAAGGAAAGGAAAGGAAAGGAAAGGAAAGGAAAGGAAAGGAAAGGAAAGGAAAGGAAAGGAAAGGAAAGGAAAGGAAAGGAAAGGAAAATAGAAACTGAGTAGCCAAGAGAAACAGGGATGACGACACTGAAAGCAATGCCCTGGCGAGGGCTGTCGTGCCCTAGTTAAAAGCAGCATGCACACAGACCTGTGCCCCTTTTGAAAGCAGACACATGGTTTGTGCTGCGAAGGGCCATGCTCAAAAGCTCCTTCATACCTGTGGAAATCTTCCCAGTCTCTCCAGTGGGTTCTTTTTTAGGCTGCACTCAGACATTTAACAGGACAAGGTTGTAAAACGTGTGTCATAATACAGAAGAAATTTAGAGTAAAAAAAAAAAAAAATCGTTGCCTTTTAAAATAAGTTTTGTTTGAATGAAGATAAAGTAACGACAAGCTGTCTTCCTTGGCGGTAGGATGAACCACTAGAGCTGAGACCACATTTCCTTGGAGCCTTTGGGCCAAGAAGGACTGCGGGGGGTTATCACTATTGCCATGAAACTCTCAAGGTGTCTTTAAAATGACTGCACGGGTAGGGAAAGCTGAGAAGGAGACACCTTGCATTGCCTTCAAGGGTGTCATTCTGTGTCCAAGCTCCTCTGCTTTGTGTCCTCCACCCCCCCCCCCCCCCCCCCACACCTTGCTCCTTTTGCAAGGCTGTAGCACAGGGCTGCTACGGGGAAATGAATTTAATTTTGCCTTTTCTATTTTGGACATGACCTGCAATGTTAGCGGGAGCAGCGCTCTCGCACAGATGAGAACTTTTGCCTCCCAAAACCGCTGGCAGCATCCAGCCTTCCCACCTTTTCCAAACGATTCCTTCCCTGCGCTTCAGCCTCCCGCACGCCGTTCGGAAGAGTTCGGGGGCGGTCAGCGACTGCCAGGGCAACGGGGACCGGCTTCCCCCCGCCGCTCTCCCCGCCCGCGGCGGCCGCAGCCTCCCCGGGCTGCAGGGAGCTGTCCAGCACCGCCGCGGACCGGGCGGCGGCGGCGGGAGGGCCCCGGGCCGCCCCCGGCCCCTGCGCGGGCACCGCCGCTCCCCGCGGAGCCGTGCGGGGATACCGGCCCCTGTGCCCGCTCCCGCCTCGCCCGGCTCCACCGCGCCGGGAGGCGAGCGGAGCGCCCTGCCCGCCCTCCCAGCAGCCGGCGGCGGCGGGAGCACGGGCTGCGGAGCGGCTCCGGCCGTCGGCCGGCCCCGCCGGTGCAGCCGGCCGCCGGGGGCCGCGGGGGGCGGTGACAGCCCCCCCACCCCACCCCACCCCCGGGGCGGGGTAGCGGGGCCAGGCGGCGGCTGCGGGCCGCGGCGTGCGGGGCTACCGCGGCAGGCGGCGAGCGGGGCGGGGGGGAGGCGGGAGGAGGAGGAGGAGGGGGAACGGGCTCCAAACAACACGTGATTCCCGCGGAGCAGCGAGGGAGCCGGGGGAGGGGGAGAGCGAGGGCGGGCGGCCGAGGCAGAGGAGGGCAGCCGCCGCCGCCGCCGCCGCCACCGCCGCCGCTTTAAAGCCCGCCGGCGCGGCGCCGCGCAGCACCCGCGCTCCCCCGGCCGGGCGCGGCGAAGCGCGGAGCCGGGCAGCGGCGCCCAGGGGCGCGGGGTTGCGCCGGCCCCGGCGCGGCGCCTCCGCCGCCGCCGCCTCCTCGCCGCCCTTCCAGGGGCAGCCGCGGCCATGCGAGGCGGCCGCCCCCGCGGCCGCACGGCTCGGCGCTGCCCGCCGCGGCTGCCCGCCGCCCCGCGCTGAGCCCGCCCGCCGCCGCCCCGCGGCACCATGTCCCGGCGCAAGATCTCCTCGGAGTCCTTCAGCTCGCTGGGCTCGGACTGCCCGGAGACCAGCCCCGAGGAGGAGGGCGAGTGTCCCCTGTCCCGCCTCTGCTGGAACGGCAGCCGCAGCCCCCCCGGCTCCGCCGACACCCCCTTCGCCGCCGCCGCCGCCGCGGCCAGCGCCGGCGCTCGCCGCCCCCCCGCGCCGCCGGCGGGTCAACCTGGACTCGCTGGGCGAGAGCATCCGCCGGCTGACGGCCCCCCGCGGTGAGTGCCCCGGGCCCGGCCCCGCCCGGCCCCCCGCGCCGCGCAGACCCCGCGGCGGCTGCTCCGCGGGCTCGGGTCTGTGCGGGGAAGGGGGCGGCGGTGCCCCCGCGCCCTCCCCCCGGGCGTCCCCGCCGGAGCCCCCTGCCCCGCCGCGCCCGCCCCGCTGCGGGTTGGCAGCCCCGCGAGGCTGCGGGGGTAAGGATCCCGGCAGCCCGGTGCTGGAAATCGGGTCGGGAGGCACAGATGCGCGCAGCTGCCGGTTGAGCTGGCTCTGTCATCTCCGCCGAGCCCCTTTCTGAACTAAGAGAAAATCGTAAAATCACCAAGTGCTTATCACTAGCTGGTGCTAGCAACATTTGCGTTATAAAAAGTTACATCTGCGTGATGCGTGGCATGCTCATTCTTCCTGCGGCATAGAGGAGATGTGAACTTCTTACATTTGTAGGGCTTTTCCGTGCTGAACAGGGTGCGGAAAAAAGTTTCGACTTCGTGTTCAGAAATATTTCGGCAACAGATTTCCCCGTGCCTCCCAGATGCGCTGACATTCCTGAGAGATCAGTTTCTTTGACGTGCACTTTGAAATCCATGACTTAAGATTATCTGGATAGCTACACCTGTAGCTGAGAATCAGTCAAGCATTGCGTATGCTAAAATAAGGAGTGAATTTCTGTAGAACCCATAACCTGCGCTGGTATCGCTTTGTAAGACTGAAATCAGGAGTTCTGGTAGGTTCATGTAAAATAGAAGGTTCTTCTCCAACCTTTCTGTTACGATTGTGCTATGCTCCTATAAATACCTCTGTGCCCGTCACTAAATTTTCCTCATAAAGTTTCAGCTGCAACGGAATGCTTGTTTCGTCCTACTATATTTTAACATGTTAAAGTATAAAACATCAATTCCAACAAGTAGTCTTAATCTATAAGACAACTATATCTACTATTGTGACATTGGATCATCTTTTTGCATATGGTTATCCAGCTTTGGAAATTACTCACGAGTCTCATCACCATCAGCTATCAGTTTCCTTTGGCTTTAATATACTCTTTTCTGTTCGATGGTTCTTGAACTGCCTAGATAGCAGTAGTCAAGCTATTTAATGGGAGAAGTTAGCAGTGCCTTACATAGCTAAGAGTCATCCAGTTTCAGTTAAGACTTTTCTTTCCCATTGATTTTTTCCCTCTCTACTGGGAATCTGGTCTTGTAATGCTGATATTAATAGATGATATCTCAGGTGACCTGTCTTGTTTTAGTACAAAAAAAAAAAAAAAAGCTATTTAATTTGATAATAATACAACGGTATAATTAGAGCATGTGTTACCCAAAATATTTGAAGTATTCTGAAGTAGCTCAGTGCAGTATTTTTAGATAACCTTAGTATTTGTATTTTCCCAGCTTTGACTGTTACCTCCTGTATTGACTTGCTGTAAAAGGCAATTACAGTTTTACAGCTTTGATGAATTGTTGAATTTGTTTTTAAAATAAGCACATTCTTTGAATTAAGAGACGAGGAAAGCTTTGATAGATCTCTTTCCTTCCTGCTCTCAGAGGAATTTCATTTAAGAATGCAAAAATTTCATCCAACCTGGTTTTGATGTCCCAAACCACAGCTTCTGTGGCTTCCTTGGGAGATAATTATAGCAATCCTTATTGCTGAAAAACTGTGTTTTTTAAAAAATTTTAATATGTGATCCATATTGCTTAAAATTTCCCTTTTTATCTTGGCATTGTAACTGGTGCTTCACTCCCATCTTACACATTCTGGCATAAATTAATGTGATTAAGTCTAAAAAATCATGTTATCACAATCATGGTATAAGAAAAGAATCAGGTCCTCTGTCTTTTAATTTTTCGCTCCGAGAAATCACTGTTCAGGTGCATTATTATTTTGGTGCATTCTTTTCTTATTGAGAATCTGTTCTGTGATAGTGAATATATGCCGTCTTGCAACAAGTCAAGTTACCATATGTCTAACACTTTGAATCTGATTATTTTCACACATCTGCTAATATAAATCAGGCATAACTTTAATTAGAAGTAAAAAAAAAAATACTTTGCCTATAAAATTAGTGTCAAATGGGACTAATTTCCATTATTTGTGAAATTGAAAGGCAAGTCTGAAGTCTGAAGGGTGCACTGACATATGTTCTTTCTGAACAAGAAGCTTTAATACTTTTATTGTAGATGTAGATGCATCTTCATTGCATGATACTATAGATATGGGTCTCTGTTAAGTACATAAACAAATATTTATGTACATACGAGTATGTGTGAGTGTATGTACTATATATATATTGCCTGCAATGGCTTAATGTTTTCCGTTCCAACATGAATGCAGCAGCAATTTGTCCCGATCCCAGTGCTGAACACTTTCAAAGTTGCAGGATGCTATAGGTTCCTGATGTTTACACTTAGCCTTAATTTTGTGCTTTCCTTCAGCGATGGCTAGGATTGAAATACTGAGTAAAATTTTTTTTTTTGTGTTTTCACTGAGGAAGAATTCTGCGTGTGTGTTTAATACCGCTGTGGCGTGCAGAGTGATCTCGGGGGTGATGTTGTTTCAATGTGGGAGTAGCAGGGGCTACCGAGAGCTGCTCTGGGGATGTGGAGAGCCTCGAACTCAGCAGGAAGGAGCATCCAAGGGGCGAAGGAGCTGAGCAAGAGCTCTGTCCGTGGGGCAGAGCGGCGAGAAGGCTGTGCGAGCACGCTAGGTCATACGAGTGGTAGCGCAGACATGTGTGTGAAAATATTAGTATCTCTTGTGCAATGTATTCATGAGTTAGTACAACTGTACTGTCAATGGCAAGAGATTCTGTAGAGTGAAATGCAGTAATGAAGTATGTGAGATATTTTATTCTAAAATACAGTGAAAAGATGTTACTGCATTTTGTATCACTTGGAATCTTGGTCTCAAGTTTAGCTGAGTGTGACCTTGCATAAATACTACTTTTTGTGGAACTGTGGGAAAAAATTAAAAAGTGAACCTTCCTGTGTTGCAGCGTTTAATCCAACCGATTCTGCTTGCTCCTGGAGAACTGCTTCTAGCACTTTCCAGCACACATGATTTTCCAGCTTTTCTCTTAAATACAGTTTTAGAGATTTTCCTGCGGTGGTTATAGTAGAGGATGTAGGGGTCTGATCCTCAATCAGCACAGGGTCATTTTATGTTCCTGTGTGTTCCTAAATGTTTGCTGACGTGCCTGGATGGCTGAAGGATGGACACTGTTCATCTGGAACTTGCTTACCCCAAATACGCTATTTTTGAACAGCCAGAAATAGGAGGATGATAGGGCTCACCTCCCACCAAAACAGCTGCATATTTTGGAGAAAAGTATGTGGTGATGAGGAAGATGAGCGGACCTCCATACGTACCCTACCGTTGGCATCTGTGAGTAGGGTGTGCTGGGGAAGGTCAGGGAAGCAGGGTGCACCAGGGAGGCAGAGCAGCGGCCGCGCAAGAAGAGAGGCAGCCTTTTGTCACAGCTGCACTCAACAAACTAACTGTGCATATACTAAACACCACTTTGAGTTGCTGTCCTGTTGCCCCCCGAAGCACCATTTTGCTGAGTTAGCAGGAGCGTTGACGGCAGGAGGGGTGAGGCTCTCCCAGCAGCCCGGCACAGCCACGCGCCGCAGCCCAAAGCGTTGGGACGACTGTGCCCAGCCGGGGCTGTGCTCGGTGCCCGGGTGTGAGGATGATGTTTTGTGGGACCAAACTTAGCTACTCAGTGCAACAAAACCTGGACCTTGCACGCGTTCAACACGTGTGACTCCTTCATCTCACGAGATTACGGCCAACAGTGCTCCATGATTATTGCCCCATGTCTGGCTCTGCCCTCTCACAGCCTTCATCCCTGGGATGTCCCCACAAAGCTGAGACCATAATTGTGTAGGCAGCTCCTATCCACTCTAACATGTTCCTAAATTATGTTCCTGACTGGACAAAGATGTTCCTTCTGTCCTCCTTCATCTGAACCACCATCAAAGGATCTTTGGTTACCTACTCTTTGGATGCAGCTGCTGTCAAAACTAATATGTGCCCTTCTCACTGGGCTGAGTTCAGGTTTTTGGAGATAAATAATAAAATGGTGGGAACCTAGTAGGGACATTGATTTATGACCTTGTTTTTAAGAAATCAACTGCAATAATTGTATGTACATCACAAGCAAATTTAGCAATATATTTTTCTTGTAATTTCAGCTTTGTTGTGGTCTATTTTAAAGGATGAATTTTACACCCACAGTGACACAGATTTTGATTAATTGTAGCTAGAGATGATGATACTATGTGGTATTCATTATCAACATAAATTTTTCTGCCTTTAAGAGCTCTGCTATGTGGGAATGATATCCTGGCACCAGTGGACACAGTTTTATTCTTTAGAAATGCCATTTAGTATCTTACTGAATTCCAGTTCCTTGCAGCAATTTTCACATTTGCTCCAGTTCTATCTTGACTTGTATCCAATACCAGGCTGAAAATAGAATCAAAACCAGAAAAAAGTCATTTGTCACTGATTTGGAAAGTCAGATACTCTGCTCCCATCTAAGGGGTGTGGACTACCCTAAAGGAGCTGAGTGAGTGGGCATGGATTCAGAGGAGACTGTGTACCCCGAAGCGCTGTACTGATCTTTCTGGAAAGAGAATTACAGCATGACCCAGCATTAAACTGTCTTACATTTCCCTTCGATTTTATTTTTTGAATGGCCTATGTGACGCATCTCTTGAACTATAAAAATTATTAAGTGAAAATCATTTCTGATATACTTTTCTGTTCATTCAGAATTATTCCTGCTATTCATTACAGGCCCAGTTGAAGACACATTAAAGTAAGAACGTTTTTTTCCTATTTAAGTTAGAAGTTGCTACTAGCTGCTGCCAAATAGTTTGAATTTAAGAATTGTTTTTTTGCGTACAGCCTTTTTCCTGACAGTGGGAGAAAAATGAACCTAAAGACAGTCATTTAGGTTAGCATATAGGCTATTAGTTATGTCACAGAACTGCTGTAACTTCAAATTGCTTAATTGCAAGTGAATCCTCCAGTGAGCAGAGGTAGGGTTTTGGCAGAGAAGTTGCAGCATAGCAGCTCAAATCGAACCTGGCTCCATCATAAACCTCAACTGCTTACTCTCAAGGAATAACTACTCCTTTTAGTAGCAATAACAAGTTGTTGCCCCTAGCAGGAGAGTAGGCATTTGTGAGAGTAGGCAAAAAATTGATTTTTACATGAGATTTTGAGAAAATTTTGCATAAGTATTCTGAGCTCCTTATGACTCACATTAACCCATCAGGTATATCTAAGCTCTACTGTTGTAGGAATAACTTCTGCCTGTCTTTCTGAATGAAGTAAGGTAGTGTCAAATGATAACCATGTCAGCGGTGTGATGAGCTTATTCACTTAATAGCCCAGACTGGATGAGTTTACGTGAGTAATATCCTTCTCAGGAATGAGGGTGTGAAGGAAAAAAAAGCATGAAAATGGTGAAAAAAGGCACATCCCATGAGGAACTCCTAATTTCTAACTCCAACAGGAAAACAGTGTTAATTTTTTTGAAGTATGATAAAATCAGACTTTTGCCCAGTGTCTTTCAACTTAACAGAGAATAAAGCCATTTATACACAAGGTCACATGAGTGGTCTGTAGCCAGTCAATCTGCTATTTCGTAGTGTGGAACAGAGCAGTGGTGTCTTAAACAGGAACATTCTGGAAAACGTTATCAGTAGGAGCATCACGGTGCGTTTTGTTTGTTTGTCTTGTTTGGTAGTTTAACATCTCATGCAAAGGAACTTCAGCCTCCGCAAATAAAATATTAAAACCCATCAGTTTAGCTGCACTGGAGGGCCTGCAGCGTTGTTTTGACCTTGATGAAATACTATTTAGGGTGAGTTTCAATATTTGACATCTAGTGTTTGGACCGGTCATAGTTGCTTTCTTAATGTTTGTATAGTTCCAGGCTGAAATCTTGACTTCTTTATAGTGCTTAATAATAAAAGGTGTCTCGGAAGCATTCATCCATTGCAGGCATCTTTGCTGACTGGAAGCAGAGAGCGTATCCCCATTGGGGTCAGGCAGATCTCAACTGCTGGCCGACAAACCAGAGCGTGGCAGCACCAGCCTTAATCCCACAAAACTGATCTCAGTTGTTTTGCACTTCTCTGCCTCTCCCCTGGCCAAAGCGTCCAGGTGCAAGTAATAGAGAAAGATGTTGTAAAGTAGAAGGGAATGTTATGATCATCAATATATGCCCCTAAGTAGCAGTGTGCAGTCACGGCTGCATCAAAATGAGGGTGAATGTTCTTCATTTGCAACTGCTCGAGCAGAGGCAGTTACCACTTCACAGTGGTCCAGTGTACTCCTGGTAAAACTTACAATGTTAACACAGAGAAAACCCTCTCTTTTCTTCTACCTCCTGTGCTAATGGTGAAGGCTGTTATAAACTGGTTCGAGTAAAAGAAATTGTTCCGTATCATATCCAAATTCTTTCTAGATGTGACTGCTTGCTAGCTCTCAAACTCAGTTTCAAAACGAAGACAAAAAAATCTGTGGTTTGTCTATAGGTCTCAAAGGGATAAGCATCTTTGCAGCTCTGCATATGAAATTAGGTCCAGTTACACTGAGGGAATTGGGTTTGTTCTGTCCTAGCAGAAGAAATTCCTTGGGAAGGACTGACATGTAAGGCCTTTCATTTCCTATCTGTCTGCTACAGTAGCACCGATGATTTTATGTAGTAGATGTGAGTTGCATTAAAAGATGAGCAGGTAGCATTAGCGGTAGATCATCTGTTATATTCTCACCTACTGAATACATTCTTTCTGCAGCACAGAACAGATCTTCTATCCATTCCAGACATGGCTAAAATTCAAAGATGAACAAAGTGATTCTAGCTGGTATTATAATGAATAGCACCCTGAGATATTTATCCTTCACTGTCAAGGAGTTAGACTAGATGATCTAATAGGCAATTTCCATCGGTAATGTCTGTGATTCTTCTAGTTGAAAGGCAGCTGGGGATGCAGGAGTTATAATTTCTAATTATTATTTAGCTCTGTTTTATTTCTTCAGAATGTTTGCATTGTTATTGTCATGAAATAGTATGGGGTAAAATTCTTAGTCTCAATGTTATTTATTAAATTAAGGCATTTTCTCTGCTGTGCATAAGTATTTCTTTGTGAAGAGTACCCCAGTTTGCATGAACTGAGGAGCAGAATGGTCTCAGGCTGAGGTGCCAGGTGGTACTGAACTCTGCTCCCGTCTGGATCATCGTGGGCTGTAGTAGGGCAGCTCATTTCACCTCCAGCTGTCAGTCATCCCCCTCTGGATCCCCAGGCAGTCCCCTCCTGGGGATTCTGCATCATGTAGATGTGGTGGTTAGGGACATGGTTTAGTGGTGGACTTGGCAGTGCTAGGTTAACGGTTGGACTTGATGTTCTTAAGGTCTTTTCCAACCTAAATGATTCTATGATTCTGTGATTCTCCTCTCAATACCAAATCTGGTGCTAGTCATGGAGGTCTGCAAGCAGTTAGTGCTTTTATCTAAAGCACAAACTTCTGGAATCGGGAAGCTGGTTTTCATGAAGAAAAAATACATTTTTAACTTGTACAGTTACAGAGAAAAAATTGAGTGCACCCTAAAGGTTCAGAAGCTAGAGAGTAAAAATATTTTTTTTTCTGATTATACTATCAAAAGCACTATTAAACCCCCAAAGATGATTTTTTTTTTTTTTTTTTTAATTTTCAATTGGTTGCTTATATTGGGGCTCTGCTTCTCCATTTCTGATTTCTGTCTGTGCTCTTTCATTCCATTCTTCAGCTACTGGGAAGGGGACAGGGAGGGATCCTGGCTGTGCAGGACCCACAAGGACCTGCTAGTGAGCCTTCATTTTTTCTGCATCATCAGAAAACTGTAGGATGCCAAAGGAGCTTTCCTTTTCTTTTTCAGTTCTGCTTTTCCCTAGTTACAGTGATTTCAATGCTTATCTCCCCAGGCCTGGCATTTGGGAATGTTGGTAAATGTTTGTCTTCAGCTGGAGCCTTGATTCTTTGTTTACAGCCTCTGTAACATCAATATTTTGATGACCAGAAGGACAGGGAAAGAACAGTTTTCCACTGCTTTCATGATCATGGGGCAAATATTAAAAAAAAAAACAGACTGGATGTGAAAATGACTGTTTTGCCATTTGTTTCCTTTCAGATTGGGCCAGGTGCACACCTACTCGTGTGCTTAGAGATCTGTAATCACCTATGCACAAAGACTTGACTAAAATTGGTACTGAAATATGAAAAAAAGAAATGTTTTTCATTAATGAACTATTACTAGCAGTGAGGCTGGCAATTGAAGTCTTACACATCTGCTGAGTTAGTGATTGAACACTACAAATTTGAAGCATGTAAAACTTCCAACATCGAAGTGCTGATTTGGCTGAGGTCTGTGGTAGCTTGCCTCTCCCGTATGCAGAAGTGTGGATTCCTCTAGGAAGGACTTGCAGTGCCCCAGGGCACAGTAGTTTGGAGGAGCCCCCTGGCCTGATGACCTTCCTCAAAGAAATTCTGATAGAAGCAAAGTGGTTTCTAGCTGAGCCTATTATGCTCTTCAGTGCTTCAACTTTCATGTTTAAAACTTTAAGCACTCAAGTTTTTAAGAACATGACTGCTGAAGTACTTCTGAGGCTCAGCTAGAAGCCACTTAGCTTTTACCAGGAAAAATCTTTGAAGCCTTGTTAGGGTTAAGGAGAAACTGTCTGTGTACCTGGCTGCTCTCTTGGCTCAGACCTCCCTGTTCCATACAGTCCCTTTCTTCTCTAATTCTACCTGGTTATCTTAGGATGCAAAAGGAATGGGATGGTGAATTTGAAACTGCATTTATGTAAATTTAGACTGAGTCATCTGGGATAGTGTGTGCAGTTCTGTTACCTCAGGGTGGGGGTTTGTCTGTTGTTACTTAAACATTTAAAAGATGTCTAAGTCTAAAGCAATCACTCAACATCTTTTCTAGACAAAAGAAAGAAATGGGTATTTCTAAAGACTGACTCCTCAGGCATGTATTAGATGCCAACCATAAGATGAATCACTTTGGGTGCATACTGTTGGGCAGATGAGCCCTACCATTTATTTCCAAAGGTGTTGCAATCCAATGAAAGACATTTCAGAGACAACAGAAGATGGCTAGGGAATAGGCTGAAGTTTCTGTCCTCTGAGAAGAGATCGGAAAGCTTACATTTTATTGCCTTAGGAAAGACATTTATAACATGCGATGCAATTAAAGTAGAAGTCCTCCCCCCTTTGTCTCCAAAACTGGAGGCAATGAAGTTAAAATAAAGGAAAATTAAACTACAAAAAGACAAAAAAAAAATTATACAATGTCTGCTTAAACTGGAATTCATTTTCAAACGATGTTGTCTGAGTTAAAAAAAAACCTAAAAAGTTTCAAGACCTTTTAGACAAATATCTTCATAAAGATTTTCTCCAGTTAGTCTTAAAAGCATCTTTGAGGAGCTATTACTCCTCTAGCTTCAGGTGGTGAGCCAGTTGCACGCTATTGGAGAGCTGGGTGAGATCTAGTGAGAAGGGAAGATTTCTCTATGAGTGCATCCTGCAAACAGCAGCGGCTGGAGGAGACACGGTGGCTGTCATGGCAGGGGTGCCGTGTTCAGGATTGCTGCTGGCTGCTGTGCAACGGTGGTGGGCTTTGGTTGCAGCACTGAGTTGCCAGGTGGAAGAGTTGTAGGAGATAGTGAGCAGGCTGTACACATCAGGGAGGATGGACAGGTCTTCCCAGAGGCCCTGCAGAGCCAAGAACCTGAGCCCCGTGTTGCAAGGAAGGAGGGAAAAATAGAGATAACCCTTGAGGGTCAAGGGTGGAAACTCCTGAGATGGAGGAGGCTGGAGATTTGTTATTTCTGACAACGCAACTAAGGCCTCTTTTCCACCTGTGGTTCAGCAGTTACAGAGCAGGTACAGTGCCCTGGGAAGTGGTGGCAGAGATGACCTCCCTTGGGATGAGGCATCAGAGCCAGCTGAGCTCTGATGGGATTCATCTGACAAAGTGAGGCGAGTCTGTCTTTGCTAATAGGCTTCGCAACCTTGTGAGGAGGGCTTTATGTTTGTTGGAGAAGGGGTTTCATTCTCTGAAGAGAAGGGGGAGCAGTGAAGATGTATCAGGGGAACAACAAGATGGAAGAGGTTCTTATGCTCACCTCATGAAAGCAGCATGACTGGCAGCCTATCTCAAGTGCCTGTACCCAAATGCAAGCAGCATGGGGAACAAACAGGTGGCATTAGACATCCTCATGCTGCCACTGAGCTTGGACCTCATGTAGGATTGCACACATCCTTGTGTGGAATGGCTCTCAGGATGGGAGTGCTGAAGAAGATGGACACAGAATCTTCATGAAGGACAGGCTGGGAAGGTGAGGAGCAGGAGCTGTGCTCTGTGCAAAGAGGTGGCAGCAGTGTATGGGCAGGTCTCTTTGGACAGAGCAAGCTGGCCCAGGGCATGGGGGTCAGGAGCAGAGGAGAGATGAGCAGGGGTGGTATGGTGGTGTGTCTGCTACACACTGGCTGGTCAAGAAGTGCGTTAGACAGCTGGAGGAAGCCTAAAAATGGTATGTCCCGGTACTCGTGGGGGACTTCAGCCAATCCAAAATCCACTAGAAGGGCAATAGGTCTGAGGGCAAGCAATGCAGATATTTTTGAAGTGTGCTGAAGACAATTTCTTAATGCAGGGAATCAATGAGCTGACAAAGGTGGGGATACTCTGCTGGAGCTATTGCTCATAAACAAGGAGGAACTGGTTGAAGGTATAAAGGTTGAGGGCAGCCCTAGCTACAGTGATTATGAGATGCTGGAGATCAAAACACAGAGAAGTGGGAAAGACAAGTAAGTGGAATCACAACCTTACACTTCAGGAGAGCAGATTTTGTCTTCTTCATAGATCTTGGCAGGATCCAATGGGCAACTAGCCTGTAAGGCAAAGGGGCACAAGAAACTGGTTGATCTTCATGGACCCTTTGACACCTCCTCAAAGCACAAGAACAGTTCATTATAATGTGCAGAAAGTCAAACAAGCATGGAAGAAGGATAGTATGGATGAACAGGCACGTCAGCACAGAGCTCAAATGCAAAAAAAAAGATGTCTACAGAAGTTGGAAGCAGGGATGGGGTGCCCTGAAGGGACATTGAGGCATTACCTGAGGATGCAACGATAGAGATAGGAAAGCCTTCCAGTCATGGCAATCAGGGGAGGTACCTGATGACTAGAAAAAGGCGAACGTCACACCCAGCATCAAGAAGGACAAGGAGGATCCAGGGAACTACAGACCAATCAGCCTGACCGCAGTCCTTGGGAAGGTTATGGAGCAAATCGTTTTGGAAGCCTTTTCGTAGCACAAAAAAGGACAAGATGGTGACTGGGAACAGCCAGGTGTCCTGGTTTCAGCTGGGGTAGAGTTAATTTTCTTCCTAGTAGCTGGCATAGTGCTGTGTTTTGGATTTAGTATGAGAATAATGCTGATAACACACTGATGGTTTAGTTGTTGCTAAGTAGTGCTGACACTAGTCAAGGATTTTGCAGCTTCCCATGCTCTGCCAGGTGCACAAGAAGCTGGGAGGGGGCACAGCCAGGACAGCTGACCCCAACTGGCCACAGGTCTATTCCATACCATATGAAGTCATGCTCAGGATATAAACTGGGGGGAGTTGGCCAGGGGGCAGTGATTGCTGCTCGGGGGCTGGCTGGGCATTGGTCTGCGGGTGGTGAGCGGTTGCATCAATTGTTTTTTCCTGGGTTTTGTTTCTCTCTCTTGTTCTCTTTTCCATTACAATTTTTATTACTATTAGTATAATAATAATTATTATTTTATTTCAATTATTAAACCATTCTTATCTCAACCTACGAGCTTTCTTTTGCCCTTCCAATTCTCTCCGCCATCCCACTGGTGGGGGAGTGTGAATGAGTGGCTGTGTGGTGTTTGGTTGCTGACTGGGGTAAACCACAACATCAGGCCAAATTTTACCCCTTTATTTCCTTTAACAGAGTTTACACACTTTTATGCCCTTTACTGAGGATGAATTGTGCCTGACCAACATGATTGACTTCTGTAATGAGGAGACTGGCTCAGTGGATGAAGGGATGTTGTCTACCTTGACTTCAGGAAAGTCTTTGGCATGGTCTCCCATAGTGTCATTAGAGCCAAATGGTGAGATACGGACTGCTTAAGTGGATGATAAGGTGGCTGGAATATTGGCTGGACCTTAGGGCTCAAAAGGTGGCCATCAGAGTCACAAAGTCAAATTAGCAACCAGCTACCTCTGCATATCCCTCAGGGGTTGATATGGGGGCCAGCAGAGGACTACCAGGATGGTAAAGGGATGGAGAACGTGACATCTGAGGAGGCACTGGGGAAGCTGCGTCTGTTCAGCTTTTAAGAAAAGACAGTTTTGGGGGTATCTTGCTGCAGTCTACAGCTACCTGATGAGGGTGTGTAGAGAAGATGGAGACAGACTCTTCGTAGGCGTGCACAGCAGAAGGATGAGAGGCAAGAAAGCTGGAAGATGGGAAGTTTCAAGTCAGTATTAAAAAAAAAAATTGTCATGAGGGTGTTCAAACACTGGCGCACATCTCCCAGAGAGGTTGTGGGATTGCTGTCCTTGGAGACACTTGAAAATCAACTGGAGAAAGACCTGAGCAAACAGTTGTAACTCAAAGTACAACATGATTCTGTGATTCTGATTTTTTACAATTTATTTTGACACATTAGGGATAGCCATGGCCTGATGTCTGGATTCAGAATTAATTCAGGGAAGTCCTGTGGCCTCTGCCGTGCAAGAGATCAGTCTAAATAACTTCAGTGGTACCTTCCACCTTGTATTTCATCATTCCAGATGGAGCTTGGATATGATGGACTTGGATAATGGTTGGACTGGATGATCTTAAAGGTCTTTTCCAACCTAAATGATTCTATGATTCTATGATCTCGTATGGCAATTCTTGGATTAATTTACAGTTAACAATAGCAATACTAGCATGTCTTAATTAGAGTTGCCCTTAGAAATGTGAACTGATGTGACTATTCCTTTTGTAATGCATACCAAATATTAGTAAATCATTATAATAAAAATTATTTGTTAAAATTTACTATTTTAGGTAATAGTCACTATTTTACATTTATATGAAATCTTTCATTTTAAGTGAAGCTTTAAAACCTCTCCAGTAAATAAGCACCCCTGGGTACCTGCATGGCATAGATGTAGATTGCGGTAGAGAAGGTGCGTTGTTGTAGGCTATCTTTTATCTCCCCAAATGGCAGAAGCTATGTTTCTTGGAGAGGCTACTAGAAGAAGGTTTAGCTCTTTTGCCTCCATTCAGTCTTGCCACTGGATGCAGAAAAGAGGTGGAAATGTTTCCTGCCCACTCTCTCTCTCATAGGCAATGCTTATTCGGTAGTGGAATAAGTGGTACACCAAACTACCCTTGTAGGAGGCTATAAGCAGGTGTCATACCTCTTCTGTCCATTTGTTTAGTCATGGCCTTAGTTACAGAATTACATCTATAGCAAAATGACGTTCACCAGTGATGAAATACAGCAAACCGAGAAGGTGAGCGCAGTGGCTTTTTAGCCACGCACAGTGACATGCCATAGTAATTCTTGTCAGAAATTAGGAAAGACTTTGTGACTCCTCAGGTCAGTTTTCATACTGGCTATCAGCACATTAAATAGAGCTCTGTTTATGACCAGTGTTTTAATCGTAAATCCTATTTTTTGTCTGTACTTAATTTCTAAGATTTGATAGGAGATGCCAATGAAAAGGCGTATGAGTTTATGGGTTTGTATAAAATTGCCTGACAACAGCTAGGCACATGATTTAACTTTCAGAAGATAGAGTTAATAGTACGTGGGCTATTTTTATTTTTCATTCAGCACTGCAGGAGAAGGGAGGTCTATGAAATAAGCTCAGGACTTGGAGGTTGCTTGTATGGTCAAATCTTGAGGTATTCAGAAGGATTTTTTTCCTGGGTAAGGAGTGCAACATCTGTGTGTCAGGCATGAGAAAGGGACAGACAGTCCGTGGAGGATTGCTCAGGTGTCATGAGCTGCAAAACTTCCTGAGAAGACAAAAAGCTATTTTCCTTCCTCTTTGCTGTGGTACCAGGCATTGCTGCCTTCCATACACTTGCTGTAAAAGCACTTTGGGAGAACCAGACAGGAGATTTAATTGAACAGTCAAACATTTCTACCATTCCCTTTTTCATATCAGAGGAGTTGCTGGTGGAGTGCTAATGTTCTGTCTGTAGGGAGTGGGGCTGAGGGAAATGCTCTATGGGGATGGGAGATGGCAGCTGTCTGGACCTCTTTGCTTAAAGCCATTTTGCTTTGCCTCATTGCTAGAGTGGGAAAAGACATCTTTTCTATATGTGAAGAATGGATTTTTCTGTCTGCTGAGCACAGGAAAGCTTCTGAATCTCTATGAGAACAGGCCATGAAACATATTTGTAGCCCATCAGGCCTAAGGACTTCAATACCTGCTGTACCACTGGGAAGGGGATGGTTTTTTGATATGTGATGGTTTCATTCATATGGTGCTTCCATTTGCAAGAGAACCTATAACTTTTAATGTCTTTTAGCACAGGAAACTTAGCTCCCACAGAGAAGAGAAGTAATTATCTGATACAGAATTAACAAAAAAACCCCTCTTTCAAGGTTTACATCTATTTTGAGCTTATTTTTGTTACGTGCATGCATTTCTATGCATTTGAATTCAAAAGGGTAGATACATTCTTATAGCTTGGTATTAAAAAAGAAATTTTTACAATTGCATAAACCTAGTGCAGCCTGGTGTACACTTTTTCATTCCTGGCATCATCAAAACAGATACCTCCTTCTGCAAACTCATGGGCCATAGTAGGAGGAAAGCTCAGCTCTTGAACTGCTGAATCTGTACAGTAGTAAGCAAAATCTGAGACTTTCAAAGATGACTGTGGTTTTAGAATGAAATTCCTCTAATTAAGGGGCATTTCAACTATTACTTTCCAAAACAATTAGATGTCTTTTCCAAAACGTAGGGAAATACCAAATATCTCTAACATTTGAGTGTCCACTGCTGCGAGTCTGATCAAAATATCCCTGTGTGCCTCTGATACAGAGGGAAGAGTTATAAATCCAAATTGGATACCTTTGACCGCTGGCAGCAGGACAAAATAGACAAGTGAAAAACCTCAGATTTGGTACAAACCAGTCATTTTGG
This sequence comes from Pelecanus crispus, assembly GCF_030463565.1. NCBI lineage: Eukaryota > Metazoa > Chordata > Aves > Pelecaniformes > Pelecanidae > Pelecanus > Pelecanus crispus. The sequence continues at coordinate 209,395,926 of NC_134643.1, forward strand.
AAGAATGATGTTTTGCAATAAGTGACTTGGAAAATTCCAAAGAGAATGACATGGATTTCATATTTGCTTTATTTACCCGAAGATCTCTCATGAATTAATTCAAAATAATAGGAATAGCAGTAGTAGTAGTAAGGAAGATAAACACATATATGCACATATGTAGTTTGGTGAACACCTATTAAAATGAAATAGCATAGAAATGCTTGAAGCATGTCATGATTTTCTTTTGATGAACTTGAGTTTCCTGATAAATTAAAAGATGATTGGAGAGTCATAGCTTGTCAGGAAAGTAAGCCAAAATAAACTGTGTCTTTATAATATTCTTTAGTAGAAAATGCTCTAGGGAGCATACAAAGTTTAAAAACCCAATGCCTTTTCCTGGTGATACTTTAATCACAAAATAATAGCGTTTTCCTGGAACTATTTTAAATTAATTACTTTAAAATAGTGAGATAATTGGCGGGTGATAGTTTTTGAGAGCTAATAGTTAAGTGGCTCCTTTGTTATGCACAACTAGTCTTGTAAGCAGTATGAATTATGTCACATTGTGAAATTCCTTCCTATTTAAATGGTGAAGTAAGATATAAGGAATGTGTATTTCACATCCATTACTATGGTGGGCACCTAGAAGGTAGGAGATGAGGAGGAGTACATCTGGAGAAAAATAGTGCATTAAAAGATCATGTTAATTAAACTGTACTGCACTTGCCTCATCTTATGATTTTTTTTATTATTCTTCCACAGCCTCAGACCATTCGGCAAACTCTTCAAAGGACACTGCAGTATTTTGAGCATCAAGTTATTGGGTAAGCGTTAACGTGAGGTAGTGAAAGGTGCATGGTAATGTTTTCCTCTGTGCTTCCCAAGTCACAGCCTTGTTTGACAAGCTTTTTAATTTTTCTCACAAATTCTTAGAGGTGCTCTGGAGTACTATGAATGTTAATGATAAACTCCTGTCCAGTCCTGCTTCCATGCAACCCCATCAGAACATGAACTGCTCCACTAACATACGTAACTATATACATGTGTCCTATATAAGGAGAACAGGGAATCTTTTTGTAAAAGTATAAAATCTATTCCAATTTGCTTTTCACAGAGCCAGCTGAGAATGCTGGAAAAGTTATTTATGCTATGACCTGAGGTCCAAATCCTGCAAAATCCTGCATCAGTGCTTGTTACGTACACGCACTGTTACATACTTGCAGGTTTTTTGCAGAAGCAGGGCTGAAAGCCACCTCCAAGAGTTCATTGAGAACATTGATAGATGACTGAGGAGTAAAAAGAAAGTAATAGCAACTATCATCATGAAAACCTAAGGCATTCTCCCGTTGATTAAAATAATCTCCTTTCAACCTTTTCCTTACCTGCACAAGTATTTTCCTTACCTCCACAGGTATTTTATTGTCACAGATAACTTTTCCTAACAGAGTCAGGCTGCATGCCAATAGCCATTAATTGGCCGTGCCATATGACAAATGAAGAATGCTGTCCTCTGAATTTAATTACACAGACGTAACGAAATTTTTCTCAAGCTGTGTTGAGAGCCTTTTTAGAATTTATGACATAGTTTCAAAGCTTGGTGCACTGGAGGGAATTGTCCTTGCCTATTTCTCAATGTTTGGTTAAAAAGCACAGGGAGCCGTAGCTTGGTGGGTGATACCTGCAATACTAGCAGTCTGGCTGGCACCTGAGGGCAGCGAGGGGGCCAGTCTCGGCAGGTAGCTGTGACGTCCACCGCAGGGCAGGCAGGGGGGAGAAGCCTTCTGGCTGCTAATTCTTTCAGTTGCTGAAAAAATGGCTTGAAGTCTCATGTTAGGAGACTTCAGAGGATGAGACAGTGCCTTGAGGAAAGCATGTGTGTGATAACAATGCAGCTTTTTATTTATGGCCACATGTGGCTTAGGTGTAGTTTTTTTAATGGACAAAGTTTAAAACTGTGACGCTCTGAAAACCTCTAATTGTGACTTACAATACACTGACTCAGTTTTTTGAACATCAGTATGAGTTTGTTAAAGTAGCTTCTGTTTCTAGCAGATGTCCTATATTTGTCCTGCCCCGTGATCTTTACTTTTGGTACACAATGTGGTGGGTTCACCTGGGCCAGCTGCCAGACGCCCACCCAGCCATTCTGCTCTCTCGCCTCCCCTCCTCAACAGGACAGGGGGAAAAATAAGATGAACAAAGCTTGTGGGTCAAGATAAAGACACTCCCAACTCCTCTACCTCCTCCCACCCCGAGCGGCACAGGGGGATGGAGGTTGTGGTCAGTCCATAACAGCTCCTCTCTGCTGCTCCTTCCTCCTCATGCTTTTGCTCTGGTCTTTGTGGGTTGTCCGTGGGATGCAGGTTCCTTCAGGGCACATCCCCCTGCTCTGGCCTGGGGTCCTCCACAGGCTGCAGCATGGATATCTGCTCCACTGTTAACCTCCATGGACAATCAGCTTCCCCATGGTCTTCTCCAGGGGCTGCAGGGGAATCTCTGTGCCAGCACATGGAGCACCTCCTCGCCTCCTTCTTCATTGACCTTGGTGACTACAGGGCTGTTCCTCTCACCTCTTTTCCTCACCCCTCACACCACCACAAAGTGTTTTGCCCTTTCTTGTCTAAGATGAGCCCACTCTACCTAATACGCTTTACTCCACGTGGAGAACCAGTTTCCCTGTTGGGGGAGTAACATGATGGGCAGCTCTGAATCCTTTCTAGTCCTTTACCACAGATGCTGGCAACCCAGGTGCTGAGATTTTGCAGGCATTAACCAGATGAAAAGTTCAATCCTTAAAACTGCTATTCATGATTTATGAACTATAAGCAAAGTATGAAAGCATAACAAAACTGTTACTAAAATACTCATTAGAAAGGCTTTTCTCTGTGCATTGAGCTAAATCAATTTTATATTTTGCCAAGTGCATTATCGCTCTGCTGCAATATTTTCTTCACTTATATTCCTTCTTCTGTTGTCATTGTCACCTGCATAAAGCTTTGTTTTAAAGATAGTTTGAGCTTCTGTTCTGCTTCTGTTGAATTAAGGAAAAAATCCAGCAAAGCTAAATCAAATAGAATAATTTAGATGGTAGCTGCTTGCTGGTCAGAGCATAGCTCTGTGCCTTTCATCAGTGGTGGGATTCTTTTTAATTCTTCTTTAACAGGCTATAGCACAAACTTTATTCTTGATAGGAGAGTGAGGTGCAGCTTGACATCTTTCTGCTGAGATCTTTTCAGAAGATAATCCACAGAGAAAGCTACGTTTTACACTTGCAGTGCAATGTAATGTGATGAGGAAGATTTATTATTCTTATTAGGTAATTACCATTGCCTCATAAACATCTTGCTTGGAGTTTACTGTACAACTTTGTTTTTGACAACACCCCAGTGGGAATGACGTATAAGACAGATATGTCTGATAGCCTTCCCTCATCCCTTTGGTACTATTTTTTTCTTACACCTTCATTCTCATTACAGATAATATACTGGATTCTAGTATAATAGTTGAGATACCCAGGCTACTAACACAGTGTCATCTGTGTGTGATAATGCACGGATGGAAAGGGGGTGATAGAGGGAAGAAGAGAGAAGAGACAAGGGAGGCTAAAGGCATCCTTTACCACCACTTCTGAAAGACATTTGTTGACCTTGCATTTGTAGAAGGAGATGCTGTAACTTTTTGACTTTTTTTGTTGTAGTTACAGGGATGCGGAGAAGAACTTTCACAATATATCAAACAGATGCTCCTATACAGACTGCTCTGGCAATGAAGAAACTGAAGATGTCTCAGGAATTCTCCAGTGTACAGCTAATGTTCTTGGTATGTATTTTTTCAAGGGAATTAGTTTCCTTTAGTTAGAAAGAAAGTTTACCGACCATCTTAATACCAACAATGAACCAAGTAATTTTTGCTCCAACAAAGGAAATTTAGGATGTAGGCAGCTACATATCAGTGCACTGTTATTACATTTGTCTCCTTTTCTACATATATTTTGCGCCTTTTAGACAATCCAGAATGATTTTTCAGTGGAGTCAGTGGAGGTGTATTGTGCAATACCCAGGTTGATGTCAGTGATTAGAGAAGTCTCAAAGGCTTTGAGTCCAAATAGTTACCATATTTTTTTTATTTGCATTTTTAAATAATTGAATGCTAACTTTCAGAAACAAGTGCTAGGACAAATGCTGTCATTTGCCATCTGCTGCTTTCATGGAGTTTGTAAATGGAGAGCTGTTGCAGTTGGTTCTCTGTGGAAAAGGCCCTGGGGGTCCTGGTGGCCAGCAAGTGGGACATGGGCTAGTGGCAAGTCCTGGCAGCAAAGGTGGCCAATGGCAACCTGGGCTGTATGAACAGGGGCAGACACACAGATCGAAGGGTCTCATTATCCCCCTCTACTCCGTACTTGTTAAACCACATCTGGATTACTGAATCCAATGTTGGGAGCCCAAAACCTTAGAGAAGTTCATAAACTGGAGGGAGTTCAGTTGAGGCCACCAAGATGGTGGGGGCTGGAGCAGCTACCCTGTGTGGGGGCTGGGCTTGTTCAGCCTGGAGCAGAGATGGCTTCAAGAGGACCTAGCAGCAGCCCCCAGTGCCTATGGGGACATCCTCAAGGACAGGGAGCTGGGCTCTTTACACTGGTGCAGAGTGGGAGGGACAGAGATAGCAGGCATAAGTTGGAACAGACTGGGTATTTTTCCCTGTGAGGACAGTCAGGCAGAGGCACAGGTAGCTCAGAGAGGCAACCTGTGTGCAGTCTCTGCCCTTGAAGGTTTTTAACCCCGACTGGGTAAAGCCATGAGCAACCTGGCCTGAATGACCAGGCAACTCATGGGGTCTCTCCCAGCTTGAAAGCCTCTCTGATTCTGGCCCAGCTAACAAGAAGGAGCTGTTGATACCACGATGACATTTTTGCTAGTTGAGTACTGAGCTTTTTTTTTCTGAACTCTTCTATAGCACTCACACCACTTGGGGCTGTATTTCTTGTAATCATAGAATCATAGAATGCTTTGGGTTGGAAGGGACCTTGAGAGATCATCTAGCCCAACCCCTCTGCAGTGAGCAGGGATTGAACCTGTGAACTTGGCATTATTAGCACCGTGCTCTAACCATATCGAAACCCTCTTTGCTGTTCCATTAGAGGTCTCAGTAGGCTGCTGAGGTTGGGGTGGAAGGCACAAAGATGGCATTCTGGTTCATAAGGGAACTGGGGTTGTTTAGCCTGGAGAAGAGGAGGCTGAGGGGAGACCTTATCGCTCTCTACAACTCCCTGAAAGGAGGGTGTAGTGAGGTGGGTGTTGGTCTCTTCTCCCAAGTAGCTAGCGATAGGATGAGAGGAAATGGGCTCAAGCTGCACCAGGGGAGGTTTAGGCTGGAAATTAGGAAAAATTTCTTCACGGAAAGGGTGGTCAAGCATTGGAACAGGCTGCCCAGAGAGGTGGTGGAGTCACCATCCCTGGAAGTGTTCAAAAAACGTGTAGATGTGGCACTTGGGGACATGGTTTAGTCTAGTCTACCCTTGGTTGGTTTAGAGTGGACTTGGTAGTGTAGGTTAATGGTTGGACTGGATGATCTTAAAGGTCTTTTCCAACCTAGACGATTCTATGATTCTATGATTCTATAAGAAGTTTCCTTTGGGCTGGTAATATACAGTATAAACTTGTGACATTTTTATGGGATTATGCAGTTAGAGAGACTTTCTTCAACATGAGGCACAACACTGAAATCTGACCTTGTATGATAATGAACGATATGATTTACCTTCCATGCCAGGGCAGTGTAGCAAGGTGATATTCTGCCCACGTTGGGGTCTGGGCCATTGTATCCTGCTGACTTAAAATCCTTCGGAGGTATATGGATTGCCTGTCTGTCTTTTCTATCTCAAACTGTTAAACAGACTTGTTATGTTCTGTGAAATGGCTAACATGTTCTAGTTGAGAGATGACTCTGTTTCCCTGGCAATCAAAATGGGGTTTTTTTGGTGTCAAGTGCCTTACTCTGCAAGATGCTAGGTGCTGTCAGGGAGGTTCTGAGTGCCTTTAACTGCTGCTGAAATCCCTGGGAAGAGGTGGTACTTGGCACTTTGCACGTCTGGGTCATGGAGAGAATTTAGAACAAATTAAATTGTAAATGTGTCCAGTATTAGTTACCATTTTTTTTAATATGCATTTTAAAATAATTGAATACTAGCTCTCAGAAACAAATGCTATGAGTGATAAGGCAGGACTCATGCAAAGTAATGACTTTTCATGTTATCATATGCATATTAATATTATAAAAAAAAACTTTAGACATTCAGTACTTATTTCAACATGACACAAATTATGTGTTCTAAGAAATAGTTATGAATACCTTTTCATCTTCAGAGTGCTTTTAAATCAATATGTTAGTCTTGGTCCCTTAGCATGTCTGAGTAATGTGCAGCCCATTTTTTTCAGTGGTATTCTCACAGTGGCTATGTGTCAGGGGCAGATCAGACTGTTGGGATCACAGTGTAGGGGTTATGTCTAGACATTAATGTCTTGGGGAATGATTAAAATGGACTTTGTTGAAAATAAGCTTGCAGACACTTACTCTGGGAAAAGCTTACCTTTTAAAGAATGAATTTGAGTTCATAGCAAAAAAAAAAAAAAATTAAATGTGAGCAAAACACTAAGATAATTTAAAAGCAGTACTTCTTTCCTTCTCTTACCCTGGGAGAGGAACATAAGAGAACGGGCAGTAAAACCAGCTGCTTCTTTTTAATTGTAGTGCCTATCACAACAGGTAAATAATTAATGGAGGCTGTGTACTTAATTCTCACATAACACAGTTATTTTTCTGGTTGAATAAGGATTAGTGAGAGCTGCTTCTATGCAAGAAGGACATAACCACTGGGGTGTGTACCTAGAGCAATTGGCATTGCTGAGACAGGAGACAAGAATGAATCTGACTGTGAGGGAGGCTAGAGAAACTGTTGAACCAAATCTGGCTCTCAGTTTATTTATGTGAGTGGTAACAAGTGATGCTTGGAAGCAACCTTCTGCCCTCTTACCTTAGCCAAGTTCACAGGTTCAATCCCTGCTTACTGCAGGGGGTTGGGCTCGATGATCTCTCAAGGTCCCTTCCAACCCAAAGCATTCTATGATTCTATGATAATGCCAACATGATTCGCCTCTCCTGACCCTCTAACTGCCTCTAAAATAGTCATTTGGTATTCCTTATTCATCAGAAGACAGCAAAAGCTGAGATCATTAGTAAGCTTGGAGGACTGTGAGCAGGTGCTTCACGCCGTGGTCCTGGTGCTTACACTGCTCACAGCAAAGTGCTGACTGCAAGCTGTACGCTCAGCTTGATGCGTGTGATTTATCATGTATGAATACTGGAATTTTCCTCCTGTCAAGTCTTCACTAAAAAGTGTGACACCATCTTCCTGCAGTGGAAGGACCTGATTCTCCTCGTCTCCTTGCTAAGTTGCTCCGGCTGCAAGTCTGGACATCAATAGAGCTCTTCCTGCTTTAATCTGCTATAATTAAGGGAGCCATGTCCATCATGCTCACACACTATGAACCATGTTTGATACCAGATCAATGGCACAGCTTTCCTTGGTGGTGGCAGCTTCTGTGGCTGGAATATTTAATTTAACTTTGTATTCTTTTCAGAATAGTCCAGAAAGCTTTATGATGGACTCTGCTTTCTTTAATTGGTGTGTGCACACTTTTACAGTGTCCTTCATAAGCATATCATCTGAAGAAAAAACAAGGGATGATACATTGGAAGTTAGGAAAAAGAGAAGAGAAATCCTAGATTCTAAAGGGAGCCTTTATAAAGTTCCTAGTTTGAAATAAAGTATTTCAAAGAATAAGCACTGGTATGTTTTATCCTGTTGACACACATAATGCTTTTAGCTGGCTAGCTAAGCTGTGTTCAGAGCAGATTGGTGTTGTTAGTTTGAACTTATTTTAGAAAAAACGATAAGAAAAAGATTCCTATGATGAAGTATATTATGCGGATGACTACCACATTTCTTTATTAGGTGACTATAAATTTATGCTGAGGTATGTTAGAGAGAAAGATTGTATCTGAAGAGATTTCTTATTTGACCTTGGGAATGTTTTTATTCTTTCTGTGCCTCAATTTCCCATCTGTACAATGGAGATAACAGTTGGGGTTTTTTTTAATCCTTTAAACTGTATGTCAGTGCTGTTCAGATTTTAACCTTCTCAACGCAAAGACGTTTTCATACCATTTGTACATTCAGCATTTTGAGCAATGACAGCCAAATCTTGTTTGGGACTGCCTTTGTCCCCGTAATTTAAAATAATTTGATTTCAAGTAAGATTAGAGTGTGCGTTTTGACTTACTGCAGCTAGTCAGTGTAAAGCAGAAGATTTCCATGCAGTTGCAAGTTAAAACTTTGGCAACAGGAAAATAAGGATGAAAACTTTTTTTAATTGTTAGTCTGTAATTCCTACTGTGAGGAATATATTTTGGGACATAAAGCCTTCATGACCTGTCCTGCTCATCTGTTTTGCAGATATTCCAAGAAAGTCTGTGCTACTGAGCTTTACGAAGCAACACAGAAATTCCCAGTGTTCTTTTTTCAACCCCACTGTGTACTACTGATATATCACATGATGTTTCGCACATCCCAAATGCACAAACTAGATAAAAATTGTACAGCCTTCACCTCATGTCCTTCAAACACTCTTCTTAAACACTGCACACAATTAATGTGGTCTTTGTGGACATGAACTGTTCTTCACTCTTATTTCAATCCCTCACAAAAAAAGAACGGGCGTTTCATGGAGTTACCTGCTTTCCTTTAAATGTCACCAGTATTTCCTTTGGAGCCTTTTTGCAGCTTGCTGCGGAGCTCTGTAATCTGCCATAACTTTGATAGTAAAACTAATGAAAGGTAACTTAAATTCATAAATATCTATAAAAAAATCTTGTGCAAAATTTGCAAAGCAGAAGTAGATGTACATACTCAATCTTTAATGACATGAAAGAAATGTTGTCTTTGAAAGCCTATTTGTGTATTAGACTACAATACCTAAATTGTATGTACTGCAGCACCATGCTATACACACTGCATCAATAACACCTGCAACACCTCGGGTGCGCAGCCTGAAGTTAGAAATGCACATGTAGCATATAGTTGTTTCAACAAGGAGGCCTGGAGAAATAATTGCACCTATCTGCCTTTCCATTGCTTAGGATAGAGAAAAACATTCTCTTCCATTTTTTTATTCAAGAAATTAATTTATGCAACACAATTCTTTTTCATCTGTTATAAAAAATTGGCTCCTAAAATCTTACTACAATTTTCCTTAAAAAATGCACAGCATACATCAATGGCTGCTAAGTCAGCTCTGCATGTGGACTTAAATGTATTGCAAGAATTTTTCCTGTTAGGCATTCTTAACCCACAGGTTAATAATAACGCTTGTCCTCTTGATTTTGCTTCTGAGAGTGGTGTGAGGACTTTGTTCCTCTGTCGTTTCTAAGTGAATATCTTTTGGGGCATCTTCCATTTGGAGGATGATATGGCACAGTGGCGAGGATTCTCAAGTCCCCTGGTGATAAGTTAGGTGGAATCCCAGCCCAGAGCCCTGTCCCATCAGGGAGATAAATCATGTTTCTGGGTTCAGCCTCCCTGAGACACTGAGGAGGAGGTAGAATCCATCGTTGGTGCAGAGGTTTAGAGAGCTCTTGCTCTGGGTGACATTTGCTTGTCATTATGAAAGAAGATGTGTGCTGTAGGCTGCTTTATATAGAGCAAATCACTTCATGCTTAAATATATCTTGCAGGGCTGTTCCTTCATTTAGTGCAAAGGGCATAATTCTGTAAAACCCATTTGTTCTCTGTACATTTGTCAAAGGTGAGAATTGGTGTTTCCTTTATGAAACTAAGAAAATCTCAGCTCTTACCCATATTCTGTAGTTAAAGAGGAATAAATTTTGGATCATTCTGGTTAACTATTTAATAATAACAGCTGAGAAATACTACATTTGAAGAGGCAGGAAATACATTGAAAAGGAGATGCCAGGACAGATCTTAGCCTACAGTGAGATTAGACTAGGTGATGTAATTGGAAAAGATGGACAAAGGTTTGGCACACTGACTGCTCGGCAGGTATTTGAAAGCTGTAAATGCCTATATACTTAAAGTACATAAATTACTATCACTTTCCTCTTCCTTTGAGCTAAGAACTGAAGATAGTCATTAGAAGGCAACTAATTTAGGATACACAGCCTGATTTATAATTAAAGTTGTTGGTTCACAAATGGCGTAAAAGGAAATGGTACATGGCCCAGAGGCGATAGTAATGGATTTTAACAATACTTAGAATTCTGTCCTGGGGGGGTCTAAGCTATACACACAGGACTCCTATTATTCAGCAGATGTTACAGCACACTGGCAATACAGAAGTAATCTAAACAAAAATCACATAATTCATGTGATTTCAAAACTGAGATGAATACATCTAAATTAGGAAAAGACAAATGTTTATACCAAATGGCCTTAGACATCCCACTCTTCTCAAATCAGAGCTATTTATTGTTAGAAGGCAGATGAACTATCAGTAGATAGTGAGCAGTTTGAAGTTATGAAGTACAATAACATCTTGTAGAAGCCTATTTATAAAATAGAAGACATTCTGGGCATGATTCATTGACTAAATGTAGGTGTTTGCCATTATTTTAGGTGCTGTGGGGTATCTTGTGTGGCCTCTGTCAAACCTTCAGAAATGTGCAGGTCTCCCTTAAGTCCCATATCGTGGCAGATGTAACTACCTGTAAGTTCTTTTGTAGATGTCTTGGATGCTTTATGAAGACTCAAATAGCATTAGATTTCTATATTTAGTCAGCTGAATTGAGCCCTTTATATATGTGAGGAATTATGAGAGATGATTTTGCATTTAATGGGAAAAGTTTTTAGATTTCATTACAATTTTATTCTTTCCAAGAAGTGAAGTTCTGCTCCCTGTGTCAATTCAAAGACATATATGCTTATTTTAATGCAACAGCAAATTAAAAAACTCAGTTCTTATTGCTGTTTGATCTCTAGAGTGACATGAAACAAACTGGATCTGTCTTATTTTTAGGAATCACCAACCTAGCAATTGCAGTTTTCATTTAATAAACCCTGTGCAAATCTAAGAAGTGATGTTTCCAAGATGTGTTGGGAGACACAAAATGATGATAGTCTTGCTTCAGATGGCTTGTCTTTGCCTACAGAACTGGCTGCTACTGTAAGCACTATATGGTGAAAAAAAAGAATGTTGACTGTTCTTAACAGCTCAGCTGTGTCAGTAGTTTGGAGCAGAATCTTTTACATGTATGCTGAGCACAAGCGATCAGGTCCTCACCAAGAGGCGGTAATTATAATGATATTTCTAAGCATAATTTGTCAGAGGAGACCCTCCCTTTAAGAAGGAAAGAAAACACCTATAAAATTGGATAAAACAAGTATTATAGGTGAACAAGTGTAAGGAATTCTTTTTAACAATAATTCTAATTTATTTTCTGAAATCTTGAAAGATATGCAGGCCCTGTATGGCACTGTAAGAGAAGTGTGGTAAAAATTTTACAATTGTGTCAAAACCATATGTAAAGGCATAAAATGATGTTATTGTATTTATACGAAACCCGCTAAAAAAGGTTATATAAAAATATGTGGATTCCCAGGATGATAGAAATTCACCATCATAATGAAGTAAGATCAAAGTCTTTTATACAGTATTTAGATCCTGTACTAGGCTCACTTACAAGCCAAATGTTTCATCTAATGTACCTTCAGCATTAGCCTGTACACATCAAAACCTTTTTTATTAAGAGAATAAACATTGCTTTCCTTACCATCATAAACTATGCTTTGGAATTCTGAACTGCCACCTGGCTTTCTGTCCAAAAGCCTGTTTAAGGAAAAGATCTTATTCACGTGAAAAATCTACTAATCCAAAAAACATTTAAGAGGTATTTGCTATAATTGAAGGTGGCAAATTCTGCTTCTGTCCACAGTATGAGTTCTGGAATTGCATATTGAATTGTCCCATCCCCTTAATATTTGACATTTATAGATTCTTAATCAGTATCCTAGAAAATTCTATGCCAAGGGCATCAGATGCTGGCCACTCTGCAGCCATTGTCTCCATGATTTACTTTAAGGACGCACTGGATGGCTTGTAACTGCTTCTGCATGCTGTGCAAGTTAATGGACTACTTTGATACTTTTATCACATAGTTCATCTTCTATTTGTTTCTGAAGAGCCTATGATTTGTGATTTTCTTTATGGGAACAGATTCCTATCTCATTTCTCCACTTAGTCATGTACAAAATACTTAGAAATACTGTATTATTTCCTTGACGTTTTGTAGTGGGTTCACAGTTTACAGGAACTGCTGAAAAGAAAATGAAGGACCTTTTACTAGGATGTTATTACAGGATGAAGTCATCTCTTTCTGCTCCAGTTCAGTGAAATACTTAATTTGTACTTTGAGCCTATGCTTAAAGACTTTGGTAATTTTGGATCTGGCTCACAAGTATAGGATCTCTTCTCTAAATGTCTTTGAGACACATTTTCAAAGGATAATAATAGAATTTATATAGTACTTTTGTCATAGATCCCACAGTGCTTTGTAATGGAGGCCCAGAGCAATATCTTCATTCTACGGTTGCTTTGCCTCAATTGCCTTCTACAATGTGCGTATTTAATTTCTCTCCAGTATGGGCTAGAATAAAAACTACTAAGGAAAAAAACTTAGTAAAGTTAAGACGTGATTTGTCCTCTTGAAGAAGTGGATTAAGCAGTAGTAACACAGTAGATCACTTTCCAAGAGGAAAGTAAATTGAGACTGATGAATTTTTAGAATTTCATTCAGTATAGTAGTAGTAGAAGGTTGGTAAATAGCAGAAGCTCAAAATAACAAATGGCTTCACTTGGGTAACAGCAGAGAGTGTTGGGATGAATTTTGGTTTGTTTTGTATCACTACTGTTCAGTGAAGTTTCTTGGTGAAACTACAGGAGACTTTTTCCTACTTACTGATTGCAAGCTAGTGCCCATTATGAAGCCCTATCTATGGTTGTCGGGGTCACTCATGAGGCAATATGGGTGCACTGTGGCCTCTGCACATGGAAGTGCTAGGCATGCATACAGGTTTCTAATACTATTTTTTTCTGGGCAGCTGAATGAAAATTTTGATTAGACGTCCGTAGTGAAAAAGAAAAAATGGAAATACCAGCTTTTCAGAAAGGAATAGCAAATCATCGGTTTTGATGAGCAGAAGTTGACTCACATTCTCAGCACCACCTTCAATTTGAATTATTCCACTGCAAAATCAAAATGAAAACAAAATGAAGATGCTGAGAAAGAATTTAATGTGAGACAAATTTGAAAAGATTAGATTATTTATGCAGATGTATAACCTGAAGGTTATAAAGACGATTATTTTGATGAATTTATTTGTCTTTTCTCAAAATAAAAGAAAAAACAAAGGAAATACTGAATACGCTGGAATTGTAAATCATACCGAATGTAATTTTTAAAGATTAGCCTGTGGAAGTCTCCAAATGTAGTAAAGTATGCACTATAGAGACAATGAGTTCTGGGAATTTTTTTAACAAGCAGGTGTTTCTGTGTGTAATAAAACTATCTCTAGATCTGGTAGTTCCATCCATTTCAGTGAATAAGCCAAACATCTACTGTAGCAGTTATGGGGGAGCTTCCTCAAAACCATGTTTCTTCATGATTTGCCGTCAGATTTTACAGTTTTTCTACAGCATCTGATACCAGTCACTGCTGAGAGAAGATCTCAGAGCAGCTGACGAGCGATCTGATGCAGTCTGGCATTTTCTCTCCTTGTGATGATGATGGTCATTTCTATTGTCTCTTGAAAGCAAAACATACCCAATAAGTATAGAGGAAGGGGTAGGGAGAAACTGCAGAAGATATTCAAAGATTGGGATCATTTATATGGTAGTAAATGAAAAGGTTATGATGAAATATATAGAGAGTTAATGTTAGGGAAGTGTGTGCTTCTGTTAATCATTTGTTTCAATAGGAGAGGCAGGAATAAGTCAGTAAAAATACAGATTAAGTATTCTGTGCAATTTCATGCAAGTACATCACTGAAGCCAAGAGCTTCGTTGGAATACAGAAAAAAAAATAGTGTGTGTGCGCGTGTGTGTGCGTGTGTGCGCGTGTGTGCGTGTGTGTGCGTGTGTGTGTTTGTATAATAGGAATTTAAATAAATATTTTTGATTTAAAGAAAAGCCATCATGCTTCAAGCCAAAATTGACCTCTTACTGGTGAGGCTTAGGAAGAAACTTCCCTGATACCTACGTCATACTTGTTTGTTTTAGAAGGCTGTTTGACTTACTTTGATTTTCTCAGTATCTCATAGTGTCTATTATTAGAGAGAAAATTCCCGACTAAGACAGACCAGCAGTTGGGTTGAGTTTGGGCATATCCATTTTTCAATTCTGAGCTAATCTAATTTTCTGCTGGTACTGTGTGTAACTCAATTCAAAGCTAAAATGTTTTTAAAAGTAGTGGCACGTCCTCGAGCCAGGTCATTGACCTGAATTTCACAGTATAATTCATGTTGCTTGGAGTCAGTACGTTGTGTTCAGATTGAGCAGCCAGTCCTCCAGGGCGGACAAGAAGACCAGTCTAAGAAAATCAGCAAAACCTTAGGCTGAATACTAAGATACAACTCCTGTTAACGATAATGAGACAAGGCTTACATATGTAGCAGTAAAGTACACGAGTGATCAGTTGTGCATATCCTGTTCTCAGTTAGTGGCGCCAGGGCAACTCATTTTTACTGTAATTTTATACTTTAAAGACAGCCCACCTATGCTATCAGTTTGGGCAGCTTTGTGGGGTGTTACATAGTTCTATAACAGTGTTTGGTCATTTGCACAAATAGCCCAGGGGTTTCTGATACCTTCCTGTTCCCATACTTTCAGGGCTTCTGCAATCTTACAGCTGTGGGTGCCCCTGCTAAACTGCTCTCTGTTACGCACAGACTTCTAAAGCAACTCGCAGTTCACTCTACAGAACAATGAGATTTGAAAGTATGCATATGTAGTTGCGTATACATAAAATATAATTTCTTAACGCCTTGCTATTAATATGCATTTATGCCAATGTTATTGGTATGGGTTAGAATTTAATTCTTTTTGGGTTATAGTGAGTATTTTTATGGATGATATTGCAATACTGTGTTATGCAGACATAGTGGTAATGAGTCAGGAATTGGCACACTGTCCTCTGAGTCAGGATATTAGGGGGCATTGTGTACCAGAGGTACTTTCTTCTGGCTTAGCCGCAGACCTGACCATCTGTGGTCATAAAAGATCCTGGGAATATTTTTGTAATAACCTAGTTTAGTGACCAGATTTGATTATGAGTAATAGCATTTGAATGAACTTTCCCAAATTATTACTATTACTTCTTTCATAAAATATGCTTGGTCATGTTGTCATGTTGTCCTGTTTATATATGTAGTTATATGCATTTTAATCTGCTATTAATCATATCGAAGGCCCAGAGAAAACTATTGTTGCAGATGGTTTGCAAAGCTGTGGAACGCTCAGATCGCTTGTGAATATTGATTGTTGTAATTATGCCTGTGTGCATAGGCAGTTCAGAGACTGCCTTGAGATGATTAAAGGTTATTGTCTGCAAACAACAGATGAATGACTTCCTCTGTCCCCTGTTACACCTCTTGGGCATGAAAGTCACTAATCACACTGTTCTTCCAAATTTAAAAGCCTACAAGCAATCTAAACAAACAGTGGGAAGTTTGGTGATCCACTGGGATCTTATCAATGTTATAAAGCATGCTGAATACGTATTAAAATAAAGATCCTGTAGTGCCCTTAGGAAATAAGTAACTGCCCTTCATTTCTGTTAGAAGTCAACATAAATTTTAAGGTGTTTGACTGTGTCACTGAAATTTGATATATTTCAATACAGTGGAGGAAATATATTGTTAATTCCTATATTAATTTCCTTTGAAAACTCTCGATGGATATTTGTGATTCACATACAGCCGATTCATACTTCTTTTTCTTCTATTACAGCTTAGAACAATACAAACATATCTGACAAATTTTGTAACTCTGCTATGTGATTGTATACAGATGAGAGTTAACAGAGCATGTCTTCCCTAAAATAAGACAGAGGAAAATGTTTAATAACTGTCTCAAAATTATTTTTCTAGGTTATCCTTAAAGTGGTAAATAACAAACAGGAGTAGGATTTGATACACATTTGTATCCAGGGGCTTCTATCACTGATACGTTTTCATCTCTTCAGCAACACCGGCCTTACCACCTCTGTAAATCAAAACCTTTTGAATTTCTGTGATGGAGACTTGATGTGACATTGTGAGATATCACAGAGCTGTCCCATCTACTAGCAGTTTAGATTGCTCTAAGAGGCAGGGTTTTTTTTTAAGATGGGTGAGTGCAGAAGCCTAAAATAGAAAGGCTTTGCTCTCCTTTGCAGGCAACAAAAAAGAAGTAATTATTCCTTTGTATCTTCTGGCAGTGCCCAATAGCTGTAATGAGAAAAGTATTTTGTCTGAAAAAAATCCCCAAACCCACAGCCCCCCTCCCTCAGCTACTGAAGTGTCACCTGGCTGCAGGGCTTGACTTTCCGTATTGAAAGCCAAAGGCCTGACTTTGAGCTTATTCTTCAAGCTGGTAAGAGCTGGATCCCTCGCAGAGGCAGTGAACAGAGGGGCTACAAAAGCAGAAGCCTTGTTTGGGGCTAGGTCAACAACAGAAGGGATGCACCCGTGGCTGGGTGCATTCGTGCAGCGGACTGCACGTGACGTGCAAAAGTCAGGGAAATGATAATGTATTCTGGCTGGGAAGAGGAGACAGGCAAGTGTAAATCCCACAAGTAGCTGGTTGCGGCAGCGCGCTGAAAGCATGAGGACTTAAAATGACAGGCAAAAAATGGCTTCTAGGGTTATTCCCAACCACCAGAGCAAACAGAAGTCCCACGGGTAGGTATCCAGTGATAAAGCCACTCTCAATGACTTGGAAAAATACTGGGCAATAGAGAACAAAGGGAAAATGTGGCACAGTGGCAATGTTATGTTGCTGATATCAGTGTCTCATTGTCCTGTAGGTTTGAAGTTTGAGGAAATGCAAGAAAAGTTTGGGGAGGAATTCTTCAATATCTGCTTTGATGAGAATGAGAGAGTTCTTCGAGCTGTCGGTGGGACCCTTCAGGACTTCTTCAATGGCTTTGATGCTTTGCTGGAGCACATTAGAACTTCATTTGGAAGACAGGCCACCCTGGAATCCCCTTCTTTCCTATGCAAAGAGCTCCCTGAAGGCAATCTCATGCTTCATTACTTTCACCCACATCAGATTGTGGGATTAGCAATGATGGGAATGATAAAAGCAGCAGCAAAGAAGATTTACCACTTGGAAGTGGAAGTAGAACAGGTCACTAATGATAAGTTGTGTTCAGAGGGGACGAACCCAGGTAACTGCAGCTGTCTGACTTTCCTTATCAAAGAACATGAAAATGCAAATATCACAAAAGCACTTCCACCGGGAACTTCCCAGTCCCCCTTAGACCTGAGGATTAGCATCAGCACCTTCTGCAGAGCTTTCCCCTTTCACCTGATGTTTGATCCAAACATGCTGGTTCTCCAGCTTGGAGAAGGTCTTAGGAAGCAGCTCAGATGTGACACTCATAAAACTCTGAAATTCCAAGACTGCTTCGACATAGTTTCTCCTAAAATCAGTGCCACATTTGAACGAGTTCTCCTGAGATTGTCTACTCCCTTTGTCATCCGGACCAAACTTGAGGATTCTGGCTCTGAAAAGAAAGATAAGGTAAGAACATTAATTTGGAAGGGGATGTGTGTATATGTGTGCAATGGGAGAGAATTATTTATTCAGAGAGAAGCAGCTCAAGTCCTGTGTACTCTGGAAAGCTCACTTATGCCTTGCAAACAGGGGCTAAGTGGTATTCCCCAGCCAAGTGAATGTTTTCCTAAATTATTTATAAGCTTTGCCTGTGATGTTTTAGCAAATCGTGACATTGCCATTCAGAAAATTCTGTGCTGTGGAGTTGAATAGTGCAGTTTAAATCAAAAGGGTGAGGAATTTCGCAAAATGCCCATATCTAATCCTTAATTTCACTCCAGATATATTATAACAATAATAGTTGTTAAGCCATTTAGTAGGGAATAGCTTTCAGTATGTTTTATGAAAGACTCTCACTGCAGGGTTCACACTGCCACTTTATTATACCCTATTTCCCTATTTCGAAATGCTGCTTTCCTCTGTGTTTCTTCTTATCTTCCACCCTGCAGTCAAGGGAACCACAGCTGTAAGTGGTACCAAGTATCACACCAGTTTTAATGCTTTCCAGTCATTTAAATAGGCACTTGCCCTCCTACATTGCCTCTTCCCTCTGTTTTAGAAGAGAGCTACGAGCTACTTTAACTAGTGAGCCCTTTGTCAAGTTCAGCGCATCCCAGGTGACTTAGGTGAGAACACGTCTTCCAGAGTGGACCTCTCCAAGGGTTGGATGGAGTTTGTCTCATTGAATATCCTTGAATTATGGGAAGGATTTTTGGTGTGAAATTGGGTTCCAGCTTTATGCACCGAAGTGCTTATACTTAATGCTTACATTGAAAGCCTATGCGTGGGTGCCTTGGAAATACTGCTGCCCTAAGTGAAGGAATTATTGATTTCAGGGTTTTTAAGAGATAGCACCCAAGAACAGTCAATTTCAATCACACTGGATTCTTAGACACCTAAGTTCTGCTTAGGTGCCACATTTACAATTTAGGTGGTCTGGATATAGCTTGAGAAACTCCGCCTCTGTTTTGTTACCTACACTGGGCCAGAGTTTCAGAAAGACCCCTGTGGTAGCTGCATATTGACTTCTGGGTTCTTTTCAAAATATAGCCACTTCTGACAGCAGCAATGTTTCCAGCTCCTCTTTGGCTCTGGTCTTTGGCACCATTAAACATGTTTCTGCTGCATCTTCCCCAGAAACAAAATGTTTCCCCCGAGAGAAGCAAACTAGTGCTTCTCATTTTGTGTGAATTGATGTAATTCAACCTATTTAAAACCAAAAGGGAGTTTATTTTTCAGAACCTCTCCTCAAAGTCACCCTAGCCTTTAATTACGAAAAGGAAATGTTGTGTGAAAAGTTTGGAGGTGTTGGCTCTGAGCTACCTTTCGGCACAATTGTTTCTCCTTTGAAAGAGACTTGTGCCGTGCTCCTTCCTCCCTCGGAGCCTGCCCATCCCTCTCAGGCACCTTTCCCTGCCCTGGGACAGAGTCACAGCCCTTTGACCATCTTCTGCTCTTCACGAATCTGCTGTAAATCACTCTGAAGAGGAAGAAGGTTTCAGGGACGGGGTCGGGGGGATAGACGGACACGACTTTTAAAACTTTCTTCCCTATCTAATTACAAGTTAGACAAAACATTCTCTTAGCTGGGCAGGTTTCATGCACTTGTGGCTTGCTCATAGCAGATGTGGCAGGGAGTGGAGCTTGCTGGAGGCAGGTTTGAGCAGCCAGTTTGTGAAGGAACTCTCATTTGAAAAGCTTGTTCTGTACCGTCAAGCCGTGCAGCTCTGAGTGCATCTTTGTGTCATTGCTGTTTGTACCATGTGTCATTACAGGTGGGTAATGGATCAAATCAGTGGTGGGCCCAGCTACCACCACTCGAGAGAGTGACCCTCTCTGTCTTGAAGTCATGTGTAGAGTCAGACCCTGAACAAGTGTCAGCACTAGCACCACAGTAGCAACTCAAATTTTCTTGAGAAGCGGGTGGAAGGGAGTGGCAATAAAGGCAATCCTTTGTCTGCCAGCAGTTAGGAGAAAAATTGTGTCTTGAACAGCAAGGTGTAAATGGGAGAGAAAATGGTGGTGGTGAAGTGCAGGGGTCCTGAGGCAAATGCTGTGCTGCAGGCATGGGAATTAATTTGAGAACGTCAGTTTGGCTGAAGAGGTATTTTCTTCTGACTCACCCATTTTATAAGCACTTTCCAAAGGTTTCTGTTTCTGAGTAGCTAAACGAAGCTTTGTGAGTAGTTAAACAAAGCTCAGCATGTGATGTGTTTTGCTAGATACTCCCTTTTTCCAAAACGGAAGGTTGCACAGATTCAGAGATTGTGATGGTCTTGCTTACATAGCTTTTGAGAGGAGCGACATGGCAGTAACTGTTATGTCATGCTCACGTCCTTAATATCTCCTGGATGAAACAGACTGAGCCTTGGGAACTGCATGCTGTATTATTTTCCCAGAGCTCATGTCACTCATGTAGCGCAGTTTGGAATTCATTTCAATTTGCCAACACTTGTTTGGAAGTTGGATATTAGGCAGGTAGATCAGTGGCTGTAAGCATGACCCCACTTAAAAGTTGGCAGTAACTGACTTAGGTATTTCCCTATTTCTCTGTTACACACTTCTATTCAGTTCATACCAGAATTGCATCCCACTTATAGCTATTTATTTTTTTTTTTAGAAAATTCTGACTCTGCAATAACCTTAGTGCTTTTCAGACTTGGTTACTTTAAATGACAGTTGAAGGGATGTGACCCAGACAACTCTGCTGCAGTTTTGAAGCTGTTCAGATGTCTCAGTGGTTCCGCAAGAAATAAAAAATGTTTTAAAAGGCTTTGCGATGAACAGAAGACCTTTCAGCCTCTCTTCGGAGCACTTTTATCTTCATTTCAATACATAAATTAGATCTTCTTTCAGGCTTGCAGTGAGAAAGACAAAATAAAACAGTTTTCATTTAGTCCTGGCACCAGTTCTGCGTTCAGATGAAAGTAAGTCACAAATCATAGTGTTTCCCTAACTCAGCACCCAGAAGCAAATTAAAATAACCACCTATCCTGACTTTCAGGGTGCTTAGTGCTTGACCCATGTATGCAAAGGCTCATTTGTGTGCTTTGATTTACTGGGATTTGAATCACTGGAATAAATGACTTGGCTTTATAATGCTATCCTAAATATCTGATGTAAGGCCTGTGAGGTCTGGGTCATAGGTAGCACTTTCTGTGGAGATGAACAGCTTCATGCATCAATGCATCGATATCTCAGCAAAGTTCTGTTAATTTGTTATGTCACCAGCTGTTCCTTGGAGCTTTGAACATTTACAGGATCCCATTGTTGTAGGGACCAAACAGGAAAAAGAAGCCCCACCCAAAGAACGTTGACTCTATAGCTTTAATCCCAATTTTCAACACCATCCATACTTCTGGGTCATAATTCTAATGTTTTGATGTTTGCTTGGGGGATATTTCAGTCTCCATTATACAATGGATACATGTGGACAATGCAAGCATTTATTCCGCAAAACAGCAATTGTATAAATTTATAAGGTCAGCAGTCTCACTGATTTTACCTGAAGTTATCATAAGTTTGCAACTAAACACACTTGTAAGTCTGTTACAGACTAACAGTCTGTTAACAACTAAATTGTACAAACTAATCCAGAACAACACAGGATGTGATGGTTTGCTTCCATTCTTTCTTCCCTCCCTCCTTCTGTCCTTCCATTTTTTTTTTTTTTTTCTGCAGTGATCAAGGTATCTACACTGATGCTTTAGGTTTCTTCTTGGTTATTTGGCACATTTGAAATTGTCTATATGAACAATTATGACTGCCTTTAGATTAGGTTTCCTGGTATGCACGCAGCTCTTTAGATGTGTAAAAGCTGAATGTGATCGGCCTCTGAGGTTTCCAGTTTTCCCATGCAGCTAAATTCTTGTTATTGTTTGTTGTTTATAGTATGGTACTAGTACTACCCCGATGCTGAAGAGAGCATTAGGACCCTGTTGCTCTACTTCTTGTACAAACATTCTGTTGTTTTTCACATTTCACACTAATTCTTATTCAGGGTTTTTTTGTGTTTAATTGGAGAGCTTCACGTGCATGCAGTCAGATTTTCCAAATTTTGGGTATTATCCCTAAATAAGAAGATCACAAATACTGCTGTTTCACCTCTCTAAGGAAACTCATTCTACACCTCTCTCTCTGGGAGCAATTATTGCAACAATCAAAAATACATTTATTGTGGCAATTAACCATTTGGGATTGATTGCTTGTAGCTTCACACATGGTTAATACAACTGTACTCCACAAGAGTTTAATGAAAGTTAGTGGAGTCACATGGAATAAGATATAATTTAAATTGAGAGGACTGGGTCTAAACTTGTCTGCTGGGGTGTTCTGAAGCCCCCATCAAGCCCATCCACTGAGGTTTCCTTTCCGTGAAGGCGCTGGCATGTGAGGGAGCTGATGGTTGAGCACTGTCACGTAGGGGGACAGGAGCTGCCTTCCTCTAGGCACCCCACAGTGCTCGGTGGTGGGTCCTCCTGGCCAACTGACTGTCCGGGAAGCACCACCGTTCCCTCCCTGGCAGCACCTCCAGGTGTTTGTGCAGAGCAGATGGGGTGTTTGCACCCAAGTCTCTCCCTGACTCACTCACCTGTGCAGAGAGTGTGTTGACATGACTGTTTCAGTGTTTTGCTTGTGAGAACTACTTAGACGTGTGGTATCAACATTACTGTCTCTCATCTGAGCTTCTGCAGGACTTACACTTTCTTACTTTCCCTACAGAAGTCAATTCCTCATCTCTGAGTCACCGTTGTTTTTAAGGCAGATCATCTTTTACCATATCTCTTTGTATATGCCACTTGTTTTCACCGAGCTCCCCAATGGATATTACCTGATTCTGCTGCCTCAATGACTTTGCCTTTCTCAAGCAGCCTGGTAACTTCCCCCTCACCTTAATGGTGAGACCTTGCACAAATGTTTCTTTTAGTTGCCACCAAGGCTGCATTTCAAGTTTTCATTGAAAGTGCATCATAGGAATTTTCCACTTTGTCTTTTTTTTGTGGAGAACAAGACAAAACGCAGCTGATAACCCAGCAGTAAGGTGTGCATGTAGCATAAGTGCAGATGGGCAGCCCTTCCACCATTTCTTGACCAGACAAGGGCTGGAAGCTCCTGATAGGTACTGAGTACAGTAATTTTCTGACTGTACTAATGAACAAGGCCATCTGTGACATGATGAAGATACTTGCTTCCTTGACAGTATAGTGAGACGGCTGGAGCTGCTTCGTGTTTTGGCTGTATGGGAAGGCAAGGACTGACTCTTGGTTTTCCTCTCCTGGCTAATGTCCTCCTCATGTGCCACTCCTGTGCCATCAGTGCTGGGCAGGTCGAGAGGAGATGGAGCTGCCCTCGCAGGGACCCACCGTGTCCCCGGGGCCTCGATCCAGACCCAGTCCTCTCGGTGCACAGATTGGCAGGACGAGCCCTGTCAGCACTGGTTTGTGGGTGCCTTTCTGAAACTGTGACTTGGCACGCAGTTGGCAAGAAAGTTGAAAGCGAATCAAGAAAGAAATTATTTGGTTCCCTGCCAGATACTGTGCAGCTGTAGTTTCCTTGTACTACTGCTCTCCTGTTCAGACTAACATCCCTTTTCCACCTTTGAAATAGATCAGTTTTTATAAGGATACTCACGGGCCTTTGACATACTGTTAGACCTGTGAACACTTTAATTCAGAGAACCTGTCTAAGCTTTACAGCTAGCACCTAAAACTGCATTACTGAAGCTGGCCAGAATCTTTCTGGTGGAATGTGTTCTCTTTGAATATTCCATTTTATTAAAATCACAACTTCCCAGGGATTCAGCAAAATTTATTGTGTTAAAATGTTTGGTTCAGTAATTTTAGATTTAAAATACTTTTTATTGGGAAAAAGTTTTACATTTACATTCTAATAAAACAACATTTAGAAATATGAGACATTGGGTTTGACAAAAAGAATCCTCTGAAAATTTTATATTGCAAGAAGTTCCAAATACCACATTCAGACTTGCCACAATACCACAAGTCAGACTTTCAAGAAACACCAACTCTGTAATGATAAAATATCCAGCAAAATGGTAGTGTCAGCTTTTTATAGCCCTACTGATTGTGCAGGCTGTCTGAGACAGCGCCTGAGCTGTGGGGAGGGAGGTTTGTGATAGATGAGCATGTAGTTAGTGATAGGATGAGAGGAAATGGGCTTAAGCTGCACCAGGGGAGGTTTAGGTTGGAAATTAGGAAAAATTTCTTTACAGAAAGGGTGGTCAAGAATTGGAACAGGCTGCCCAGAGAGGTGGTGGAGTCCCCATCCCTGGAAGTGTTCAAAAAACGTGTAGATGTGGCACTTTGGGACATGGTTTAGTCTAGTCTAGCCTTGATTGGTTTAGTGTGGACTTGGTAGTGTAGGTTAATGGTTGGACTGGATGATCTTAAAGGTCTTTTCCAACCTGAACAATTCTATGATTCTGTGAGCTAGACTACACCTGCAGAAATTTGTCCCAGTGCACTGATTTAGATAAATACATAAATAAATAAAACCAAACCAGTCCAGAGCCAAGATTAAAAATTGTATCTGGAAAGTTAGATTCTAAAGTGTGCAGACAGGCATGTAGTCAATGGCCAGATTTTTAAAAATGCTGAATAACAAATAACTGTTCATTTTAAAATGGAGGCTGATTCAGTGGAAGTTGGTGGGAATTTCCCCTGTTCATTTCCATTGTTTTGTTAACTACGGGGTTACTCATCTAGTCCTTCTTCCATGTTATGAGGAAGTACCATCTCTAGGTCAAATATTTCCTTTCAGTCACTCAGCAGTGTATTTGCCATGTATGATCAGATCAAAAGTCCGTCCTGTCCAGCACACTGGCTTTTTCGGTGACCAACAGACAATGCTTAATGAAAAATATAAGAAAAAGTTGAAGCCTGCAGTGCTATTTTCTGTAATATACCCTCCCAGCTTTTGTGTCTCCCAGGATGAAAGCGCATCCTCTGCAGGGGCATCCAGGATGTGGCACCTGACAGCCCCTGCAGGACCACTCCTCCATAATTTTCTCTAGCACCTTTTGAACCAGGGGAAGTTCATACTGTCGGCTTCTGTGGCACCCTGTGGACATCAGGTCCACTGTACTAGAGACTGTGAAGATGAGACCGCTCTGGTTGGTGGCCACTTTCAGCCACTTTCAGCAGGTCTGTGGGGACATCATGTGCAGAGTGGAACAGCTGGCAAGGAAGCCTGCTTACCTATTGCTTTAGCAGAGCACTTCCCATTGTGTTTGTTGACCCCTGGAAACTATAAAAATAACGCTTTTTCAAATCTAGGAAGTACATTGTCCCCTTTATTATATCGAGAGTCTATTCTTTATCTGCTACTTTTTATTTTTATTCTGGACCAGGTGAATGAAACAAGCAGTCCTGACACTGGCAGACTAATTTAAAACCCACCACACAATCGTGAAGTGTTTTGCTTTTGCAAAAAAAACCCCAAAACCCTGTGTTTTTCCTCCTCTCCTAATAAAATTCAGATGAAGTGGCCTGAAAGTAATTCTAGCATGAGGGACATCTGTCACTTATGATCCAGAGATTCTAATTTTTCCCAGAGCTGATTTACTCACAGTCAGTCAGCCTTTGACACTAACCTCCCATTGCTTTGCAGGCTCCTGGAGCTCTCAGAATCAAATTGTGTCTTCTGTTTCTGGTAATGTTAATATCCCACCCGTTTGCTTGTCAAAACGTATTTGGACATTGATGGTTTTCAAGATGAATTGGATTGGCTGGCTTGACTGCTTCTAGAGACTGTGATGGGTTATAAGGAACAACAGATGACACAACTTTCTTATCTCACTAGCGGTTGTGCATCAGAGAACTTTAATAACACTGTGAAAGTGGCCCAGAATTTTTAATATTTCTTCTTTAAGACAGGCCAATGAAAATGTCATTTTTAAAATGTTTTCAGTGGTACGACAGAAGAAGTGGTGTAACAATCAAAAGATAAAATACTCCCTTCTCTTTTCCATTAGCTGAAAACCAAAGAAGCTGTTTGGAAATTACTTTGTTGAGTCAAGTAGCTATTAAAACAATTTGAATCCATGGTGAACTCTCCCCCCTTATGATTTGTGTAATTTTTTGTGATAAGGAAGTTGCTTGCACAGGAAATTGTCCGTCTTTCTCTATTTGCTTGAAATCTTTTGAATGGGTTTGTAAATTACACTATGTCAAAACCAGAACAAAAAAGTGCATGCCATTAATTTTTACATTACATAATGAGAATACTCAGGCACAACTCAGTTTAATTATCAGGAATACATTTTTTCCTACCTCTGTCTTCTAGTGACCAAAATTAAGTATTGGTTATTCACAATACATTTTTATCCTTTTCCTCCTTTGCTCATGTGAGTTCTTGAGTGGCTGTGCTTTCATGGCATCACAGTCCTCTAATCTGAATAGGTGTATGTCAAAAAAAAAGCCATTTTCCTTGGGGTGGTTGAATTAAAGTAGAAACATCAGTCACCCTCTACCTTCCTCCCTCCTGTCCTGGCGCTTGCAACTCAGAAATGCATGTAGTCAAGCTAAGGCTTCTTTTCTGTGTCTCTTTGCAGAGGCTGAAGTAGCCTTAGAAAGAAGAGGAAAACCTTGAGTGTCTCCCTGTGGGCTGAGTGGGATTTGTGCATGAGCTCCCACAAGTGCATGGGTGGGAAGTCAGAGGCTGTGGGAACACCTGGGGGTGCCTCTGAGCATAAACACCAAACTTACTGCTCTGAGGGGCAGCAAATGCAAGGCCTGGCACTACCTGTGTTGGCAGCTTCCAGTTGTAAGGTCACTTTTACCCAGCAAATGCCAAAACCTCCTGCTAACCCTGCTCCTGGAGCATGCTCCTTGCCTGAGAGCAAGCCTGACTTACTACAGGTTACTTGCAGAGTGGCCCTGCGTAGCCAAAGAGCCCAGGGAGTGGAAAGGAAGCTTTCCACTTTTTCCCTCCACCTTAAATTTTGTCTTGAAACCTCAAATTAGGACCATGGAATTCCCTTACTCTTTGGTTTTGATTGCAGCTTAGTAATTTTGGACCAGTTTTTGACTACTTGGCTTGGGTCCTCCAATCCTATCTCATAAATATCTAGTCCTTTGAGTTTATATTGTAGTTGACAGCATGGATTGACTCTCAGTTCGTTAACTTACTCAACCTCACTGTACATGCATCTTGTCCTGGATTCTGCATGCTTTATTTCCATGGAGGCCAAACTCTGATGTTCTGAAACTCTCCATGAAATAGGCACTTTCCTGATGTTTTTCTGAGCCATGGACCTAGGCAGGATAGACCACTGACAGAAAATTACTTTGCCTGTGATTTGCACCTGGTTTTGACCCCTTTTATATTCTGGGAATCAGAAATCGTACATTTTGGTGGTCATAAGGCTCAAATCAAAAGGAATACTACTAAGAAGTAACACCTAGCTTGTTTTTATGTTGCCCCACTAGGAATAATTAGCAGTAATGTGAAAGTGTAAGGTAATAGTGATTTGCAAAACTTACAAAAGTGACCTGCAAATCCAGGTGCTGATTTGCTAATACTTAGGTGCAGCGTTTCTATTATCTTTGAGCAGCAATGGCAACCTTAATGGATGCAGAGTGGAAAATGGTGTGACATGAATAAGTTTGACTAGGTCATGTTTTGCTGCCTTTTAGTCTTGCGAAGGATGTGCGGTATTTACCCTGCTCTTTTCTCCAGAGTCTTCAAAGGCCAGTGACTGACATTCTCAATAACAGCAGATCACCTATTGCGAGGCAGGCGGTCCATGCCAGCAGTTCTAATCATCGTTTTAGCTCATTTTGCAATGATGAAACGGTGTGTTGAAGAGCCAGGAGTACTCGCTCAGGAAGAATGAGCCTTTTGTTTGCAGTTCTTTACACTGCTGAGGGTGGAGTCGTCATTCAAGCATACAGCCCAGCCAGGCAGATCAGTGGTTGGATAACTGTGGATGTGCTACTCTGGAATATTCCTTCATCACATGTGGGTTTTTAGGATGTGCTAAAACAGAAGTTATCTCCATAATCAACATGTTAGACATAGGAGTTACATAAACCACAAAAGTACTGCTTAAAGGGAAAGCGGGGATGTGCCAAGGTTCTTCTACCTGTGCTAAGCCATCACAGGGGAAAAAAATAATCCAGAACGTGCTGTCTTGAGGATTCCTCAAATTTTGTAGTTTGTCTTGTTCGTAGTTTTTTTGAACATACCTTTTATAACCGTATATATTCACATTCTCTCCAGCTAAAACTATGATACATTTCCTTTTAAAAAGTATGTAACACCCCCCTCATATCGTCATGATTAAAGAAAGTGAAATGAGTTAACCCATAAAATAGTATTTATATTATTTGTTCTTGTCAGTAACTTTTGACGTTTGTAAGTGAGGACTTAGAATGAGTATCTGAAAAGAGAATTAAATGTTCTTTTTCCACAGACTCAGGACAGGCATGTAAGATATTTCTCAGACATAATTTTCTTCCTGTATTGGTTCCAAACAGAATAAACTTGTTCCTCTTTGCAGATTGGAAACAAAGAATAAATGTTTGGTACTTTGACACCTCAGAATGAGGTAAACATTTTAATTCAGTCCTAGGTGAAGACACATTTAAATATTATTTTGAACATTTTGACCAGTGCAGTTTCTATCTGCCTTGTGAGTTTTATGTATTTTATGATACTTGTTACTCTCTTTCTTTCTTTCTAAGAACTGGAATTGATCTTCTTGTTCACATTGGACAGCAGCTTTTTCTGTAATGATTCCCACTCTACTGTGGGACCACTAGCAGAGCAGGGTCTGTGCAACCTATCAGGAATATAAGCATATTTCATTTTCACTTTCTCATCACCTTTATTTTTCTTGAAAATTTAGAGTTTGAATCCTTTTTGCCATACCTATAGGTCCAAAGATGTTGTACATGAACATATAGTTTGAGCTGCATAAATAAGGATTTTAGCTATTAATTGCTAAGTCTTTCCAACAGTATTTTCCTAGGAATATTCCAGTGCTTTAGAGGATTGCTGTTGTGACTGGAGTTGGTAGGGACTGATTATGTCACATCTCAGTACTTCAGTCCAGTACTTCCCTCCTCAAACGTTGAACTGGTAGCTTTAAAAATGTCTGTTCTGATGAAAATATAGGTCTAGAGGATCCTCCTTAAGACAGGATGGATAATATTATTGAAGTGTTTAAGAAAGATAGCTTACATTGACAGGTTTTGAAGGTAACTGCTTCTGAAAATTCATAAAATAAAAGCTTAGAGCATAAAAATGTTTGGCCTGTGCTGTGTTTGGGAGAATATGAAGAATAACCCTATATTTGCAAGCAATCTATTAATAAATCAATTTCTTAAGCAGGTATTTTAATGGGCAAAGACACTCAAATGGGGATAACTTCGGAGGCATTCAGTCGTGGCTGTTGAAGGGCCAATAAGCCTGTCACAAAACAAAAGCAAAGGCAATGGCTTGAGGAAGAAAGAAAAGACTGGGCAGACTAACTTCTTTTTCGTGCTGTGTGATGGGGGTAGGCTCCTCTGCAACACCTTGGCATGTTCTGCTGTTGTGGTTCTGTTTGAGAAGGGTAGATCAGTGACACTGAGACACAGGCTCCAGAACAGGCATGAGGTGTGAATCAGGGGACTCAGTTATGTCCCCCCGCTTCCACTGATACCAAGGATCTTTGCTGCTTAAATTAACCTTTTAATCCTTCCCCTCCATAAAGAATGTTGGATGATTTCAGTTGTCAAGTAGCTTCTCCTTATCTGCATGACTTCACTTAAAAAGGGATGATATTAAAACTGATCTTATATGATAGAGCATGGACTGATTTCTTGTATTAGTGTAAAACTTTAATGGGGAATGCCCAGTGAATTCTAAATTGAATGTTTTACTTAAATATAAAAAAACCTGCTGCAATGTTTTGTAAAACCCTTGGTGCTTTCTGCTTTGTTACTGCAAAGGCATCCAGCACAGGGATTAACAGAGCCTGGGGATAATTCTTGGCTGTGCTTGCTGTGGCTCAGAGTTCTTTGCAGTGCAGGCTTTTGGATGACTCCCCTGTGAAAGTGCTTTCTGCCTCCATGGACATTGCACCTGGCAAAAGTCAGACAAAAGGAATGAAGAGATCCCGTATTCCCAGAGTTCTGTTATGCCAATAAAGGAGAGCTACCAAGAAGAGAACAGAAGAGGCTATATTTATTTTGGCTCCAGTGAAACCCAAGGGGAAAAATACCAGTGTGTTGTGGTTTAACTCGGCAGGCAGCTAAACACCACACAGCCGTTCGCTCACTCTCCCGCTTCCCAGTGGGATGGGGGAGAGAATCGGAAAAAACCAAGTAAAATTCATGGGTTGAGATAAAGACAGTTTAATAGGACAGAAAAGGAAGGAATAATAATAATAATAACAATAATAATATACAAAATAAGTGATGCACAATGCAATTGCTCACTACCCGCTGACGAATGCCCAGCCAGTCCCCAAGCAGCGATCGCTGCCCCCTGGCCAACTCCCCCCATTTTATATACTGAGCATGACGCCATATGGTATGGAATAGCCCTTTGGCCAGTTGGGGTCAGCTGTCCTGGCTGTGCCCCCTCCCAGTTTCTTGTGCACCTGGCAGAGCATGGGAAGCTGAAAAGTCCTTCAGTAACATAACCAGTACTTAGCAACAACTAAACCATCAGTGTGTTATCAACATTATTCTCATACTAAATCCAAAACACAGCACTATGCTTGCTACTAGAAAAAAACCCAAACCTCTATCCCAGCTAAAACCAGGACACAGTGCTTGGCAAATATTAAAGGAGATACTTCTTACTGAAAGAACTTTGATTTTTCAGCTTCACTGAATTGTATCTAGTTTTTAATTTTAAAGGAAAAATGTGTAAAAATACTGACTACGGCAGCGATGTCAGTGCTATGCAGACAGGCAGTGTTGTTTAATTCTCATGTGAAAGAAGCACGGAACATATCATTAAAAGGGCATCAAATTTTCTCACTCATCTCAGTGGACTGCTGATTCACTCTATTTTTTCTTTGGTCAGGAAGGCTTCAAATTCAGTTATTGGATAACTTCTGTTCTGTGTCTTGAACATTCAGTTTCTGGCATTTGTTCCTGGGAATATGGGGATAAAATAGCTGAGAATATTTTCTGTCAGCCAAAAATGCAGAAACATCTGAGAGGTTTCCTAGCTATGTTCAGCAGCATCAGAGGGTCCTGAAAGGCGTTTGGAGCCATTTTGGGTGATGGGGAACTCCACAGAGAGTTCTGGGGACATGGGAATAACGCTGATAAATCCATAAACAGTATTTAAAAATAACTGACTTATTTGCTCTGATTCTGTTTTTCCCATAGTGTCACATAATCATATATGGGCTCACTGAATGTGTTGAACACACCAGGGTACCATACCAGACTAGCAGGACCTGAAGGACCATCCTAGCAGCCCACTGCTTGCACTGTTCAGAAATTCCATTTTTTTTTTTTTAGTAGAATATTCTGTGAAACAACTGTAACAATAAAAAAAACCATTCACTCTGTGAGTTTTGGTGTAGTGAGGTGTGCCTGAAAGTATAAAAGCAAAAAGAAGCGCCAGCGGATGTGGTCAGCATCTCCTGATCAATCAAGTTACAATTCTAAATTAGGTAAATCATCCTGATACTGTGGGACCAAAACCTGGTATCACTGCTCAGGATAAATAAGGTGTTACTTCTTGATTTGTCTTACTAGTTACTATCAGCCCAGTTTCAACAGGATTACTTTGGGAGAAGGGTACTTATTTTGAGTAAGGAGAGCAAAATAAAGTCTAATTTGACATTAAATGCAAAAAATAAATTTGGTGACTGCTCCTACAAATGTCTTGAGCATGAAACTCTTTTGGTAACAGAAGCTGTCCATATGGCGTGTTCAGGGAATTAGAGTTTTATTTCTAAATAGGAGGCGTTAACTTCATCAATACTGTATTGCTGTATTTTTTTAGTTTAAAAGAGAGGCAATCATAAATAATTACCTTCTTTTATTTTAGAAAAAATCCTTTTTCTCTGAAAATTAATTTACCATTCAACACACTGTGACTTAAAAAGTTGTATAAGCTTTATCTTTTTGTATGTGTTAATTTGATTGACATTTTAAGACTCATTTCTACAGTCACTGTAGAAGTAGAGATTGTAGTATTCATTATGGGAAATGTCCACAAAATTACCAATGAATTTATAACAAGAAGTGACTAACACATTGTTTTCTACCTATGCCAAAGTACAGCTCTACAAAATTACGAGGTGAAAGAACTGATTGACTGCCCCCCAAAATGTTTATTTCTGGATTTGTTTTCAGCTACAAGTGGCTATTTCTGGGTCAAACCCTAGGCTCCTTTCACTGGCAGATCTTACAGTGAAGTCGTCAGATGCTGGTCTATGTAACTGCTGGGTAAGAATATAAATTCTGTGTGAAGTCAAGCAGAATTTGATCAAGAAATGCCTTAACTAACATGACAGGACAGATCCAAGTTTTTGTCTTAAGATGTTTTAATTAATATAGATATATTAAAATTATTGTTAATATTATCTTAATGCAGGTCTCATTTTACAAAATCACAATATACAGGGAATTAACCTGCAATCTGCCAAGGGAAGCAACACCTGAGTGAGGTGGCTGAGATGAAATGACAATAACTTGCAGAAAATTTGATCTGTTGTTTTTTTTGTGGCACAGATAAAAACATCCTCGACAAAATACTCTATTACCAAAAGCTCCTGGTATTGAAAGAAGGTGTCTATAGGGGAATAGTCTTGCTGGGTGAAACTTTGAAGGACATGTTAGCCCATTGCGCCTCTGTATTGAACTCTGCATTGGCAGGACTGGCCAAAAACATAGTGGGTGCACAGATAACTCTAAAATACCCGGTGGGGTATTCTGCTGGAAAATGTGGATGAGCTCCACCTCTCAACTGGTCTGACCTGGCTAGCTGTGAACGAGGAGCAAAGTCACTGCTGCTAGTGCGCCATGATGCCCAAGCCATGCTGGTGCCAGGGCCAAGTAGTGCTGCAGCTTTCCCCAACAGTGGGTCAACAGCCTATGCAGTATCAGCAGGAAAGCAACCTCACAAGGGTCCCTGGGGCATGGAGATTATCCAAAATTCCCGCAGAGCATGAACGGCTGGTTAAGAGCTGATGACCTTACAGAAGTGTTGCTGCCTCCAGACTGATTATGCTGGGGAAGCGGTATTGTAGATCTGGGTGAGCTCTTGTTTCTCAGCTGACAGCACTATTTCAGAGCTCAGGCTTCTTTGATATCTCAGCTGAGTGAGGACCACTGCTGCATGCCTAAGTCTTGCAGCAGTGCTGTTGTTTTTTGAAATTGTTACATAAATGCTTTTGTTCAATTCAGCCAGTCCCAGCCTTGCAGCTGAGCATCACTGAGGCAAATCAGTCATATCCTGTATTAGCAAACAGCTAACACTACTTTCTCTCAAAAGAAAGGGCTGTAATGGAGAATAAATATGTGTTTTTAAATAATGTTACAAATGAACTGTATCAATCAGTAAATGAGCTGACTATATGCAAAGGAAACAGCACGTCTGTCTTGTCCCCTGAAGGGACGCTGTGCCCTCTCACCCATTTTCATGCTCTCCTTTCCTGCATGGCCACGTCTCTAAACCAGGACCCTGACTCTTCACTTGCTGTCTGCTCTCCACATCTGGTCCACTGCAACCCCATTCCCAGGTCCACAGCTGGAGTGTAGAGGTCACACCACATTATGACTGACCATGTGTGCACTAGTGACCTGAGCAGTGCCAGGAAACATTTGGACGCTCTGTGAAGCAATTGTTTGTACTCTTAAATGGTGAGATGCTTCTTGGCATGATTTTGGATAGTACCAGTTAGTTAACCTCCCAAACATTTCCCGGCCCAGGGTCAAGAGTTTCCCAGGAGGAAATCTGGATGTGACCGCTCTGTTTGGGAGGGTCAAGGAGGTCAGTTGTGTGGACACACACCATTCCTTGCCTGTTGGTCACCATGCCAGAGGACAGTCCTGGACGTTTTTACTTTATTTACAGAGTTCAGAATGCAGGAGTTCCTGCAGAAGCAGGAGATGGTCACCCCAGAAGACCATGATCTGCAGCCCCCACTGTGCTCCTGCATATGCAATAGGCAACCCGCCCTTGTTCAGGCAGGGATGCCTTTTCCATATGCGTGCTTCCCTGCAGGCATGCTGCTCTGTGTCCCTGGCACTGTACGTGCTGGGCACAACTGATACAGTGACTTACTGTCCCTCCTAGACATCACTTTTAGCTACCACACCGGGTAACTCTTATTCTTGCTGCATTTCAACCCTTTCTTCCCAAACCATCTGTGCTGGTTTTGGCTGTGGTAGAATGAATTTTCTTCACAGTAGCTAGTATGGAGCTATGTTTTGGATTTGTGCTGGAAACAGTGTTGGTAATACAGGGATGTTTTCATTATTGCTGAGCAGTGCTTACACACAGTCAAGGCCTGTTCTGCTTCTCACACCACCCCACCAGCGAGTAGGCTGGGGGTGCACAAGAAGGGGGGGGACACAGCCGGGCAGCTGACCCCAACTGACCAAAGGGATATCCTATGCCATATGACATCATGCTCAGCATATAAACCTGGGAGAAGAAGGAAGCAGGGGAACGTTTGGAGTGATGGCGTTTGGCTTCTGAAGTAACTGTTACACGTGATGGAGCCCTGCTTTCCTGGAGATGGCTGAACACCTCCCTGCTGATGGGAAATAGTGAATGAATTCCTTGTTTTGCTTTGCTTGCGTGTGCAGCTTTTGCTTTACCTATTAAACTGTCTTTATCTCAACCCATGAGTTTTCTCACTTTTACTGTTACGATTCTCTCCCCCATCCCACTGTGAGGGTGTGAGCAAGCGGCTGTGTGGGGCTTAGTTGCTGGCTGGGGTTAAACCATGACACCATCCCACCTTGCTGCCTGTGCTGCAGCTAAGGCAGTGCTGGTTCTCATCTGGAGTTACAGATGCACGTTGCACTCTGTAGCACTATTTTCCCATTAGAGTACTATGTTTCTTCCTAACAAAGAAAGTTTTAAAAGCGTATAAAATGTTATTTGTTTGTGGGCTTGTGTCCTGTTTTGGATCCAATACCTGATTACTTTTCTCTAAGTCAGCAGTGAAACACTGTTCAATTATTTGTGACATTCTCCAGGATTTGATTTGATCAATTAGTTTGTGACAATCTGTGTGCTGGAAACATTATGTAAGGTAAGGTTTTCAGTTTGAAACTGTGGTCTGAAGATGAGATCCTTAATGTGAATGCAGGTGGACATGATGTTATGTGGGAGAGGCCCAAACAGTCCTCCAGCTAAGGTCCCTATGTATCCTTTCTATTTGCCTTTATTATTTGTATTTAAGCATTAACCAAAAGGGTCTATAGTTTGTGCCTGTATGTAGATATGTAGGATGACATAGTCTCTGCATCGGATTGCTCAGATTCTAAGCAGATAGGTACTATGTAGGAAAAAATACAGGAACGTGCTAATATATCATGGTTGAACACAGATATATGTTCAGTTTGCAGTTAAGCTCAGTTTGCTACGATCCTGTATGTGACATAGCCATTTATGATTAAATTTATGACATATGCTTTGTTACTCTGTTATTTTGTTTTAATAAATGCCACTGTCCTTATTTTCCTAGTAATTTCTACCTGATTTTGTCTGTGAGAGAAACCCCCAGAACTTACGCCTGAGCCACCTTGCTCCCTCCTGGTGCTTACCTCTATACTGAAGAGGCCTGTAAGGTGTAGGTCCTCTGAGCTTGTAGTTCAATGCCTTTAGAAAGGATGTGGCAGAAATGCAAGGAGCATAAGTACAAAAAATTTCTCAAGACAAGGACTTTATTTCTGATACCACTTAATGACTACTGGATGTTTTTGAACAAAACATTGTGGGACGTGTTCCTCTCTCTTTGGCCACCTTCTAATGCCTTTACCTATAACCACCTTCAGCTTACCTGTATTTCATGAGCAGTTTGGAGCAAGGGGAGTCCTCCTCCCCTCTCTGTGGGCAAGGCTTTCTTGTGCAATGTGGTTCTCCTTGAACAAAGCACAGCTGTGGTTCTTCAGGGTCTCCAGGTCCTTGCCCGGTGAACCCACTGAGAAGCCTCAACCCTTTAGCTCTGTTAGCCCTGGTATTGGAAAACAATTGTGGCAGTGAGTCATCCAAATTAATGGACACACCACTGCAAATTTTTACCCCTGTGAATAATCTTCACAGTAGCGGGTACTCAGGAGGCTTCTTTAAGCAGATGCATGGGTACTTTTCTACTCAGGGTCCTTTTCTGAAAGGAGACTTTATTGTACTTTTCCTGGCTATGCAATATTCAAACTTATGTCAGAAATAGCTATCTGCCAGATTAGAGATGGCCTTATGCTTCCTCTGTTAATTGCTTTCTACGGTGTATTATGCAGCAAGCATTAGCGGTTGCTGTTCAAACAGAGCTTTCGCACATGACTGGGGAAGCAGAAGGATTACATGCGGAGGAAAAACAGATTCCATTTTCTAAGAAGCTGAAGAGTTATTAACATTTTTAGGGTGTCTGCATGTGTTTGTGAATTGTGTCTGCTGAAGTGAAAATTGTACAGATGATCAGTACTTGATAACATGTTACGGAATTAAAAAAAAAAAAGAGAGTTTCTGATCCCTGCGTAGATTAAAAAGCATGCGGCTTAGTTCTTTGAAAGAAGTGCTGTATGAATCATAAAAAAATGCCTTGGGACTTTAAGCTTAACAGATCTTCCCCTGTGTAA
This sequence comes from Pelecanus crispus, assembly GCF_030463565.1. Taxonomy (NCBI): domain Eukaryota; kingdom Metazoa; phylum Chordata; class Aves; order Pelecaniformes; family Pelecanidae; genus Pelecanus; species Pelecanus crispus. Next base: position 209,432,578 of record NC_134643.1, read on the forward strand.
TTCTTCAAGCATTTGTATTTGTAGGTAGTAGCCTATCTGAAGGCTGCCCGGTGCTTTCCCACTTGAGTTAGAGAAAATGAACAGAAATAAGGCATCCTGCTGAGCAGGATTTATATCCCACAGCAGATTATAAAGGACTTGAGTAAACCTGTCTTCCCTTTAGCAGAAGTAAGACCGAGAAATGAGTTTAATTTGTAGGTTTATTCCTTTTGAAGAAATGTATCAGTAAAGGATATTTGTCAATCTGCTTCTGCAGATCTGTGAGAAGAACCTAATAATATAACTCTCTGTTCTTGTTCATGAAAATGATCTAGATTTAAAATAAACTCTCCCAGAGGAGTGGGAGGGGAAGGATTGTGTTAAACTGGGATCAGAAACATCCTGAAAAGTTTACCTGAGTGCCCTACTTACTGGGACCCATTTACTGTGAATACATTTGTTACAGATGTCTTTGTAAAACGTTGGGATTTGGGAAGAGCTAAAAAGCTACAAGAAACAAATTCTTTCTTATATAAACAAAGAAGAGGCTGAGATAGCCAGGCAGAATCTTGTGCTTGACACAAGAGCTTGGTGCATAAATGTTTAACTAACACTGATCTTAGTTCAAGAGAAGTCCTGTCTCCACTAAATTCAACAGGGTTTCTGCAAATTACTATAAAAGAGGCAGGATTTTAGCTAAGGTGAAAACAGACAAAAACGTATAACTCCAAGTGCCTATTGTTGGAATGACAGAAACACTGTATTATAAAACTAAAATCGAATTGTAATTCAGAAAGTCTGATTTTCTGTTATCTTGCATTTTAAGAGAAAAAGAACAGTTACATGGTAACCTTTCTTAACTGCTTTGCACAGGAGTCTGAAAAGAAGAGGTGAAGAAATATCATTTTACTTATGCAATGTAATGCTGTTGATAATCTACCAATTTATTTACTTTTAAGAGTACTAGGTTGCTTGATTTTCTTTTTTGTTTCTCATTGAAGGGTTTTCTGCTAAGTAAATAAGAACATATGAGTAGAGCCATCAGTACATACTTTGATTATACCACTTTATATCTGGAAATTCAGAATTTTCTTACTTTTGAATTTATTAATAATATTAATATTATAATATTTTAAAATTATCTCTTAATTGATCTACAATATGGCATTTGGCCATGTTTACTTTTAGAAAAGCATAATACCTGTAATTATTGTTTATATTGTGCTCTTTAGGTAATCATAATGTGTATGTGACAACATAGTGCACCTTCTGTATATATTCTGCTAACACATGGACAAATTGCACACTGGACTGTGAGACCATAATTATTTACATATGCTTGTATTAGGAAAAGCACTGATAAATGAAAAATAAACATAGATTTTAGGAGTTCACATTGCAAGGGTGTGTAATGTAGTGTAATGTGTGTCCTGTAGACATTTGCAAAATTTTACTTTTGAAGTGTTTCCCTGTCAGTCAAATGAAACAGTTCCTTTCTCTGAATCCATCTTTCTAAATAAAACCTTATTTATTTCCTATACATTTAGAACATGAAAAGCAATTTGAGGTACACCGCATTAAAAGTGTTCTTTAGATGAAAGCAGGTATTAACTCCCAGTAATTTAGATTTTTGTTCAGGACAGTAGGCCTTGGAGGAAGCACCCTTGAAGTGTAGAATTGCACTTGAAGTTTCATCATTACCTGGCAAATAAGACTGTTTTGTAATGCTATTATTATTGGCTGGCAAATTTCCCTAGTGCTTTTACTAGGTAGTTTTAATTAGAGATTTAAAATGGGTTTTTTTTTTCTGTTATTTTTTGAAAATAGAAGTCTCTTGAGTCGTAGATTTTCCATTTAGTGCATGATTTTCTTGTAAAATGAAGTGTTCAAAATCTTCATAGAATTATGCGTAAATCAGTAAGAGGCTGTATATATTAGACACTGCACAGTACTAAGCAAAGTAGAGCTATTCTGATTCTATCTTCAAATCTAAACCAAGATAGAAACAAATGTTGTTTGTAGGAAAAGCAAGTCCTGAATCCTTTTTATACATCTGAGTGGCAATCCTGCCGTCTTCTGAACGAGGACTGGTGACAGAAGAGCTCTAGCCCTTTGGGCTCGCTTGTGAAGCTCGGCACCCGGGCTCCTCTCGGGGATCCCTGTTCTGTAAGGCTGCAGGTGTGATGAGTTGTTGAGATTTTAGTGATACTTCACTCTGCATGGCTACAGGCACCTGCTAGTGCACTACAAATTAGAAAGCTCAGGCTTTTGAATGTGAAATGTTTTTCTTTTCGCTTCCTTACATCCATATTACAGGTCTCCCACAAGCTGCCTCATTGTGCTATGTATCTTAGAAGTTTCACTGACTCTTTAAGTAAAAAGTTAATTGATGCTGTAAGTAGGAAGGGAAAAAGAAACAGAGAAAGATTATTTTAAAAGGACAAAGTTTTTCTCATATAACTTGATGACTGAAGTTATAACATTTGACATTTTATCTGTTTTTTCAGTTATGATGTGACTATCTAGATATTATTTGTTTTTTAATGGACTCTTTCACAGGGAAGATAAGCTATAGTAATAAATATGTTACTGGGGTTCAAGCAAGTTTATGTGTTTGGCCATTTCAGATATCCAATAAGAACAAAATGTTTTCTTTCTTTTGGTATGAAATTGTTGGCTAAATACAACATCACATGATAAGCCATGCTATGTGTTGACATAAGGCCAAGCCAGCAGTCCTGATACCATTTTCACAGTCAAAACCATTTATAGTTTGTTCTCAGATCCAGTCAACAAAGACCTTGAACTGAATCCATCCACTGGGACAATAGAAAGGCCTTCCAATAAAAAACCCTTAAGAATATCTAAGAAAATATTATCATATTAAATGCAGTAAGATTTATATCTTTTTTTAAAAAGATCTGGAAGACTTAATGACAAATAAGTATCAGAACCCTGCCCCTCATTGTAAGACAATGCTAAAACTAGGAAGCACAAGTGTAAAGCAGTAACACATAAGGAAGCGCATCAGCCAAGGACAGGCATGGCAATAGCAGAATACATTTTGAACTGTAACTGTAGCGGTGGCAGCTGCCCAGAGTCAGTCATTCTTTAAGCATTGAATCTGTCAAAAGAAAAGGCAATAGAAAACTAAATAAAAATGTGTCATAAAATTGTATCTAATGTTTTTGAAATCCAAAGCAGAGACAATCTCTGTATTTTGCATTTGCAGGTTTGTCTGCAAGAGCAAGCCTTTAAAACCAGAAACGGCATCTGAAATCATGGTCAGCGTAGCAGTGTGCTGTGCTGTGTTCTTGCTCTAGGGTGAGGCACTGAATATGTGGAGTGGCAGACACATATGTGTATCTTTTTTTGTCCCCTTTCACAATTTAGCTCGTAATCCACTGTCTAGATTTACCCAGTCTAGATTTACCATTTCTACAGTATAAGACTGTTATCTTAACCCATGCTTAGCTTGTCTGTATTTGCAATTTTCTTACTATCATATATTTTGATGGGGATTAAGAAGGTGAGGAAAGAGAAATAACTTTTTGCTCATGGGTTAAGGTAGCTCAGCTTTCAGTTTGAGCTGAGGATGCAAAGGGTGTGGGCTAATTCGAGCCCCTTCCAGGCTTTATGGGAAGGGACCTGCTGAGATATAGCCCCTATCAGTGCCTCCTCAGGTGAGTCTGTACTGTTGTCACAGTGAAGTTGAGTCTTAGGGGCACAAAACCAAATTCTGCTTATAGTTATTACCAGGGTAAGTCTGAAGTGCTGGAACTGAAGTCTCTCCTTTAATTCTTTGTTCAAGTTGAATTGCTTTAATGACATAAAGAATATTTGTGAATGATAATTAATGACTGCATGGAGCATGATCCATTTCAGACAAAGGAACAAATGGAATTTAACATAAAAGTCTGACCTTCATATTTGACAGGGAAAAAAAGAAACTTAATATGGACTTTATATTGTTTGAGGCAGGATAATCTTTCTTCTCTGTTATATAGCACAACAAAGTACCAGTCTAATTAGTTTCCTAGGCATACTAAAGCCTTAAAAATAATAAACTCGATGGATGAAACCACATCTCTACCAGAATCAAGAAAGGTATCATCCATGGACTTTGTTTCTCAGAATTTCCATCCTCATACCAAAATTTGTAAATACTAGCAACGCAAGCTTTTTCTTGACTGCTAGTATCAGGAAGCGTTGTTCTGGGGTGTTGAGTGAAGCAGCTCTCATTGGGGACGTCCATGGGAGTAGCGCTACTCTGCTGAAGGCACCCATTCTGATTTCATTTTTCCACACGTGCACCTACATTTGAATCTGTTTGCATGACTCCCTCATGCCCTTATCTCAGGAGCTCTACAGCCTGGCAACATTTAAAAAATGTCTCATTTTTCCTTCTCATCCCTTCACATTTTCAGGGTACTACCTTGCTCTTAGTAATGTCAGCTGATGTAGTCAGTGTTTTCCCTCTCTTCTTTCCAGGATGTAAAACACTTGGAACCTTTTCCATGGAAATCTTTATGATTTAAATTGTATTTAATGTTTTAGTAATGTCACTGTATTTCTCTTTTAAAGGGGAAAACCTAGCTTTTTTAATAACTCAGAACTAATAATATTTCCTTTTCAAATCTGGAGTTTTGGTTTAGAGTCTCTCTGCAGCAAATTAGAGACTGATGGGACACATTAGAGACATTAGCTACTTTTCAGATCAGCTCTGTCTGGTAAAATAGGCATTAGTCCCATTTGTACTTAACAAAGAAGTAATTTGGAAAGAGTAAATTAGTTGCTCACAGCTATGAGGTGAGTAAGTAACATATCTAAAAGATTGCAGCACTATGTTCAGTTCATTTCTTCATCCTTTTGGCTATATTCAACTATTTTGAGTACCTTTATGAAGTCTACCTATTACACCAATATGTAATTTACTCCTTCTCCAACGTTCTAGGTATTTTTGTTTTCCATTTCATCCTCTGTAACAATTCTTTCTGTTTCTTCAGTACTTCTGAGTTTTCTAAAATGAATTTTTCATTTTGTGTTGACTGTTTTTCATCATAATTTCAGTAACAGTGCATATTTTAGGTCCCTAAAGGGTGCAATTTCCTGTGATTGCAGACAACTTTTTCATAAAATGATCAAGTGCCATTTTAAATTGGTTAGATTTTATTTTGCCATCAGTTCTCCTATTTGCAAGACTTACCCAATATTTTACTCCCCTGATGGTTGGAGACATTCTTTAATTTCCTGTTTAAATGTATTTGTTGTTAGCTTGAGTGCATTTATTGTTGTGCAGAAAGTGCTGAAGGTACTCCTAAGCCACAGTAATCTAGGTCCTGATGGTTAGGGAACTGTCTTAAGAGGCCACGCTGTAGGTAGAGTAAGATTTCATTAATGTAGAAGACTGTCAGATGACACATGAGACCAATGGGAATGGCCGTTTTTTTTCCTCCTTTTCAGTTTAATCATTGCTTAGCCTATACTTCACAAACCATTAAGCCTGTTCAAAGCACAAAGCTTTGAGATGACATATATGGAAGCTGAGGTTCAGTGCATGAGTTTGCCTTTCTAGATGCTTTGCTTTAAGTGTGTGACTGATTATGTTGTTTCTTTGGCTGCTACTACTGCATTCTTTAAAAGCCATATTCCATGCATAGGTTTTTTATTAATAGGAATTAGCTTAAACATTTTGCCCTGACATTTTAAGTCTATGAGATTCAGGGTAGCTCAGAACCAAAAAGATTTGATTTGGCTTGCTGTATATACATGCTGAAAATCCCAGTTTGGGATTTGTGATATAATTATCCATGAAATTTGAGGATTGGAATAGACCCATTTTCAAAACCAAATAATAATGAAAATAAATCTTTGTGAATAAAACTAATTCCATATTTACAATCCAAAGAACAATTTTTTGATTTTATAGTCATTTTATACCGGAATGGCTCTGCTCATTTCAGAGCAATTACTCTGGTTTACATAAAATGTACATAATACTAAGATCAAGCCTTTAATATAGGTCCTAATGCTGTCTCAGAAAATATTGCTGACTGAAAGTCACATAACTTTTGTTTTGATGTTTCCAAGGAAACACAGCTTGCTTCCACTGCCAGTTGGTTTCACCATGTGTGGAAGATACGTATTTTTTCTCATTGTGTAGTCCTCTAGATTGCTTTAAAATTTCCTTCTGTGATGACTGCATATTTCACTCTGCATCTGCAGCGTCTTCGCATTGAATTGAACCACGCTTTCATTCTAGTCTTGATTTACCCATGTATCAGGCACCACGCAGATTCAGCTGTCTTCCAGTCATAGTACACTGTAGCTGATTTTACATTTCAGGTTTTTGTTACTGGTTTTTTTTTTCCCAGTAAATGCTTCCATCACTCAGGCTCTTTTGCTCCTACATGCTTCTGCAAAATGGTTCCTATGGTGACACTGCTATATATCTCTCTGTGTGCCTTGGATTGCCCTCTGTCATCTTTGCCTTCAGAAGAAAAGGTGGTATCATGACATCCCATCCACACTGCTTTTATAATAAGGCTAAAATAACTTTTTTTGGTATATATTTGTTTTACAGAGCATTTTCAGTACATTTTTGACTTATAGAGGGTCTTAATTAAATAGCAGTATGCATTAATTTTCAATTCTTGTTCAGTTTCTGTTGCTCTGCCCATATTTCTTCACCTCTGTAGAACTTCCTTTCGTAACTGCTCTCTGCCTGCAATGCCTGACATCTCTAATGCAAAAGGCACCCTCTAGAAGATGGCCAAGCTCTTCACTTTTAAAGTGCTTTGAAGGCTTTATTACAAGTTGAGTAAATGGCTTCATGTTTGTGAGTGTTGCAGTCATGCATATTTACGTTACTTTAGAGACCACAGTAAAAAGGTACAAGGATTGGCTACATGAAGAAGTTTCCATAAGACAGCCAGTATTATTTATAGGGCACGCACTGTGCCAACCTAACAGTTCACCTGCATACTCTTACTCTTTCGGAAATGTAAAGTAGCTTGGACAGCTTTTACTGAGTGTGATACTGTAGAATCATTGCAAGGTAAAACATGTCCTGCAGCGTAGGTTATGGCATGTCAGCTGCTTTCTTCATGGTAATTTTTTACTATAGCCATTCCTATACCTGACTTCCCTCCAAATCTAATGTTTCTGTGACTTCATGGGCATTTTAAAAGAGAGAATGAATATTCCTCCAGCAGGCAAATAACATGTCCGTTTTGTCTGCCTATAGATAGTTAACTACAAGCGTGCCATAGCCGTGTGAAATATTACAGGCTACTTCGGTTTCTCACATGGAAAAGTTAATCTTTGCTGTATTTATACCAATTTGAGATTTTCCATTTTCTTTTCATTCATTCTTTTCAAAGCAAAATATTCTGGCAATGTCTTCTTTATTTAGAGAACTTTTGTACTTGATTTCTGTTGAAGATGTATTGTGGTGCTATAGCATTGCCTGTGTAAATCATGATTCCTACTGACTCCTGCATGACAGCTCTGGAGTAGTTTAAGTGCAGCACAGTTAACTTTTCAGTGAAAATTCTGTCTTGATTTGCTATTGAGAGGAATTTGTGTAGGTTTGTGTGTGTGTGTGTTTGTTGAAACTCAATACAGTAGATGAAATATGGAGAAGAATCTTAAAAGTAATGTGCAGATCATGCATTATAGAAATGAGTGATTAAATTGTGGTCTAGTTGGAAGAAGAGGGTCTGCATGAATACTACTTTGGGAGTTTTGAACTGCTAGTGGCTTTTGTAGAACAGTTGGAAAAGGTTACTTCCTGTCTCACTACATAATTGCCACTTTTGCAATCAATGTAAGGCTGATATTTCTATTATTTCTGTGGTTCAGGAGTGAGAATTTAGTACAAAGAGGCACATTGTCTGTCTGTAACATAGAGAAAATCTCCAAAAATACAGGGAGGTTGTCAACATTCTCAAAGGTTGTCATTGATTTGGTGTTTTCAGCTGGATCTATAGTCTATTAACCTAACTTCTTTGAAAATTGGAGTCAAAAGCTTGGGAGTAACATAGGTCCTTATTGCATCTTCAGTAATATTCTTAACAGTTCTTAATTTTTAACTTTGTACTGCTAGTAAGTCTTGCGTATTTTTGCCTATAAACGTTACCAATAAATGACTCTGGTCTGGAGTGCTTTTGTCCGTGCTATGATAGAAATTTGAAAGCTAGAGCTTTGCATTGTTAAGTACCAAATATATAAATAATATTTGTATATTGTAAAAACAGTAGCTTGCTGTTGAGCAAATTCAAGATAAATATGCTCCCTAAAAGTTAGAAATATGCCTAAAAATATTTCCTTGGGAAGAGGTAGATTTTATCTGTATACTGATAAAACAGACTCTGTTTTTGTCTTGCCTGTTTTTTTAGTCCAGAAAGGTGGGAAATGGTGGTACAAGGTAAGTGATCTCCTCACACTCAGTTCCTGTGTTTTTGCCCAGTGGTGCATGTAGTACCCTGGATCTGGAATTGCAGGAAAATGTCTATTCAGCCCTGGACTGTAGCACACACAGAGCATGTATCTGCAGAAATCGGCTATCAGCGGTCTGATAAACACATTTTTAAAGGGTCTCTGCATTTGTTAATTTGGGTGAGTTGATGGAATGGCATAACCACATGCCTGATACAGATGCTAAATTTCAAATTTGTGCTCTTATGCACAAAAGTATTGCTTGACCAACCTGATCTCCTTCTATGACCTGGTGACCCACCTGGTAGATGATGGAAAGGCTGTGGGTGTCATTTACCTGGACTTTAGCAAAGCCTTTGACACAGTCTCCCATAATATTCTCCTTGGAAAGCTGGCAGCTCATGGCTTGGATGGGCGGAGTCTTTTCTGGGTAAAAAACTGGTTGGGTGGCCGAGCCCAGAGAGTAGTGGTAAATGGAGTTAAGTCCAGTTGGCAGCCGGTCACGAGTGGTGTTCCCCAGGGCTCTGTTTTGGGGCCAGCCTTGTTTAATATCTTTATCAATGATCTGGATGAGGGGATTGAGTGCACCCTCAGTAAGTTTGCAGACGACACCAAGTTGGGTGGGAGTGTTGATCTGCTGGAGGGTAGGATGGCCCTGCAGAGGGACCTGGACAGACTGGATCGATGGGCCGAGGCAAACTGTATGAGATTTAACAAGGCCAAGTGCCGGGTCCTGCACTTGGGTCACAACAACCCCATGCAACGCTACAGGCTTGGGGAGGAGTGGCTGGAAAGCTGCCTGGCCGAAAAGGACCTGGGGGTGTTGGTCGACAGCCAGCTGAACATGAGCCAGCAGGGTGCCCAGGTGGCCAAGAAGGCCAGCAGCATCCTGGCTTGTATCAGGAATAGTGTGGCCAGCAGGAGCAGGGAGGTGATTGTCCCCCTGTACTCAGTGCTGGTGAGGCCGCACCTGGAATACTGTGTCCAGTTTTGGGCCCCTCAATACAAGAAAGACATTGAGGTGCTGGAACATGTCCAGAGAAGGGCAACGAAGCTGGTGAAGGGTGTGGAGCACAGGCCTTATGAGGAGCAGCTGAGGGAACTGGGATTGTTTAGCCTGGAAAAGAGGAGGCTGAGGGGAGACCTTCTCGCTCTCTACAACTCCCTGAAAGGAGGTTGTAGTGAGGTGGGTGTTGGTCTCTTCTCCCAAGTAGTTAGCGATAGGACAAGAGGAAATGAGCTCAAGCTGCACCAGGGGAGGTTTAGATTGGATATTAGGAAAAATTTCTTTACAGAAAGGGTGGTCAAGAATTGGAACAGGCTGCCCAGAGAGGTGGTGGAGTCACCATCCCTGGAAGTGTTAAAAAAACGTGTAGATGTGGCACCTGGGGACATGGTTTAGTCTAGTCTACCCTTGACTGGTTTAGTGTGGTAGTGTAGGTTAATGGTTGGACTGGATGATCTTAAAGGTCTTTTCCAACCTAAACTATTCTAAGTACTAGAAATCACCAATGTAAGGGTTGTTATTTCCTACTTTATTAGAACTGATTTGCTTTAGCCATGGATGTCCATGGAAAAGTCCATGGAAAGCCATGGACACTTTTTATTTGTTTTATTTTTTTTTTTTAAATGTCCACAAACCGTTTTGGTGCAAATTCTCTAATACCATGACAGCCTGAGGGAGATATTGGAAATGGAAAATTTCAGCCTGAACGGTTCAAATATGACAAAGTTATGAGCAATGGAAAATGAGATCTGTTAATGGGAAATGTTTGTCACCTTTAGTAGTAAAAGAGCCTTGTAATACTGCTTATGATGCAGACAGAACAGCTTTTAGTCACTGTTTTTTAACTTTCTCAGGATGTGAAGGGTAATGCAACTGAAATGCTTAGATGGTATTGGCTTATGACAGTGAAGAGTTCTTTACAGGTATAATTAATAAAGTAGATTATGGCCCTTGCCATCTGCTTAAGTTACATTTATAAGAAAAATGCTTTCCCCATGGTTTAGGGCCATAGAAAATTATGTGTTGATAGCTCAATTATATTTGAGCATTCATACTTAAAATTCCTCACTTAAAAAAAAAAGGCACCAGCAAAACAGCTTATGCATGTATATATAGTATATTCACTGGAATGCCTTAATTCTCTGAAGATATTCATTAAGCCGCACACGTGAGCCTGTGGTGGCTTTGTCAGTGCTTCTGACCTTAGCTTAAAATGTCTGTCTGGGACAGGAAAGGTGGCTTAGAAGGTGATACTGAGGAGAAAAGAAAGCAAAAACTTGAGGCCAAAGGCGATGAATCCATCCTTATTGCTCTCTTCCTGTGGCATTGCTGTTTTTAGGAAAGATCCAAGAGCCAGAGGCAGTAAGTCTGTTGTCTAATGCTAAGCAATGTTATGGGGTGCCTAGTGTGAGGTGGGGTTCACGTTCTCTGGGCCTCTCTGAATTATGCAGCTATCAGAGGTCTCTGTGGTTATGAGGTCTAGATTCCTGACAGTCTTTTCCAGTCCGGGGTTCCTGGGATTCCTCCCCTCCCAATGAGGATAATGCCAAAGTTGTCTTAAATCTGTCTTCTGACTACCTAGAAGATGTCTGAAGATGTTGGAGTTACTGAAACATGAAGATTACCAGGTATTTGTATTTTCAGGTTGCATTACCCATTTTTCAGGGGGATACACCAGTTGAAGAACAGCAAAAGGTGTATTTCTGAATCATTTGTCTGTACCAGTATGAGTGACTGATTTAATCTGGGATCTTGTCTCTCTCCATGACTGGCAGAATATAACTAGAGGCAGTTAAAAGGTGGAGTACACACTAAGATATTCGGTGGGGAAATTTTTTCTGACTTTCTATCTAGTGTGAGTTGTGAAGGCTGTCTTTTATGGATTAACTTTGGATGTTTTCATTATCTGTATAAAGGACTAAATATTTTCTCTTACTAAATCCTTTTCCCGGGTGATTCTTTTCAATAGTTGAACAGGGTTATTTTTCAGTGTTAAATAAAAAGAATATTCCCTCTCCTGGTTTTAATTTTCTTCTTGCATTGAATATTGCCTTCCTCCTTCATTATGAGAGAGGATCATTAAACTTACAAGCTCAATACCTTTAATGTCTAGAGTACAGACGCCCTCCAGCCTTTCTGGCTTCTTAGTTTATAGCTGTTAACTATAAGTTTTGCTGTCTCAATTTCACTGTGGGCTTTTTGGTGGGTTTTTTTAGATCATTAAGGAAGAACCAAATGCAATTCCTTTAAATGTCCTCATCTTAACAACCCACCTTTGAAAAACTGATCACTGTTCTCCATTCTTTTCCTTACACTACTTCTGAACTGACAGAATATTATCCTGTCCAACAGTTATATTTCCTTATTATCTTCTTATGAAAAACTTTGCCAAGGGCTTTCTAAATGTTATACATGCTCTCGCCTTTTGCTGAGTGTTCCTTTCAAAAGGATTCTGTTTTCTGTTGGAAAAGTTGTCCTATTTACTTCCTGTTATGCCTCTCAAGGTGTGCAGTAGTTCTATTTCAGTCACTCCATTATGAATGAACTGGTTAGGAGTAAGAAAAAGTTCTACTCACCTACAGTTCATACAGTCAAACATGAAGCTTTTTAGCTGACTGAACTCCTAACAATAAAGGAGAAAAAAACCCGCAATGTCTTCTTGAACTCAGCTCAAAGTTGGTATCTTAAAAGCTTACAGACCCACTGACAGGGGACCTTCCCAGGCTGCTGGCTGTGGCTATTTAATCACCCATTTTTTTCCAGTACCAGCTTTTCTGACATATCTTTCTCAGTCTCTGCCTCTTTGATCAGAGCTTCTTAGCACTCTGTGTGTGAAGAAAATTACTACAAAGACATCATCTCACCTCCCTGAAAGTGTCCTTACTCTCCTTGGTGAATAGTTTTATGTTTTACACCACATGCTGGTGTGGCAGACCTATGAATTCATTGCTCCTTCCACAAATAGAAGTGTGAGAGGATGAAGAAACTCACCTGTGTGATTTGCAAAGCTACTGCTATCTGGTGTGGGCATACGTGGCTGTTGGTATGATGGCAGCAAGAACCCTTATCATCTCTGAGCTTGCCTGGGTCTCCTGTGGGGCTGCAGCAGGTGGAGCTGTGGCACGTGTTCAAAAATCTAACTGCTTCAAAAATGGCAATTCTTATGTTTAAGAAAATGAACTGTATGATGCGATTGTCCTCCAGCAGCAAGGAACTGGGCAAAATTAAGTGGCAGATCCTTAATGACCCGTGAAGCAAACTAATGAAAGGGACTGAAAAGTGCACAGAAAATGCCATGAGCATTTTAATATCCACTTTGCCTTAGTGAAATGCACAGTGAGAATTAGACTGTCTTGGTTTAAGTCAGAGTCTTCATAACCATTCAAAAAAGCATATGACACTGATGATGAATTATAACTTCTGTTCTATAAATGAATTTAAAAAAATGTAGATAGATTACTATTACTAAAAAATAAACCTGTATGTGATGTGGAAAAATACTCTGCTATGTCTCAACTTAATGCCTTGCCAAAGGGCTGAAATATTAAATACTGAATACCAGTTTTATAATGGACTTCATTATAATTCAGGAATTGCAGAGCTAGCTGACTTTGAGGAGATAATACCAACTCCTTTTATTTTTTACAACCATAAGAACATGGTGTGACAAATTGATACTTGAGGAAAGGACCAAAGCCTACATGCTGTATGGCAATACAACAGCATTTTCAGAAGCTGTTAAGAACAAAGACCAAACTGATGTGTAATAGGACTTGTACTCCTAAAAAATTCAGATGGTTTTGAAAATCCTACCTGTAGTCTATGTTGTAAAACAAATAGAAATCCATGATCGCAGAAGTGGATTGTTTTCTGAAGCAGTTAGTTACATATTGTGATAGATAAGTAGCACTTGCTAATGGCAACTGACAACCTGATTATTTGACAAACAGAAATGATGCAGGGCCTGCTTCTCCACTGCTGCAGATCACTCATGGCCATTCAAAGCTGGGTAAACTGACATTCAGTCTGTCAGCAGTGTGCTGCATTCATTTAGCAATTGAATGAGATAACTGCTGGAGTTTCTAGGCAAGGAAGAATTGGGGTCATGACAATTTCATAGCTGGTTTCCAAGTTTAGTTTTAGGTACATATGCTGGCAGGTTGGCATAAATTTAGGCTGGCATAACTCAGGGCCCCTAAATTGCATGCCAAAAAGGGCATGTCAGACAGATTGGCATACATGAAAATAGCTCCCAAGATTATGCATGAATTTTACTTTATGTACACACTGGATTAGAAACAGACCCAGGCATGAGAAATGACTGTACCTACACTAGCAAGCATTGTGGAGCACTAGGAACAGACCTGGGGGGCAAAACAGCAGCTGTTGAGTACTCTGCACCTACATTATTTGTATTTCTGTGAGTTTTACTGTGGACAGACTCTAGTCTGGTCCTGTGGGCTGGCTGCCCTTTGGAAGATGAAGTTCAGCAGGGAAACTCCTGGAGAGCAGTCTGCTCTCTAAGGCTGCTCGGTCAGGCTTTGCTTCTGAAGTGCAATCCCAGTCCGGACTAAAGCACTGTAATAGTCATGTCTCATCTGTTGTCATACTTAAACAATTAAATGATTCAATCATTTTGCTCTTAATTATTGTGCTGTGAGCTGTATGAACTTTTCATTCTTCTCTGTGCAGGCTCCAATGTCAATGTGAAAGTTGCAGGAAGTTTAGTTCAAATGAGCCCTGATCTTTAAAGAAAATCTGTGAGTAGTTAGTTTTGAATCCTGGCAACACCTCTCTGGAGTATCTGCAAATACGAGAAATTTTAAATCTCAGATATATCACTGTTCTAGCAGTCTGGCTATATGCTGAACATACAGGCTTTTCAGTTACCTTCTTGAGGCATATGCACCTGTAAAACGGGCACCCAGGGCTCAATTCAGTTGTCCACCCTGTGCCATCTGGTATGACTGAGATGCCCTAAAGTGCAAGAGAAGCCCTCGTAGGACTGGCAGGAAGTGTGGGAGACCTGTGCTCTTTTGGAGCTGCAGTAGGAAGCCAAGAGTGATTCCACAGAGCACCTCAAATGCCATTAATAAATGCCAATGTGTCAGCCAGTGAATTTAATACCTACATTTTATGCTTTGTGGCACCATGCTTATTAGATGTATAAATCCTTATTTGTATGTAACCCCCAAATTCATACAATTAGCAATGCTGAAAACAGTGGTGCTGCACTGTGAAATAATGATGGTACACTACAGTAACATAAAAGACACCTTGGGATGATGATGGTTCACCATGTGTTCGAATGAGTTGTTAGCAGGGATTTGTCATATTCATGACTGTTGAAGTGTCTGTTTTACTTAGTTCTTTTTCATCCTCTGTTGGTGGCCATTAGGTTTTTTGGTTTTTTTTTTTAAAAAAAAAAGGAAATCTCCCTCAGTTTGTTTTCTCTTTGCTAAGTTATAAGTTTAAAAAGTCTTACTTCTTCACAGTAGCATAGTTTTAGTGCAAGATTCTGAGTCTCATCTACATCTTTTTTTCAGGTTGGTGGCAATTTAATGTTTTAAGAAAATGGTTTATTCCATTATAAGTCTATTTTTTAACATAATAGCATTAGTATTCTGTTAAAATTAAAATACATTTGTTCCCATGCTATGACATTTGTTCCATAATTCAACCACCAAGATACCAAGTAATGGCTTTTCAATGTTTGTAATTATCTAAAAGTCAAGTATGAACATTATGAAAATTGAAGACTTCATTGATGCTCTTTGGATATATATTAGTGATAGAAGGTGGCTGTGCAAAGTTTTTTAACATACTGCTGGATCTTTAAAATGTGTTTTCTGAGAGTAGAACATCCATTCATTTGCTTCAGTTGGCTTTTCCTCAGTCCAGTATTGATTTTAGTCAAGTACTGCTATCCCTCAGTAGACCAGTTAGATTTAAGTGCATTCTTGAAGCTTGGAATATGCTTAAATAGTTCTCTGAAAAGGGATGAATAGTCATGAATGCACCAACAATCAAGGATTTGACCACTGATAATATTATTTCCTCTCCAAAGATATATTACGTGCAGAAAGGAGGTGTGTTGACTCTTTCATCAACTGGACAGGTCAGAACAGGTTTAAATTATTTTCTACCAAAAAGATAATGCAATTTTTCTTATGAGTAGCAAATGATAGGCTCAAATCACTAGTCAATCTTTGTTATTAATGACAGAATCAAATAGTGCAGCATGATTGGAAAGTGTCAGCCTGGCATATTTCATTTTCTGTAAAAAGCAAATAGATTGAGACACTTATTTGCAGCATACTTCACTTCCACAGAAAATCCTAATAATGGTGACATTTAAAAAAAATTTTTTTGCAGTAATACCATTACACAACCATCTAGGCTTGATAGGAGTAGCAGAGGTCATAATGAATCCTTATTGTTGTCTATGGGAATATCAGATTTCTTTTAGAGGAGATAAACTGAAATCCATTTGTTAAATGTACCATAAAAGCACTATCACCCAGGGTTTTTAATTCTCCTTCTTAACAGCCCAGTTTGATGCATTGTCCTCATTAACTCTGGAGAAATTAATAATAAAATTAGGTGGGACTCAAATGGAAAAAAATAGTGACATGCTCGGGAGTCCTCAATTCATATGAGGAAATAGCAGATCTATCAGCTAGGAACACGTATCATTTAATTATTTTATTTTATTTACCTCACACCCAGGATCATGATAACTGGCTCATTAGTGAGATTAAAGAGAGCATATCTTTGCCAAAAATACATAGTGACCCAGTTCTCCCCCTGTTGTGTTGCGTGTCCCATCCTTGTGGTGTGTTTCCTTAGCTGTACCCTCACGTGAGAGCAGAGCCAGCACCCGGGGCGAGTTCCCTTGCACCCTGCAGTGCAAGAGTGGGAGTCGTGGGAGTGGGCTGCTTGCACGCACAGGGAGATAGGAAAGGGGGGGTCTGCCAGCCCTGACCTGTGCTGAGCTGCTGGAGAGGACTGAAAACCCAGCCTGGTCTGAAAAGAGAAACAGGCAGTAAAGCATCTAACTTTTAGGCAATACATCCCTCTCTTCTCAAAGGGGGCTGAGAACAGACCTGGGAGATGTGCCTGGGCTCCCAGGAAGAGGTGACAGAGAGGAGTCCAAAATGAGCCCTTCATTGCTGTGAAGCAATAAGAAAATGCAGACTGCAAGGGAATCGTTGGAAATGCCTCATCTTTCTGGAACCAAGGGCATAAATCGGGGCAAGAAGAGAAGACCCGGAGCCCAAACAGGATCTAGAAAACAGAATCCTCTCCCAAAGGCAGATGTCAATGTAATACCTATGGGCCAATAAGAGCTTGGGCCCACAGGACAAGGAATAATGGATTTAAACTAAAGAAGAATAGATTTAGACTAGACATTAGAAAGAAGTTTTTTACAATGAGGGTGGTGAAGCACTGGAAGAGGTTGCCCAGAGAGGTGGTAGAGGCCCCATCCCTGGCAACATTCAAGGTGAGGTTGGACGGGGCTCTGAGCAACCTGATCTGGTTAAAGCTGTCCCTGCTCACTGCAGGGGGTTGGGCTAGGTGACCTCTAAAGGTCCCTTCCAGCCCAAAGCATTCTATGATTCTATGATCTATTCTTCTGGCAAGTGTATTTACAGCTAGACTACTATGCAAACCACTGCCATAACAACCTCCTCTGCTACCTTTTAAATAGGGGTGTCTGTGAGTGAGAAAACAGTGTTGTCCATGACAGCAGGGTAACCGAAGAGCACTCACCCTATGAGCCTCTGTAGGGAGGGCGGCCGGGCTTTTCTGCTTTGTTGCCTTCCATTGTATCTCAGGTGGGAGGCTGGCTGCTACGGGCGATTCTGGAGCACCTCTGGGGCATGTGTGCTGGCACCTACAGCGTGTTTTGGGCCAGCAGGGAGATGCTAAGGGAGCTTATGTGTCCATGACCGGTGTGTGAGGCCTTTCAGGTTGCAGTTTAGGACGTGTGCCAGAAGCTGCTGAAGTCCTGTTTTAGATGTCTAAATCCTTTCTTTGGATGTGGCTCTTGGTTCTTGCTGGCTCATCAGCAATAACAACTGAGATAACAGAGATAATGACTTTGTGTAGATAACTTTCTCAAGCTACACTTTTTGTAGAAGAGAGGGAAAACATATGCTGATGAAAACCAACTTCCTGGTTCAGTTCTGTAAATCAGTAACAACAGAACAACTAAGGGATGTTACAATAAAATCAGAATGTACTTTTTAATATAGTTCCCTTCATGCAGTCTGTACTATAAATGGCAGGCTACTAAAACGTGTTCTCCTTGTTGTCATGCATTTTAACTCCCTAATCTGGCTATTCAATTTGAACTACAAGTACAACAGTCTCTGGATTTCTAAACCTATTGGCTAATGGAATAGATGGCTTCAGCATCGTCCTAGGAGAAAAAGACATGCTACAGGCTGTACCAAATTAACTTCATTTCTTTAATTTAAGGGGCACACACTTGCTGCTGGATGAAAACTGGTATGAAATTGGACATGGTTGGCTAACAGTAATGATATAATTTCTCATTTTTGCTTTTTTATGTCTGCTAAGTACAAATTTACCTTCAGAGTTCTGCCAAGAGGACAAATATCGACAATATTGGCATCCGACAGAAAATATATTTGTTCTTTTAGCCGTTCTTTTTAATTCATTAGTAATTTTTTAAAGATACTTAGTTTAAAGAAAATTAATAGTTCATTTTCTATGGCTGCAGGGGTTATATTTTATAATTTTCCTTTGAACATTTATAATCTTTTAATAGCTGTTTTTTTCCAGACAACGTGACAGTAATTGCTAGATTAAAAAAAGAGCTGTTTGATTGAGCTTGAATGCTGGCTTGATCCTGTTTCCATTGAAGTCAGAGAGACTTCTTCAGTAAGAAGAGAGTTGGAATTTGCTTCATGATTGTTTCTTTTCTCCTGCCAAATTCTCTTTCACTCATCCAAGACAGCGAAGAGTTCTGCTTTCAGTCATGGTGCTGTAAATCTGGTGTAACTGCATTGACTCAATGGGCTTATTTTTATAGAGATCATAGAATCATAGAATCGTTTAGGTTGGAAAAGACCTTTAAGATTGGTATAAACGAGAGAAGGATTTATCCCAGTTGGATTCATGCTTCTTGTTAGTGAGGCAATGTACTATATAATTGGCTCTATCAATAAGACTTTCCCAGTATTAACTTCTTTTTCAGTCTATGTATGGAAACAGATGGAATATATCATAGTCTCTAATAGATATGAATGGTACAGTATCCCGGAAAAAAAGAAGTTTCTATTTGGCTGGGGCTTTTCACCTTTTACCCTGAAATTTAAAAATAGCAACAAAGTGACATGTATTGCTATCCATTGCTCATTTCTTATTGCCTAACTGTCCTAGATGTTGTGACTGCTGACAGAATTGTGACTGTTTGAAGGGTTGGTTCCTAAAGTAAGAAGCACACAAGGTGCTATTTATTATTTATAGCACCCACAAGGTGCTATAGATAGAAGATCTAGAAACCCATAATTTGAATCTAAGACAAATCATGGTTAATGAAAGTGAAGAATATGAAGATAACAGATTGAAGAAAGGCAAAATCTCACAAAATTCACATGCTCATAGTTGCATTGAGGGTGGGATTTTAGCTTGAAAAAGTTGTAGTTGAGAGAACAAACGTTCTCTATAGTTATAAGAAAACAGGAAGGGAGAGGGTCTTTTCTAGACAGAGGGGTGAGTCTTAATACAAAATCTTGGAAGGAGCCTTTATATTGTTTAACTTTGTGGAAAAGCAGTTTTGAGTGGGTGCTGTGATAATCTGGGAGCTCTCAGGCGATCTGAGTTATAACATTTTAGAGCCAAGAACTTACTTGGCATGGATTTTTCATCTGACCCTTGACATATTTATTTTTGCTGGAGTTTTTCCAAACAAGAAGGGACCATGCTTACACTGTGCTTAGAAATCAGGAATATATTCAAGCAATGAAGGAGGGAAAAAGATGATTTTGTTCTGATAAGTTTTGATATGCAAAATTGCTGAAGGTGACACTGATTTATGTGCTTGGCTCCTCTTTTATGTTTTGGCAGATCTCTGTATATATATGTATTTTAGCTGTCTGTTTTTCACCTGTATACATGTTCCAAGAATTCATGCAACATAAATTAAGCATGTACGTCCTGTCTGATGTGTTATTTGTGAGGCAAGAGTCATTACACCTTGTCATTTAGAGATTATAAAAGTTTCAGGAAGTTTAAATTATTCATCTTTACAAAAGGAATGCAAAATTTAATTCTGATTTGAGCATGCCATTTCAAACCACCTTGGTGCTCATTAGAGTTCTGATAATCTAATGCTAGATTCATTATGATCTAAAATTATTGCAATCTGCTGCCTTTTGTTTTGATTCAAAGTCCATAATTGTGCCACATGATGTCAGTAATTACTGAGGCTGCTTTAGGAAGATACATGAAGATATGGCAAGAAAAGATGATCAAGCCAAGTTTAGATTTGTTATGTGGTTGTACATGTGCGTCAGAAACTACATTTTAGCAGTGTATCTGTTTATACTTGATATTGCGTAGGTTCCAGAAAAGGAGGAATGATGCTGGAAGATTAGGGAAACAAATTAAATATAGTCTTGAATCATCCAAGATTGAAAGGAAAGGACTCCTAACCACATGAGGATGAAGCTTCTATTGTATTTAATCCTTTTTTACTCCAAATTCTTTTAAAGACAATATATGCTCTTCTCTTTGTAGAACCTGCTCCTTTTCCATGGAAAATAGAATAAAACAGTTGTACCTGCTGAAAATAAATGTTACTGACTCTGAATTACGTTACGGATTATATACTTTAGAACACATAAAAATATACTCTTTCTAAATAGTAATCCATTTTATTCATTTTGTCTTCTCTTTGTAAATGAATAAGGCAGTCTTTCCACCCCAAGAGGAAGGATGAAGTGAGTTTCTAGTCTTTATTTTCATATACCTTATTATGAACACTTCACTAATGAAATGAGATTCTATGAAGAATATAAATGTGAAACACACATCCAGAATAGTTTACCATAATAATGTAAGACTACATCGCAATTTGATCCATCATTAAAAAAATTATAGCTTTGAGGCAGCCTGAATCCGCTAATGGGTCACATTGTGGATAGTGTTGTGTCTCTATTGTTTTTTGTAAGGTTAAAAAAAAGTAGGTATGAGAACCAAGATATGCAGGTGTGATGGTGGGTGCTGAACATGAAGTATTTGAAAGGCCCTAATTTTCATCCCATGAAATCTTATTTCTCTTAAAAAGTTCCAATCTTGGTGGCCAGAAGCAGTTGTTTTTGAGAATTTCAGTAATTTTCTCACTTCAGATTTTTTTTTTTTTGCATTCTAGTGCTCATGACCACCTTTCTTTTAGAAGCTTGTGTTCTTTTGGAGGCAGATAAGACTTTTTTTAGAGTAAATGAAAACAATCTCTGGCTAGAGAAGCAATAGATCTTGTGTATTTTAGTTTCTGATCCATCAAATTAAAGGACTTTCATGTTCTGTGATTGGAAGTAGAAAGAACTAGGAGAATCCTGTAAAATGTCAGAGTTCTGAAATACATGTGTATTTATTGGAGCACTTAAAATTAAGAAAGATCAAGGAAAATCAAACTGAAACTTGGCAAAAAAAGTTTTTCACTTTTGGCTTTTGTGTGAAGAAAGGAAAAAACTTCAAGTTTGATGGCAGTTAACAGAGTCAATTTGTGGAAGCAGCTATGAATCAAGTGCTGCTTTATTACACTGCTGCACATTTGGAATAAGTTGGATTACTGCAGTGGGCAGTATTTTAAATTTGTACTACTAAAAATGAGAACATGATGTTTCCTGAAATCACTGGTCAAAGTTCAAGAGGAAAGCCACCGTTTAGTAATAAGAAGAAAAAAAGGAAGAGAAAAAAATCATGTTTAAATCAAATGTCAAGAGATTACAGTAAATAGACTAGGATTACTACTCTTACTTAGTCCTTAGTCTTATTTTGTTAGGTTCACATCCTGCCATTTATTGTGAATGATATGAAAGAAGGAAAAAAAGAATCAAAGCAGGCTGGAGACATGTGTGATGACTGAACAGTCAAGCAAGCTCCATTTCCAGATTAAAGATGTTTTTGCCAGATGATACAGATGGCAGAGTGTTGTTGATTACCAGTATAATGGGAGAAAAGATATTTGTAAATTGGCCTCAGATCACTTGGAGAATTCAGTAACCGAAGAGATGAAACTAGATTCTCTGAAGGCATTAGGAAACCCCTAATGCTACGGGCCAGAGTAAAAACTCTTTATTCCCAGTGTTGCACAAAGACTAACCACAGCAATCCCATTGAAGAGTTCTCCATTTGGTTTTATAAGAAAGGGAAAGCAATTAGTGGTTAAATCAGAACCAGAGTACAGAACACCAAAAATTAGCTGCATTGAAGCAAAGCTGAGAATCTCTCAGAGCAAAGCTGCTTAATTGGGAGAGAAGTTCTGGTTTTGCTGTCTCAGAGCTCCCAGCATGACTTTGTCACTAGCATCCCATAGTGGGGTATTTGGCTTTCTAGCTAGGTCGTTTTGAAGTCCTGATCTCTTCCTCCTCACCTCAAGCAGCAGGTTTTCAGAATTCCTCAGGATAGCGCTCAGAAAAAAAAAAACAAAACAAAACCCAACAACAAAACCAAATACCAAAAACCACCTCCAAAAAAACCCCATAAAACCAAGCACCTCTCCTCACCCAGAAAATAGAGCAGCAGCCCTAGCTACTTAGTCTGAGGTGTCTGGTGTTGAGCAATAGCAGATAGAGGGCAGGGGAGTAGAAGGACCACGGATTAGTCTAATACAGCAAATTTAGTACTGTAGTATTATCACAGTGCCAGTATGGAAGTACATTATCAACCTTTTTTTAAAAAGAATACATTGTATTCCAAGGTTGAGGCATGAATAAGCATAGGAAAATCATTAATCTGTGTCAAGAACTAAGCCTGGCTTGTCAGAAGGTGTGTAAAGCTGATACAGCTTGCCAAAGACAGGCTGTTCCTGGAATTGGCTGTTTAATGAGCTTAATAGCCCAGCAGCATCAGCGTGAGAAAGTGCAGCATGTAACATCTGCTGGTCTAAGAAAAGTATTCTGATGTTACCTGTGTAGGTGTGCAGTGGTCAAAATGAAGATGAAGAGGGGGAAATCACGTGGGTATTGCATCATATAGCCAAAGCAAACAAATCAGTTTCTGTTAGCAGTATGCCAGTTAGGTTTGATAAAGAATATCCAGTGGAAAAGTATGCCCGGAATTCATCCGAGATGAATTTTTAGAAGTCTGCTGTGCTGCATCAGGAGAGACATATTTCTGTTCTTGTTGGGCCAAGTATCACAGAGCCAGATTTAGTTAAAGTATTCACAACCTGGACCTAATTTCAATCTGATAGTACTGACACATTTGAAAATACAATTTTCTTAGCCTGTGTGCAGTAAGAGATATGCCTTCAAGTAATACAACCTTGCCACCTTTTTTTGACTATAGCTGCTGAAGAGGAAACTGTTTCTGTTAATTACAGCTCAGAGTATAGGGACCCATAGAGACAATGTGATCTTTTAAGTACCTGTCTTTAGTAGAAATAATCAAAGCTTCAACTTCCTTAACCTAAGAGAATTCTGACATTTCACAGCGTTTTTTCTTCAAAAATTAAAACTATAACTTTTTTCAAAACTTTGAGACAAACATAGGTTTTAGAATATAGTCTTTTTCTTTCAATAAGCTTGAAAGCGTTTGTTTCCATAAAGATAAAGCCATTCATTTTATATTTTATCACTTTATTTATACTCATGATGGAATTAAAGAGTTTTGAATTTGAGTCCATGTGGACACAAATTTGTTATATCCTTTGGTTTAGTTAATGTATACCCATGAAATATTTTGCTTTCCTTGAATCATTATTTCCTAACACAAAAAGATATTTTGCCAGGATATTTTTGACCAGCTACTGTCACTGTTTTTTCTAAGTGTTGAAGATACATCCATAAGTCTTATCTTTGGGGGGACTGTATTTGAGGGTGACTGAAGAGCTTGCTAAAGTTGGGACTGTTGGAACTGTGTGGCTACAACAGCTTTGAATATGAAACTGTCACCAAATATGAAAAAAAGTGAAGTTTAAAATATATTTCTGAGATATGTTGCCAAATTTCAATTCTCACTCCAGAAGAATTAATTTGCAGGTTGTTTCACTAATTAACATCAACTTTAGAGTTATTTTTTGAAGATTTATTCTGTTACAAACTAAAATATTTGGAACAATCTTGCATCTCTAAAATTTTTCATTTCTTGTGTGATCTGATTTTAATACAGAATCAGGAAATTTAACTTGTGTAACAAGAATGTCCTGATATAACAGATTAAAAGTTTAGGCACTGTGAGACAGTGATGCTGTTGTCATGTCTTCTTGTGTGAATCCAAGACAAGTCTCCTGACTTCGGTGATATACACACATGAAACTCTGAGATTTGACCGAGCTCTGCAGAATTTAGGCTTTTCGTGATCTGAAGTAAGCAAGACTGCTCTGGGCATATAGAAGCTGATCTCTGGAGAGCTTTCACAGGATTTGATTTAATTTCTCTGTTGACTTCAGTTGTTAACTGCTTTTGTGAAGTATGAGGATTAAGAAGTTGTGAACCTTTGCAATAAGCACAGACAGCGTATTTTATATATGGTTGTCAATGTTCAAATAGCATATAATTTCATAGCATAGAAAAGAAGCTGCAGTTCTCTAGGGAGTTCTCTACTCCATAGTTCTCATAGAATTCTCATAGAAAAGTTGGCTGTTTAGCCATTTGTTTCACCACGTTGGGATTTTTACTCTGGAGACTTAAATGTAATTGAAGTGCCTTGATAATCTGTGTTCATTTAACATATTTCAGTTGGGTTATTATGTGTGAAATACAGAGGTGGTTTAGATTGACTGAGGGGCCATCAACCAAAGCAGAAAGGAAAGAAAGAGATTTAATTCTTCCATCTTTTCACAAGTTGCTAATACATCAAAATGAGTTTTGGTAAACAATGCCTTATTTTCTTGCCTGTTGAGCAAAGGGTGTTATTTCCTTTCACAAACATGTCTGGGAAGAAATTGGGGAAAATGGCTAGTTATGCTGTTTAGCTGTGACTGACAAATCACAAATGTCATCAGAGTTGTATGCCAGACTGTTTCCATTTGTTATAATAAACTACACAATGTATACTTGTAGTGTATGTTCTTAGGTATAACCTAGAAACTTTTGTTTCCTCCAATAAAAGATGAATGTATTTTGATCATTTGAGAAAGGAGGGATTTTCCACTCATTTGCGACCCTCTGTCTTAGAGCATGCTGCTGTCAGAAACAGCCTTCCCATTAACTTCATATGACTTCACATAGGCCTTTTCATTGCTACAGCTCTGGAGCATCCCTCCTGGAGAGCCATGCATTTTTAAAGCAGTTGGAAAATTCTCTAAACAAAAGGTAACATACTGTCTTGTGAGAGAAATTCTGTGTTAACACAGAAATAGGCAGTCATCGGTCTGCTTTTCTGTGCCATTTCCTCTTACCTGAAGCTGGGTAATCATCTTCATTTTCTCTCATTTCCTCAGTGAATACAAAAATAGTTTCTTCTTTTAAAGAAATCAACGGATCTGTGAATAATCCCATTGATTTAAATCAAAAGACTGTTGCAGTGTGATTAAGAACTGCTAAATTTTACTGTCCCTTTGTTTTGGGTGATTATTCTTCTGATGGAATACTGTGCAAGAATAGATTATTTGGGACAATTGGCTTATTTTGACTTATTTTAACTGTATAAATCATATGATCACACATGACAAGCTGAGGTCCTATATTCAGTATTCCCAGCACATCAACCAGTGTCATTTTGAGGGTTAAAATTTTATTTCATAGAATCATCACCTTGATAATGCAATAACATTTAATATTCCTTAAAGTGTTCTATATACTCTTAATATTTTAGTAAGAGATTATGAAAAATAATAAAATAACAAAAATGATACATTCTGGAGGACACTGTGTGTAGCCAAATATTGTATGTTATATTTGAAAACTAGGAAAAGATTTCTATTTTTTTGTGTTTGTGTTAGTTCAAGTACCATGAAACATAAATGGAAAATGCTCAGAACAGAGGATCAGATTTCCAGTGTAAATGTATAGGAAAAATCGACATATTTCAGTGTACTACAGCACTCTAGCAATATCTGGTTTCAGAGCAAAATAATTTAAGACAAAACTATGTATTGCTAGGCCCAACACCGGCCTCATTGCTTGTTGAATCCGAGTAGATCATGACTTGTGCTGAAAGAGGTGAGTATTTATGAGTGCGTATGTGCATGTAAATGAAATGTCTATACCATGTAATTTCATATGAGTCAATGATGGGCCATGTGAAGCAAAACCCAAATAAATAATGAAAATGCAGTGCAGCTAATGAAAACACATGTGCCAGAGGAAGTAGGTACTGCAGATGCCTAATAAAACTTAGCCTTACGGTGAAACATCACGACAGAAGGCTGCAGATTTCCAGGTAAAAACTGGAAAAACAAAGGTAAATTAATTTCCATGAAGAGAGTCCATTTTCTTTTAGGCTCTTCTCATGGGTTCTTTTTCATAAGAGATTCTAGGAAGGATCCTTTTTCTTTCAGTAGGTATTGAAGGAAGAGTATCAAGGAGCCCCTGCCTCTATAACCAAGGGTCAGGCAGGGTTCTTAATAACCCCAGCAGGGACTGAGAAGAGGAGGGGTCAGCCCCTGGGGGAAGCTTGCCATTGACACCACAAAACACACACTGCTGGATTACAGCTAAGGACAGCGTTAGGGGTCTGTATTTCTATAACAACACCCTTGGATGTGGCGCCGGTTTCAAACAACGAGATGAGCGGGAGGCTTGTCAGCCCCTTCCATTTACAGCAACAGCATTGCATCTAGGCTGGGTATGTCTGGAAAACTTTTTGTCAAAGCCCCTTCCTGGCTAGTCCATGCCATGTATCTATCCACTGCCTTTGCAAATATAGCATACAGCTCCATATTTCTATTAGACAGCACGGAGAACTGTTAGTTGAGTTTAATCGCCTTTGTTGAGAAGTGATATGAAATGAGGCTGCTGAATGTGGAGCAGTAGTGTAATCAGTGCCCTGCCTTCAGCAGTGGGAGGATCACTTTAGCTCCTGGAGGAATTCCTTTCTGATTTTCTGATTCCTTTCTGTGCTTAGACTCAGAAGGATCTTCTTATGTTTTTGGTTTGTGATTTTTTTTGGCTTTTGTTGTTGTTTTTGTATATTTACAACAAAATACTCCAGGGACTGTATAAAATCTTCCCAGTCAATAGTGTGGGGGACTCAGCAGTCATGAATGAGAATGAAAGTGCTTCTGACTCTTCCAAAGGGAACAGATATACAAAGCGTGAAATTTTGAAAGGCATCGAGATCTTATTCTCAAAACTGACTTTTGAAATCAGGATTTTAGGCTTAAAGGTTTTAATACTCAAAGAATCCTAGGAGTCAAAATGCTGAAAACTGGGCAGCTCATCAAGTGCTCTGCCCTTCAGGGAATTCACAGCTCAAATTAGCTGCAGGTCAGTACTTGCATAAATTGGATGAAGTTGGTCCTGTCGATGTGTGTACAGACAGCTTTTTATTAGCTCTGCTCAGTCTCTCAGGCTGTCATGGGTAAGCTGGCCCTGATCCAAAAGCAAGGTAGCTGTGTTAGCATCATGCTGTGCCTGAGCAAATATTTTCTACTTCTCAGCAGGGTGCTTCAGCCGAGGCAGAGCACTGTGCTAGGGCAGTCCTGTGATTTCTGGGGTTGGGCTGGCTCGTGCTCTGCCTACCCACAGCAAGTACTGAGCAGTTGTGCAAACCTCCCCTGAGGTATCTGAGGACAGAAATCTGCAGGCTGAGTGGGGAGCTTCCTAAGGCAGCAGTTCTCAACATTTTTAGACTGATCACTTCCCTTGTCCTTCTTCGCTGTAACAGCTGGGCCTTCCATTTGCATCCATGCTCCCACTTGCTCCATCCTACCAGCCTCCATCCAAGCTTTGGTGGTCCCTAGGCAGCAATGCTGATCAGCTAAGACCTTGGGGACAACTTCGTATTTCTCTCTTGTTGTCAGCTGGGGTCATTGAAGCAACTTGCTTTAACTGCTTTCTTCATTTGTGCTAGAATAATCAAGGCCACAGAGACCATATTTTGGTTTTAAGATACCACCTTCCACCTAATTCTTTTAATTTCCTTTGTTATCATTTCAAGGAAAAATGAATTAATTACAATGAAGAAAATGGAAGCTAAACAGATATTTTAATGCATACAGCAATGTGACTATTCACTACATCTGGCTGTTCCCTCTCATGCTTTATATATGTTCTATTTAAAATTAAGTTAGAGGCATTTTAATGTTTTTGTTTGCTTTCCATTTCTTGATGGGTTGTAAAATAAATACATTGAGGAATTTGTTAAAAATGACACCCTTAACCTGGGACTACTAAACCAGGTCAATGCATTCTTCCCAAATTCAGATCTTTAACATGGCCTGTAAGAGACTCCACATGAAGATTGTCTTTTACTGGTACATGTCAAATATGGTAGCTAAAAGAAAGTTATGGATGAAAGGTCTCCTAATGCTGCATTGTATTGTGTTGAACATACTGAAAGAAATTCAACCTTTTTAAGAAAAACACAGAATATTTAATTTTAAAGGCCTGGTACAGTTCCCACTAAAACCAGCTGGATATATTTACAATTACTTCGGTGAGAGGTAGAATGGCTCTTTCTAATTATATCTAACTTAAGAATGATTGGACTGGGAAAAGAAGAAATTTCTTCTCCTGTTGTTCTGAAAATTTATACTCCACCAAGAGATCAGAATTGATTAATCTTGATATCAAATTCTAATGATAGAGTCTTTTATCAAAGCTGCAAAAGTACATGATATATAGGGTAATAAAGAGAAAAACAAAGTATAAATACCAACAGAGGACTCCACATCTAATCAGTTTCCTTGGTGTGGTGCTGGCAGGAATTTGCAGCAGATTTATATACTTAAGATGAAATAGAGAAAGAGTTGGAGCATATAAGTCCTAAAGGAGAAAAATGTCTGGAAGGTAGTTAGTGCATGGGCTAAGAGATCTTTTAATCACAGGAATTCTAAGATACCTAGGTTGGTGATGAAATGTCACATTTCCTAATGGTTGCTATATATATATCTGTTCTGCACAGATCAAAGGGGAAAGCTGTTTCTACTGCTCATTGCCTGCTGTTCTCATGAATAAACATGTATTCTCATTTAACCATTTCACTGCATTTTGATAAAAACAACTTCCACAAAGAAACAAACTAATCTGGATCTGGGCAAGAAAAATATTTAGCAAGAAGTATCACAGAATGACTAAGACTACTTTCTGCTAGCAGGTCATCTCAGGCAGCTGGGACGAATCATGTTCAAACGAGAAGCTTTTGCTAGGAGCTGAATACTGCTGGTGGAGGGATTAGGTGCAGGACTGATTTGTGCACCTGCACAAATCTTGCAGTGAATACCGCAGGAACTAATCCCAAAAGTAACAGTACTGTGGAAAATGGGAGCTTTTCCACTGCCTTCAGTTTGCTGGCACATTCCTCTGTAATCTTGCTTGGTTAACATTGATAGAAATAAATAAAAATATCTGTCTTTAACAAACTAACAAATAATATTTTTCAGTTATAAAGGTCTTTACAGGCGTGAGATAATTAGAGGTTTGATCATGTGAATATATGTAGCATTTATTTTTAAACAGATAGATAGTCTTGGTGATCTTACTTGTGTCATTATCCTGAGTGTTAAGTCAAGAATCATAGAATCGTTTAGGTAGGAAAAGACCTTTAAGATCATCCAGTCCAATCAGAATGTTGCAGTGTAAGCTCAGTAGAAAAGAAAAGATGTGATTTCGTGTGTTTGCACAACATACAGCAAAAAAGGGCCCAGTTCAGAGTAGGGTGTCCAGAGGAGTTTCAGTCCCTGGTAATTTTTTTCCACTGGCATGGCTGAACACTGCTGCACCTCCAAAAAAAAGAGGAAGGTCTAGATGTATGGAACAGGATGAATTTTAAGCTATAGGAAGGATTGAGCCGATCCTTTAGTGTCTTTCAATCAGCTGCTACTGTTACTGCATAACTCAACTGTTCTTAAAATTCGTGTTAAATAGTTCAAAACAAATTGAAAGATTTCTATGCTGGGTTTTTGATGAAAACAAAAGGTAAAAATAAAATGACATGTTTGTTTTAAAACAACGGACTGTTCTAACTTAAAGGCAATCTTAAATTATTCTTACTAATTTATGTTAGACTCATATCATAAAAAGATGTCCATGCAGATGCTTTGACTTTTTGTAAAATTGGATCTAGTGGAATGTACTGAGCATTACCTTGCTCTGGGTGCTGGTCATTATGCTGTTTTGTAAGATAATTTCCAAAAAAGAAAAAGGGAGACGAGGTTTCAACGATGCAGTCCAGCAGACAAAGATACTTAATGATGGTACATTATCTTCAATTCAGAAGTGGAATTTTCTCCTTGTAATTCAGCATGTTCAGAGCTGTCTGTGTAAAGGGTAACGTGGTAAGGACCAGCCTAGGCGCCATTAAAGCCAGTGGCGAGCCAGAGACTCGCCGTTACGTGTGTTGAGCTTACCCCCCCGGACACCCATCCAGCTGGGGGCTGGGCTGTCACACAGACCCTTGCATCTGCTTTTGGGGCAGGAGCTGTGGTCTCATCCCATACTCCAGGAGTCAAGAACTGAAACCACAGTTTCATTTTTTCACAGATTCTTTCTTCCCTCTGCCCCCACCCCACCAAAAGCAAAATAGGAGGTTCACAACTTTGCTACAAGTTTTACAAGATTTTCTTTTGACTAAGTACATTGTAAGAGTTACGCACAGAAGAAATGTTTGGAAGGCAAGGAATGACTATTATAAATGATATTATAAAAGATAATGCATGTGAATGTTCTTAAAATATAAGTGGGTGCAGAAGAAGATTTGAAAAGTATTGTATTAGGGTCTATACCTATTAATTTGGCATAATGATGTCAGGTAACTTAATTGTAACAAGCATAATTTTTACCTCTGTGAAGCTAGCAAACTGAATGCGTGCTTGTGTCACCCTCCACCTCACTGCCTTATCAGGCTAATGGAGATTCATGGGAACTCAAGAATCAACTTTTCAGAGAGCTTTAATGACTCTCTCAAATGCTACATTCTTGTTTTCTCATTCTCCATCCCTTTTTTAAAATGGAAAGAAAAATGCAACAAAAATAATCCATTTATTTTTCCCTGGAATGACTTAAAATAAGAAGTAGTATTTAACATGCATTCATTGGAAATGTAGTGTAATTCTCTTCCATTTGTCTTATATAAACACAGAATATTAAATATGGTAAATTTCCCTTAAACTTTGATCGATTTGTTGTAATCAAACTGTGGTGAGGTTGTAAGTACAAAAAATGCATTTTGCTTTGATTGAAATGCAAAATTAATACAAATATATGGCTTGGGGACCCCGTGTTTGGAGCATGTCTATTGCTAGCACCATTCTCACGGTTCCTGTCAAGCAGCAGGGCTTCTGGTTTTCAGGAGTTTTTTAAAAAGGCTCTTGGCTGTCTCAAAGTTATATGAAAAAATGGTGAAATATCCCATAAGCTGGAATGTCCCCAGAATCTGCAGCTTCTCGGAGCAGTTAATCCTCCTGTCCGTTTTAAACCTTATGTCAAGAATATAAATCTCCCTGAGAAGTCGCATGGGGCTCCTACAGTCTGTAACATCAGGTGCTGTGTACTGGTCTGGGAGCAGAAATCCTACAGTTTCTAAACCCCACCATCCATGAAGAAGCCAGGCCAGCTCCACCCAATTGCCAGAAGCAATCTAATCAGAGCATTGGAGAGAAAAATCTTAGACTACACAAATGGGCATGTCTAAGAAAATTGTTTTCACTGCTCTGCTCCTGACCAGTACAAACAGATTTTTTTAACCCTGATGCTGTAAATTTGTAACTCAGTGTTGGTAGAGTAAGGTGGATATCTGTATATCTGCATAGGGTATCCTGGCTTTTATAGAATCATAGAATTGTTTAGGTTGGAAAAGACCTTTAAGATCATCCAGTCCAACCATTAACCTACACTACCAAGTCCACTCTAAACCAGTCAAGGCTAGACTAGACTAAACCATGCCCCGAAGTGCCACATCTACCCGTTTTTTGAACACTTCCAGGGATGGGGACTCCACCACCTCTCTGGGCAGCCTGTTCCAATGCTTGACCACCCTTTCCGTAAAGAAATTTTTCCTAATTTCCAGTCTAAACCTCCCCTGGCACAGCTTGAGCCCATTTCCTCTCGTCCTATCGCTAGCTACTTGGGAGAAGAGACCAACACCCACCTCACTACAGCCTCCTTTCAGGTAGTTGTGGAGAGCGATAAGGTCTCCCCTCAGCCTCCTCTTCTCCAGGCTAAACAACCCCAGTTCCCTCAGCCGCTCCTCATAAGGCCTGTGCTCCACACCCTTCACCAGCTTCGTTGCCCTTGTTTTAATGAAGCGGCAGAGAGATGTATTGTTGATACCTAAAAATCTACCATGCTAATCGAAGTGAGTGCGACCTAAAAGCAGTCTTAAGGGATTAAATAGATTCTGCAGTGAAAGGAAAAGCATGGAGTCACAGAATAATAGAATATTTTGAGTTGAAAGGGAGCCATAAGGATCATTAAGTCCAACTCCCTGCTCCTTGCAGGGCTACCTAAAACTAAACCATATGACTAAGAGCGTTGTCCAAACACTCCTGGAACTCGACAGGCGTTGTAGGTAAAATCTTTTCTGGGATGCTGTCAGGGTACAGTGGGGCCAGGGCTCCCTAGGTGCCAGGAGCCCTGGGGGTCCCCAGGGCGGGTGGGCAGGGCCTGGCAGGCAGGGCTCATCCCAACTGCCCGAGCCAGGAGCAGGGCAGCCTGGGGGCCGCCCCAGCACCGGGCACTGGCACCTCCCTGGGGATGAGGATGGGGATGGGGATGGGGATGGGGATGAGGACGGGGATGGGGATGGGGATGGGGATGGGGACGGGGACGGGGATGGGGATGGGGATGGGGATAGGGACGGGGATGGGGACAGGCCAAGACAGGGCTGGGCCTTGGGCCTGTGGGTGGGCCTGGCTCAGCGGGGCCTATGGCCAGCCTGGGCAGGGCTGTCAGAGCTGGAGATCCGTCCCCGCTGCAGCATCGCTGAGGAAGGGACTGACAGCCCCCGGGGCTGACATGGGGTCCTGGGCTGTGGGCAGGGTGGGGGGAGCCTCAGGGGACTGGGGAGGGGCAGTCGGGCCAATGGTGCCTTCCAGACCCCGACAGATCATTTTTAAGTGTAAGAAGGTATTTACTCATGAAAAAAAGATCTAATCTAATCTCAGTGTCTTGACTTTAAAAGGCATTTTGAAATGATCTTGGAATCACTGGTGAGTTTCTTCCTCTTGTTTTAGCAACTGTCTTTCGTTCCTCCGTGCCACACAGCCTGGCACCAGCACCTTGTCAGGCTGCTCTGCCTGTCTGCCATGTTGAGTTCACCCACTCCTCTGCTTGGGAGCATCCATGAGGGGAACTGTCTCAGGCACACATAGGGTTGAGTTATGGCTCTTTGGTACCTTGTGAAGAAGGGGGTTCTTTCGAAGGAATAATTTTCCCATTTTTTTAATGCCTTGGGGCTAGATTTATCTTGGACTTATCCAAGAAGCAGTCTGGAGTACCATCTTAAAAGCAATTTCTGTGTCTTGAAGCAAGAAAGGAGAAACTGTAAATCGTCATGATCTTTTCAGGTTTCCTTTTTTTTATCTAGTTGCTTTGGAAGACTAATGTGCAAAGGATAGAGCCATCTCCTTTACCTCTTCCCCTTTCACATTTATGTAAGCGTATGTGGTTGAGCCAAAGATTTGCTTTGATTTGCCATGCATGCCTATGCTTCATGTGGAAAAAGTCCTGGATAACCCTAATTTGTTGGCTTTTAATCTGCCACACTCTTATTCCTCTGATATCAAGAAATCGCTTTGGAGGTCCAAGTTTAAAACTGAAGGATTTTAATGGTTCTGTCCTTATCACTCTCTCACTTTTACGTTATAGAACATGAATTTATTCCCACCAAAGTTTTGGATTTCCTAAAGGTGCCTTGCAATATTCATGCTGCCATTCTATGTTTGCGAGGTATCTATGACATACAGAAAATGTTAAATTTGCTCACTTTGGTCTGCAGGCTGTTGCACATTATGTAACACCCCAGGGATTTCTATAAATAACCAGATATTTGTAACAGTTACTTTGCTGCTGTGTGGAATAATGTTCTTTTGACAATGCATTGAGCTGGAAATCCAAACTTGTAAGCAAATGCTGAGAGTTATACTTTTGCAAGAACCCGAGCACGTCCTGAGTTGTGCTGAGCAAACGCTGACTACTTTATTCAATTGCATTAGCCATCGGTTGAAAAAATATTTTTTCATTTCTGTGGAGATGATATATATTTCTCTTAGCTTTTTCAATAAAACATAGGTGTAATGGAATCTGTTGTTTTGTTATTATTCTTATATTGAATTTAGATGCTTTTTTTTTTGTCTACAGATAAGATAGCGAATCAGGGCTTCATTTGAATATGAATTTTTCTTATTTGCATGAATCTTTCTCCACAGTTAGCTCTGGCTCTGACTTACCCCACTCTACAAGCAGAGCTGGAGCATTGGAGAGGTTGTAATGGCTGTTCCTTTTTCTCTGTTTAAGATTAGAGTCGTGTTCTGCCTATGTTGGTGGTCAGCCAACCACAGAGCAGTTAACTTTACAGGCATATCAAGTTTTTGTTTACCTAAGTGAATTGAGATTTGGAGCATTTATAATAGAAACCTGTTAGACCAATAGAGGACTTGTACTTCCCTCACTATACTTATATAATGGTATTAAGATGTCTTTAAATGCACAGGAGTATCTTTACTGCTATGAAGTACATTTATTCTGATAGGGGGTAGACTCATCTGACCAGTGTAGACATCTGTGTCCAAGCCTTGTGCTCCCTCTACAACAGAGAAATGTAGGTATTTCTACACATGGTACACAATTAATTCGACCTGGCTTAGATGTCTCACATAGATCACATGAATTTTGTTTTAGAAGCAGCTGTTTCTGTTGTTGCCTGTAAAAAAAGGAGTGGCTAGTTTAGTTGTAAACTGAGCGAAGTAAAGAATTCCATGCTATCCACACTTGCACTACATTAATTATCCCAGAAATAAGTTGTGTAGTTTTTGTTTGAAGACAAAATCATAGCCTCCTACCTCTCCTTCCTGTTTCCACCTAGATCTCTGTTAAGTCACTCATTCATCCCTCTGCTATCCAGCAAGATTGATCACCTTTGGCAGGTCTCACAAATCTCCAGTAATGGAGAATCCAGCTCCTCACCATTTAATGTTTCCATTCCCACTGTCTCTATGAATAGAAGGATATCCCACATGAAACTTCTTAGGAACTGTTACCTTCCTGTATTTTTTGTATTTGGTTATTTCTGCCTAAACATATTCATTGCCCTTGTTTTGAATCCTGGTTTTAGCCCATTTCTCCAATTTAAGAGATTTTTTTTTTAATTCCAGTGTCTTCCATCACACTTGCAGCTCATCTGTCATCTGGATGTGTCATCTGGAAACATGACGAGCAGAGTCATGTGAAATAACATTTCTTTCTGGAAGTGACCTGTTGCCTTATCCAGTGCTCAGAAAATCCCCTAAGCCCCTAACTGCTCAAATACTTTTGAATATCTTGCTTTAAATGTCCCTGAGACACTGCCACATATCCTACAGGACATTCAGAGAAGCAAATCCAACTGTTTTAAAATTTAGGCTAGCAGCTGGCTCACCTTTCTAAAAGTCACACTATACTCTCATCCTCAGTGTGCAGTGATGCTTTTTTTTTTTTTCCTGAGCTTATGTTACTTTCTTTGTACCTTGAAGTGATGATGGTGTCCGTGTTGATTTGTCATAAGCTGATTTTCCCCCAATCTTCCCAGTCCTCTAAATAAATATGGGCCTGTTAAAGAAGCAGCTTTGTTTATTCTCATTGAATTTGTTCATTGTATGAAGTCAAGCATGCATGTGTAACTGTTTACAACAGTGTGGCCTAGCACTGTAAGTTTCCTAGCCTACTTCCAATAAAAAATCCTAAAAAACTAGAAGGCTATAATCACAGTTCAGGAGGGATTATGTACTGATCAAAGTCAAAGCGGCAGCTCCATTAAAATTTGTGGATTGCAGAGGCTGCAGAACACATGGCCTAGCCTAATGATTAAGAAAATTATTTTTCAAACCCACAATTCTTTCTCAAAAATACTGTCTCCTATTTCCCTTAATATTTTCCAGAAGGTGTGTACACCTTCTCTCAGTCACTAGTCCAAAACACCCATCTTTGTACAGAGAAGCATGTGCAACAAATGAGACTTTTCCCCATGCTTTTCCTTAAAGACTAGGCAGTGGCGTTGGCATTTGATTCATAAGCTTTTGATCCATACTTAATCCTAGGGTGGCATGCATCCAGAGCATGCAGAGCGTTGGATATTGTGTACCTCATGAAGCAGCTGGTGGTGTACAGCACAGGAGGAGATTCTCTCATGTTCTGAAACAGCAGCTTAAGAGTCTGTCAGTGTTCCCTGGGTGGGTCTTTGGAGAGAGAGGCTGAAAGAGTTCCTGAGAAGCAAGGCCTTTTCTGCTTGCTCCCCTTTCTTTATAGTGGGTTTGCAGTGAAAGTAAAATTCAGCGAAAGGTTTTTTGGTTTTCATCCTAGAGCTACTTAGGCTGCACCATCGTTTTACAGCAACATAATCCTGTAAAATACAATGTGTAATTGCTCATTTCAAAATGTTCTCTTATACCACTGTAGAACAGGAGAATATCCTCTGAAAACAGTGGAATTATTCTAATTTTATTCGGTAAGAATATAATTAAAGAGGCAGGAAAGCAATGAAGTGTAGCAGTAGTGAAATACAACTGATGACAGAAATGTTTCAATCTTTGCCTGCTTACAAGAAAGATGGATGATGTAATCCTGATTGCCTGTAGGTTTACAATCCAGGTGTAAAGCAGTCCAGCTCTGGGGAGATGCTCAGAAGTGTGACTTGCTATAGCAAGCTTCAGGCAAATCTGATGTCCCATTTCATTAAGTTATACTTTAAGATACAGAGAAGGATGTAAGAGGCAAGAGAGTCCAAAGAAAAGAGATGGAGGTTATGCTGGATCATAGCTGCAGACCAAAGTCCTCTAGAAGGAGTCCGAATCATCTCAGAAACTTCCTTGGAAAGGAAAGGGCTTTGCAAAAACAGAGAAGAGTGATGCAGTCTTAGCACTTCTCTACTGTTGTGGTTTGCAAGATCTGAGTGTTTCTCCCCAGGCAAGCTGTGGCAGCTTTGCTTCTGCTGTCCAGTTCCCTGATTTGGCAACTTGAAGAGACTAGCAGGCTATTTTCTAAAAAAAACCCCTTCAAGAGTCATCAAGGAGAGCAGGACATGAGACTTATTAATATGACATGAAAGGAGTGAGAGTAAACATCAACAGTTCCTGTTAAGCAGAGCAAATGATAATAATATTCAGAGGATAAAGTCAAAACAGCACTGACCCTTTGACACTTTCAGGAAACTGAGCAGTTGTGTAGGGACAATATCTTTGCAAAAGTTTATAAAATTTCTCTAGAAACCCTCAACTTTGTTGAAGCGGGGCCTCAGATCACTTGCACAGAACAGGTTAATACTAGTTTCAGCATTTTACAGGATTGTCTGTGTCTTCTATTGCTTGTCACGCATAAGTCTTGAAGTGTGTTATACAGTGGTCAACATCGTTGTTCCTGCTGTGCTGAAAGGCCGAATAAGCACTCAGCATTGATAATTTGCCTGGGGTTACCGAGAAGCAGAGCAGAGGACTTCAGAATGCCTGTTTAGTATGTTATTCACTCGATCAGTGTTTCCTGAGAAGAATCCACCCAGGGAAGGTTGGCACAATATATTCACACGGACAGAGATCACATCAAAGAGTTTAACACCTCAAATCGACAAAGGTGAAGCAGGAGCACAGAGGGATGCATGAATTTTCATCTAGTCTCACAGCAGGTTAACAGAAGAAACATGGCTCCAAGCCAGGTGCCTTGCCTTGCTGACAAGCAGCCCACCTGCAGGCCAGGCTGGCTCAGCTAGGGTCTGAGGTCACACTCTGCTCCTGAGCTGACACCCTATTTTCATCTGGATATAAAAGAGACAAGTGATAATATGAGATATGTTTATTTTGCACACCAGTGAAATTCTAGAAACAGAAAACAGAAAATCTCTCTGGCAAAAGGGAACAAAATAAGAAGAGAATTTATAAATGCCATACCATGTATTTCACATTTGGCAATTTGTACTTCAGAGTTAAAACAAGCGTGTATGTGCCCTTTGAAAGCATGAGGCTGCATGCATGAAGAAAGCACCTATTTCCCTTATGTCTTGAGCAGGGAGCCATATGTTTTAAAAATTGAAAAGAACAATTAGTCTGGGAGCATTAAATCTGCCCATCTAGGTAGCTGACTAGCTTTCTCACAGAGATGGCTGTCCCATAATGAATCTGAGGAAACAAGGCTTAGAAATGTAAATAATTAGTAGGTGTGCAGGAGCATAAATTAGAAAAATTTACAATTTTAATTACTTTCATGTACTTTCATTTGCTGAGTTCCCAGGCTGACATCAGAAATTGTATCTGTCAGGTTGCTAGCAGGGTAGGGTATGGAGGCAGAGGGGCATGGGAACAGGGTAGGCTCAGTCCCAATGTTGACAGTAGGATCTGCAATGACAGCATATTATAGAGTCATAGAATCATAGAATGCTTTGGGTTGGAAGGGACCTTTAGAGGTCATCTAGCCCAACCCCCCTGCAGTGAGCAGGGACAGCTTTAACCAGATCAGGTTGCTCAGAGCCCCTAGGGATGGGGCCTCCACTACCTCTCTGGGCAACCTGTTCCAGTGCTTCACTACCCTCACTGTAAAAAATTTCTTCCTTATATCCAGTCTAAATTTACCCTCCTTTAGTTTAAAACCATTAATCCATGTACTGTCACAACAGGCCTTGCTAAAAAGATTGCCCCCATCCTTCCTGTAGGCCCCCTTTAAGTACTGGAAGGCCGCAATAAGGTCTCCTCGCAGCCTTCCCCTTCTCCAGGCTGAACAGCCCCAACTCTCTCAGCCTGGCCTCGTAGGAGGGGTGCTCCAGCCCTCGGATCATTTTGGTGGCCCTCTTCTGGACCCGCTCCAACAGGTCCATGTTCTTCTTGTGCTGAGGGCCCCAGAGCTGGACGCAGTACTGCAGGTGAGGTCTCACCAGAGCAGAGCAGAGGGGCAGAATCACCTCCCTCGACCTGCTGGCCACACGTCTTTCGATGCAGCCCAGGATGTGGTTGGCCTTCTGGGCTGCAAGTGCACATTGCAGGCTCAGGTCCAGCTTTTCATCCACCAGTACCCCCAAGTCCTTCTCCACAGAGCTGCTCTCAATCCCTTCATCCCCCAGCCTGTATTGATATTGGGGGTTGCCCCATCCCAGGTGCAGGACCTTGCACTTGGCCTTGTTGATCCTCATGAGGTTCACACAGGCCCACCTCTCCAGCTTGTCCAGGCCCCTTTGGACGATATCTTGTCCTTCTGGAGTGTCAACCACACCACTCAGCTTGGTGTTGTCTGCAAACTTGCTGAGGGTGCACTCAATCCCACTGTCTATGTCATTGATGAAGACATTAAACAGTACTGGTCCCAGAATGGACCCCTGAGGGACACCATTTGTCACCGGTCTCCATGTGGACATCGAGCCATTGACCACGACCGTCTGGATGCGACCATCTAACTAATTCCTTATCCACCGAACAGTCCACCCATGAAATCCATATCTCTCCAATTTAGAGAGAAGGATGTTGTGGGGGACTGTGTCGAAGGCTTTACAGAAGTCCAAATAGATGACATCCATTGCTTTTCCCTTGTCCACTGATGCAGTCACTCCTTCATAGAAAGCCACGAGGTTGGTCAGGCAGGACTTGCCCTTGGTGAAGCCGTGCTGGCTTTCTCATATCACCTCCCTGTCTTCCATGTGCTTTAGCATATCTTCTAGAAGGATCTGCTCCATGATCTTCCCAGGCACAGATGTGAGGCTTACAGGTCAGTAGTTCCCAGGGTCCTCCTTTCTTCCCTTTTTAAAAATGGGCACAATGTTTCCCTTCTTCCAGTCAGCAGGGACTTCACCGGACTGCCATGACGTTTCAAATATCATGGAGAGTGGCTTGGCAGCTACATCAGCCAATTCCCTCAGGACTCTGGGATGCATCTCATCAGGTCCCATAGACCTGTGTATATTGAGGTTCCTCAGATGGTCTCAAACCTGATCTTCCCTTACAGTGGGAGGGGCTTTACCCCCCTGGTCCCCATCTTGCAGTCCAACAACTTGGGAGGAGTGAGGAGAAAGGTTGCCGTTGAAGACTGAGGCCAAGAAGTTGTTGAGTACCTCAACCTTCTCCTCACCTGTTGGTACTAGGTCACCATTCTTGTTCATCAGGGTGGGTACGCTTTCTTTAACCTTCCTTTTCTGGCTGACATACCTGCAGAAGCCCTTGTTATTCTTTACATCCCTTGCCAAATTCAGCTCCAGCTGTGCCTTGGCCTTCCTGCCCCCCTCCCTACACAGCCGGGCAGCGTCCCTATACACTTCCCAGGACACCTGTCCCTGCTTCCACTGCCTGTGCACTTCCCTCTTGCCCTTTAGTTTGACCAGCATGTCTCAACTCAGCCATGCTGGTCTCTTCCCTTCCTTGCCTGATTTCTTACACCTGGGGACTGAGAGCTCTTGTGCTCTATGGAAGGTGTCCTTAAAGATCTGCCAACTCTGTTCCGTTCCCCTGTCCCTGAGTAGGTCCCTGTCCTACTTATCTGATGTAAGAAAACCCTAATAGAAACAGGAGCTTCCCAACATCTCCCCCAAACATGGAAAGTACTATGTGGGGGCAGCTGTCAGATAGCAGGAGCTTCCAGGCATCTGGACATTTAAATGACATCATTATTACAGACACCTCTGGATTCTCTGATTGAGGTTTTCCTATTTTGCTTGGAAGGATTATGGATAGAAGGAAGATTTAATGATAAAGTGAATCGTGTGAGAGTGAGGGATTGCCTACACGATGAAAGAAAGGGTGGCTGGAGGAGACCTCTTTATTTCAGTAGACTGTGTGGAATAGAATACAAATTTAAGGCATTATGGTGCCTAACACTGTACTTAGATGCACAAGGTTTGTGTGTTGTGCCTGTTTTGACTATGACGTGCTTGGGGCAAGGACTGTGGGATTTTTAGATCACCTAGCACAGTATTGTGCTGGTCTTTGTTCAGTCCTGGAATGAAAACATTAACAATGATTGTTTTTCATGGCAGAGGCTATGGCAGACTGTATTTACAAAAAGATTCAGTTTATCCGATTTAACTATTTTCTGCTTAAACAAAACACGTTCATCTTAGTTTTCTATTTATTTGGTTTTGTTTTTTAAATATTATATCCAGGTGAGAAATGTCCTTTTGCAGTATTTGACAGTTACTTTGTGTGACCCAAGTATGTTAATAAAAATCAGAATGTATGTAGCCCCAAATGTCAAACATATCATTACAGTTGGTTTTCAATGTCCGTTTCAGTCTGGTAGTTTTGTGCTCAACTGCTATCACAGAGCAAGAAGTAACAGACCAGGGCCTCATTGGTATCAACCAGTGGACAGCACTCAAATCATCTAGCCATTTAACAGGCAAATGCAAAATCTATAAACCAGTGTGACGAACCACCTGCTGCTCCTTTCCTATTGTTCCTTTTTCTATTCTGCAAATACAAATTACATGAATCTATATCACCAAGAAATCTGCAGACTCTAACAGAATGTCAGCCTTCAACTCTGCCGCGTGTATGAGAAGGCAAATAGGAAATAGGAGCACTGGTACACTTTTTCCATGCCATTCATTATTTTATGGAGTTCTTTCTTACGTCTTACTTGATTCCTCTATAACATGGCCACATTTGACTTAGTAGCTGTTTTGCTGAAAAAGAATGGAAACTACTTCACCATTTCACTAACCTGCCTTCGGATAGTTGTCATTACCCTTTAATTTTGTGCTTTTTGTAATTTATAGCTAAGTAACAGAGAAGGAACTACTCTGGAATTTGCTTTTAAGGCCCAGTACATTCCAGGAGCAAAATTTAGAAGCGTTATTTACACTCCATTCTGAGAAACACATGTTATTGTGGTTGCTTTCTTATTTAATTGGGTTGAAATAAAATCCAACATCTGATTTGGGAATACTTTTGTGTCAGTATAGGCTATTTTCTGACTCAGCTTGGTGTGTAGACTGTGTGAGTCTCATTGCTTGAATGAATAGGTGAGTCTAAGAGGCTTCTGTATAAAAGGCTACAGTTGATGTTTATCATTTTAGCTGAAGAGGAAAGATGGGGAAAGTACAATGGGGATCCACATCTGTCAGCTAGTTTTTCCTTTTCTAAACTCTATTTTTCTTTTGCAGGTGATGGAAATTAAAGGACAAATGATTCATGTGCCAGAATCAAATTCAATTTTGTTTCTGGGTTCCCCCTGTGTGGACAAGCTGGATGAACTGATGGGCCGAGGCCTCCATCTGTCAGACATACCTATCCATGATGCTACTCGCGATGTCATATTGGTTGGGGAGCAAGCAAAGGCCCAGGATGGCTTGAAAAAACGAATGGATAAACTGAAGGCAACGCTAGAATGCACACACCAAGCCCTGGAAGAGGAGAAAAAGAAAACAGTAGATCTCCTTATTTCTATTTTCCCTGAAGAAGTGGCTCAGCAGTTGTGGCAGGGGCAGCAGGTTCAGGCCAGGAAGTTTGATGATGTCACCATGCTCTTCTCAGACATTGTTGGCTTCACTGCCATCTGTGCGCAGTGCACACCCATGCAGGTCATCAGCATGCTGAATGAACTCTACACGCGGTTCGACCATCAGTGTGGATTCCTCGACATCTACAAGGTAGTAGCTCTAGTCCTAAGTTAGCAAAATCTAAATGACACTAAGATAGAAAAAAATCCCAGTAGCCATCTTCCTAAATTACAGACCTTCCCTGTAAAAACAGAAAGGCAATATTTTTGTTTTGCATTTCTACTGGGTTGACCCTGGCTGGACACCAGGTTCCCACCAAAGCTGGCCTATCACTCCCCTCCTCAGCTGGACAGGGGAGAGAAAATATAGCGAAAGGCTCGTGGGTCAGCATAAGGACAGGGGGATCACTCAGCAGTTACCATCACGTGCAAAACAGACTCAGCACGGGAAAATCAGTTTAATTTATCACCAATCAAAACTGAGTAGGATAATGAGAAATAAAACCAAATCTTAAAACACCTTCCCCCCACCCCTCCCTTCTTCCCAGGCTCAACTTCACTCCCAATTTTCTCTACCTCTTCTCCCCTGAGCGGTGCAGGGGGACAGGGAATGGGGGTTACGGTCAGTTCATCACACGTTGTCTCTGCCTCTCCTTCCTCCTCAGGGGAGGACTCCTCACACTCTTCCCCTGCTCCAGCGTGGGGTCCCTCCCATAGGAGACAGTCCTCCATGAACTTCTGCAGCGTGGGACCTTCCCACGGGCTACAGTTCTTCATGAACTGCTCCAGCGTTGGTCCCTTCCATGGGGTGCAGTCCTTCAGGAGCA
The DNA here is from genome assembly GCF_030463565.1 of Pelecanus crispus. Lineage (NCBI taxonomy): Eukaryota > Metazoa > Chordata > Aves > Pelecaniformes > Pelecanidae > Pelecanus > Pelecanus crispus. The sequence continues at coordinate 209,475,786 of NC_134643.1, forward strand.
GACTGCTCCAGTGTGGGTCCCCCACGGGGTCACAAGTCCTGCCAGGAGCCTGCTGCAGCACAGGCTTCCCACAGGGTTGCAGGTTTCCCACAGGGTCACAGCCTCCTTTAGGCACATTCCCCTGCTCCAGCGTGGGATCCTCCATGGGCTGCAGGTGGATATCCGCTCCACTGTGGCTGCAGGGGGACAGCCTGCCTCACCACAGTCTTCACCACAGGCTGCAGGGGAATGTCTTCACTGACCTTGGTGTCTGCAGGGCTGTTGCTCTCACATATTCTCACCCCTCTCTTCAGCTGCCATTGTGCAGATGTTTTTTTTTCCCTGCTTCTTAAATATGATATCCCAGAGGCACTACCACCATTGTTGATGGGCTTGGCCTTGGCAGATGGCGGGTCCGTCATGGAGCCGGCTGGCATTGGCTCTACTGGACACAGGGGAAGCTTCTAGCAGCTTCTCACAGAAGCTACCCCTGTAGACCCCCTGCTACCAAAACTTTGCCACGCAAACCCAATACAGCATGAAAAAAGAAAATCTGAAATATGCCCATTGAAAATCACATACTTCGATGCTGGGCTGTCATCATGGTTCCCTCATGGGAATATATGCCTGATATTCCCATTTTCCTATAGGAATGTACAAGTTTTGTATTATAGCCTGGATTCCTTCAGGTGACCATCAGCCACCGTGTCCTAAAGGTGATGAAGTGCACAGTGATGATCCTAGCCCAAGCTGCAGCTTCTGCAAATACTTTCTCTTTCAGCTGAAATTTGAATGATTTAGGGTTTAGGCACTTATCTTTCCCCTGAAAGAATTCAAATTTTCCATAAAGAGCATTCGCTAAAAAAAGTGGTATAAGAGATTTAAACTTCCACTGAAAACCAGGAAGAGGACAGCAGATGTCCATTCATAGCAAATTGAATCAGTGGGACACGGCACTGGGGTGCCATGCTGCTCTGCTGCTCTGCAGAAAAGGAGATGTTGCATGTGTTGGTCCTGTTACAGACTTCATCACTTTCACTTCTCTTCAGTGGATTTATTGTCCAGTATGTATTTGAGAGAAGAAGGAGGGGAGGTAGAATCTGGTAAATGCAGTTAAGATATTATCTGTGTAATTATCCTGTGAAATCTACAGAGAATATATTTTGTATATGGAATACCTTTAATTTTGTGACAGGAAAAGCAGAGCAAATTTCTTTTTATAACAATGCACCAAAGAAAAAAAAATATAAAAATATTTTATATTGACTTCATTTTCTGTCTGAGGCTTGCAAACTAAATCACCAGTTTTCAAACTGTTTCAAATAATATTTGTTGATAAGCTATAGAGAAAAGGTCTTCATAAGAGTGCTGTCCCTTTAATTTTTAGTGTCTAATACACTTTAAAAGGCATCAAAAATATTAATTACCCACCTAAATAATAATTGTGGCTGAGAAGTTACAATACATACCTTGGATAGAACTGAACACAGTATAGATATAGGCTGGTAGGACAATATACCGAAGGAAAAGATCACACTGTAAGTAACTTTTGTGCTCCCAGGCTAGGGGTTTGTATTCCTAATGCTCAGAAGCCAAAGGCCGTGTTGGGACAGGACTACAATGGAAGGTACCAACCCACATTTGAAAATTGTTATGGTGATATAGTCAGAAAAGACTGGAAGTTTGATCTCCGTTTGTATTTATCTGATGTTACAACACTGGATCTCAATCTGGCGCTCAGAACAGGAATTGAGGACCTTCTGACCCACAGTCAAGAGTGATATCTAGTGACCCTGTTTCACATGCTGTATCTAGTACATGGGTGTAGTTAGCATTTTCCCAGATGATTAATTTTAGTTAGCTGTTTTGAGGCATTCAGGACATTCTTTGATGAAAACTATGGTTGCATGGGAATAGGAAATAAAGTATGTAAAACTCTGTGACCTGTTTGGAAGGAAGGTTGGCTGAGTCCTGTGAGAACACTAAGAAGGAATATTTATACATAGGTCATGAATATTATATTGTTTAGACCATGGCTTTCTGCCTTTCACCTAGCTTCATGCCACTTTAGATAGAAAGGTGTTACTGTAGGGAAATACTGTCCTGACCAGTGAAATAAGATGATGGCTGCTGAGATAGGCAAGATAAGATTTATGCATTCAGAAAATGAATAAACACTCCAAAAATTAAGACCCCCATGTAATGCTATGAGCAGAGGAATAAACAAGACCTATTTTTCTATGGAAGAATGTCTTACACCTCTAATACCCTTTCTCCACTGTTACTGCCTTAATATAGCCAGTTCTTTCTCAGATCCTTTCATCCTGGGTTTTCCTCCATCTCCCTACTCCCCCATGTCCCCTGAGCCTCCCTACACATCCCCTGCTTCCCTCCACAGCCTATCCATGAGCAAGGCAGTGTGCACTGTGGCTATTTTGGAGCTCTATGTACCTTTTTTCTCCCTCCAATTTTTTTTTAAATTTTTTTTTTACCAGAAGTCTAAAAAAGTTACTGTGGGGTTAGGTGAAAATGACTCAGTTGAGCATTACAGAAAGACAAAACTCGGGCAATGAACCTTTTTTCTTTTCCTTAGAAAATCAGGCTTAAAATAAAATGACAATTCTTCTGAAAAAGAATTTTAAAATAAAAATAGCTCATGTGTTTGTATCTTTTTCATCTGTATCAGATGATATTCTGGAAGCTAAGTTTATTGCTACGAATGATCACCACCACAACAACTATAATTTTAGAAGTTATTGTCAGGCAGTGAATTTTAGATATGTAATCACTGGTATTGGTACCCACAGCCTGCCTCTAAGATACACCCCTGTAACTAGGCTACAGAAATTTATCATGTGACCTGTATATACATCAAAACAGACCAATTTTCAAATTTGCTTGTTTTTAAGCAACATGGCAAGAATAATTTGCAAAGATTATTTGGTGAGTACTTCTCAATACCAAATTCACCATTTTGTAAACAGAAAATTAAGCAAAATTCATTAAGTAAATTCCATGCTGTAAATTATTCACCCAGCCTTACTGTTACAGCATTTTGAATTCAGAACCTTGGTGCTTCTAATCTTGGATTCTGACAATGAATGTAATATTTTCAATTGTCTCATACTATTCATTCAGGGATGTTTACAGGGAAGTATGGCACAGAAAGAAGAACAAAGATCCTCGCATTTAACAAGGCAGACATAGAGGACAAGCATAATGAGCTTTTGGATGGAATAAGAAATGCTTAGAGAGGGCTGAAGGGGAATGAATTAGACTTTGAAATTTCTTGGAAATGAAAGTAGTTACTGTAACTACTAGTACTTACTAGTACTGTAACTGGTGAGGTAGGGAAAGGGTATCCAATGGATGGATGGATAGGTCAGAGTGACACAGGCAGATGATGGGCTCAGAAAATTAACTTCACAGGAGCATTTTGAATGGATACCAACGATGACAGACTACATTTGGCCAGGCTGAGGGAAAACGTTGCAGTAATTGAGATAAACAGTGATATGAGCCTGGGTGACAGTTTTAGCAATCTGGAAGAATCTGTGTTTTAGAGAGTGAAACTTTAGAAGGAATCTGCTTACATATAACCTTGATGAAAAGATCAAGAGGGACACCCGAGGTAATCACAGAAGGGAGAAGATGTGAGAGAACTGAGACCTGGCAATGCATTTGGAAACTGGTGCTGCTGACTGTCTGAGCTAATATTATTTGGCTTGGAATTGAGGAATGGGAGAAAAAGGTGCTGTCGAGCAGGGAGTGCAAATCAAACCAATGTAGAAGCGGATGCTTGGTAGGTTGCTGTCTGTGGACATGCAAGTAGAATCATGGACTCCAGGAGAAGAAGTAATGGGAGAGAGAAGATCTCAGTAAATTTTGAAAACAATTGCTTTGGGTGAAATATATACTGGTTGGCCTGACTGTTTGTGTCTTTTTTTTGACCTATTTTTCTCTGTATGTTCCTGTTGTTTATGAGCCAAGTGCTGGGAAACGATGCTTCAGCTAAACCACCTCTTTATCAAATAAGCTATTTAGATATGCTGTAGCCATGCCTGCTGGCATTCAAAACTTAACCCTGCAGACTGAAATCTTCCCTGCTTAAGATTCCTGCAGCTTCTGTTTCTTCCTCCAAGTAATATGTCTTTGACATAGGATTATTTTAAATAGTTTTTCTTTTGCCAGTGTAGGTTTGCTTTCTCAGGTCTTTTCCCCTCGGTTTCATTTCTGAAACAACCCCATTTCCTTCCCTCGCCCTTTACTACTGCATAGAGTAAAGGCAGCATGGATTGTGGCTGGTTTTTTGGCCATGCATGCTCTGGCTGGGTGGCTATATATGCTGGCTGTGTAATGCCAAGCCAAATAGAGCAGAACCAGGCCTGCCCTTGTAGGTTTTAGTTTCTTTGTCCTTTCTCTGGACAGTGCAGCATTTGTCCTTGAAGACATTTGCAGATTTTCCCCAACACTAAACTTTGCTTCCTGTGAAGTGCTGAGCCCCACTTCCCATGTCTGAGCAGGGTCTCCTAAATGTTTTTGACAATGAACTATTCTCAGCTGCTAAAATTTCTTTGCTATACATATTTGTTGACAAAATTTTAATTGAAAGTTTATTGAATATTTATTGAATAAGACAATATAATTCCACAGGTTAATTTTATAGTTAGAATTCACAACTTCATTATGTGAATTTCTGCTTTCTCTTTGGTTCCATTATTTGGCTAAACTGACACTCTCTGAGTGGTGCTGCACACATGCCTCAAAGTCCTTTACCAGCTTCCTTGGGGTTCTCTTTGGCTGTTATTCTTGGCAAAATTATTTCACTTACTTTACACTGAATGATACTATTTTATTTTTTCTGAATGATACAGCTAGTATGTCAGATCTTCATTTTCTGATTTTATACCCCTTACTCTGGCTACAGCCTTAATTTTTGGTCATTGTAAAGACCTGAGACTAAAAAAGGGTCAGAAGTCTGGACCACTCTGCAATCATTCAAGACTGATAGTCACCAGTTCTGAAATTGTTGTTTATACTGAGGTTGTGATATAATGCTTTTAGGAACCTAATGCTAAACTCACATTTTCTAAAAATATCCTTTACATTTTTATACTGGTAGTTTAAATTGTAGAAATCACTATTCATTTTACAGAAAATACCAGTACTTTCTCAGTGCTGTGACTGTCCCTCCTTGAGAACCGATATTTATACATACTCATATATATGTTCTTAAGCTTACTATCAGTGCTGTAATGACTAAAGAATACTGCAGGGACAGGAGTCATGAGCTTCAGACTATTCTGAGGTTTTCCAGGCTTTATGTTTCATAAGTTAAAACCCATAGTCTCCAAGGTTTCATGTAAAATCTATGGCCACTATTTTTGTCTTCTTTCCATCACTTCTGCAGTTTTAACCTTTTAAGTTCAGTGCAACTACATGACCATTTTGAGAAGGTTTCAAATTATTTTAGCTTCATCTTAGGCATCTGCAGAATGAAGATTATTATGAAATGCAATTAGAATATGTAAACGATACCGATACTCTTATATGAGCAATATGATATGCATGAAATACCGTAATATACCTTTTTTAAGATGAATAGGTGCAGTTTTGGGGATTACCAGTGTACAAGGTGTTGCTTCTTCCTGTTAGTTTAAAGTCAGTGGGTTTTGAATGTGTAATAGAAGAAAATGGGTAATAGAAGATAATTGCCATTGCCCAGAAGCTCTCTCTCTCTGTGATGCCACCCAGCCTGGTAGAGCTGCCCTTCGGCACACTGCTCTCTTCAGGTACCACCACAGAGGGCTCCGGAACCGTCTTCGTTTTCCTGCTCTGAGCAGGCTAGAGCACTGACTTTCTCCTTGAACTCTCTGGCTGTGTGAGGACTTACCTGCTGGCGCACAGCTGTGTCTCACTCCATTATGAAGTCAGGGCAAAGCTGGGGCACCTATCTTTTTTGGGAACTCAGAAGTGTTCTTGGGTTAAGTTAAAAAAAAAAAAAAAAAAAGAAACACAAAAGATGCCTTGGATTTTCCCTGCAGATCTGGTGTATCACCACCCGAGAGCTCCAGGATATTTTAAGACTTCCCATTACTTTAAGCATGTATTTTTCTGCAGCCTTGTGGAGGATTTACACTTTTGGTCTCTAGGAAGATGTGCAGATGAAGCAGACATGCAGGCTCCAGAAGAGTTATTCTTTACTTTATAGACATACAAACCTGCACAAACCACTAAAACATCTCTGCATGTTCTCCTGCTTTAGGCAATTCATCATGCAAGGATCCTCTAAAAAGTCTAGGACTTCTGCTTCTGTATATAATTTCTTCTTCAGGAATACAATCCTTGTATATATTTCCTTCTCTTTTTCTCTTGTCTCTCTCCGTCCACTTTTCTCTTATTCGAAAAGTACACACTTGTTTATAAGTGTCCCACTCCATTTCTCTTGAGCTGCTTGGCAGCCTTAGAGCCTATGTCCAACTTGCAGGTCCTGGGAGTGCTTCCCAAGTCCCCAGTTTGTGTGTAAACCCTGGCCATATCCTGACTTTTTATCTGGACAGGATGCAGAAGGGTATCCTCCTTTGGGGCTCCCTGCTCCATATTAAGGAGTAAACCCAGACATAGTGGCTGGACAGGAACTATGGCTAAGAGCATGCCCTGTTGCAGCATACAGGTCTCCCTTATGCTATGTTTTGTAAAACCCACCATTAATACTTAAACCTTTGTTTTCTTGTGGCAAGTTTTTCCACCTTCTAAATTTTAGTCCCTCTGAGAGAACGGAGAAAATTTATTTCACTTGCCACCAGCCTAGGCTGTTTCCATTCAAACAGTCCAGTACTGTGTCAGATCTAGAGGATACATAGCACAACCATGACAACATATGGCTGGCCCTTCATATACATGAACATACCAAGATGCAGCATTTTTATTCATACAAATAGTATTCATAACTGTACCTTAATTTCTTAAATGATTTAAATGAATATGGAAGATACTTAGGTAAGTTAAGAGAAACTAACAAATGTATGAATTTCAAGATGGATAAATTAAAGCTCAGGTAACCTTGAGGAAGATGTTGTTGTTCAGTAGTAATTTTAATATCAGGGTTACCTATAGCAAATTAAGACCACTCTTACATCTGGAGAAGGGCAGTCACATTAAACTGAAATGTGTGTCTTAAGTTATGTGTGATTATTTTAGTATTTGCTTATTTTGTTAAACAGTTCTTTACTTTGACATTGCAACTACCTCATATAAAGGCAGAATGCCAGCCAGGACATTTTCTATTCATCAGACATATTTGGTGTGATTTTTGCAATGTCATATTTGCCTACAGAAGAGACAAATCATTTATGTACTTCGACTTTTGTATTCCATGACTGTTGTGTGCAAATGTGACGTTGACATCATGTAAACTGCAAGTCTTCTAAAAAGTCTCTATTTTAACTAGTGAAAAAAAAAACCTTTTAAAAAACTAGATAATAAGTCTACATAGCAAGTACTATTTGTCTCTTTTCCTTTCGTAAAGAAAACAGCACTCTGAATTAATGTATAGATGAAAGTGTTCCTCCATATATTGGATAGTGAAAGATTTATGCTTGAGATTGCTAAGTAGGTGCTACAGAAAGAGTTTGAAAACAGCTCTTCCTGCAAAATGCTCCTGAACTTTCCAGCATGTAGCATCATTAAACTTACTAAAAATAAAATGCCCTCAGGCCTGGTAAGAGCAATTGCTTCATAATTAAGCTCTTGGGAAAGGAGCTGGGAGTTGAAGTATGACATTTCTTTTAAAAAATTATCTTTACCAGACGAGCAGATTTCTGAACTTCATTGGTGGACACTTGGAATCCATTTCTTCTCACATGGGAGGGGTTTTCCATACACTGAACTTTTTCCAAAAGCAGAATGCAGTGTCATAAAAGCATTGCAGAGCTACCTTGAAACTTAGGCACAAGGTTTCACTGCTTAGGAGTTAATTTTCAAAAGTTGCGAGACAGAAGCTAAGAGAACCAAACAGTAAAGTAAGGTAGAAACTGAGGGAGATTCTTGGGTCTGTTTGAAGACAGTTTTATTCTCAAATTCTATCTTGAAAACTTTTAAAACCTTTAAAAAGCAGGAGGGTTTTTTATAGTATCCCAGAGATTTTGGGAATCTATAAATAATATTGTACCCAATACATAGAATTAATTTCTAGCAAAAACTCCAGACCTAAGTATTTTAAGCTGACAGATGTTGTTAAGCTTCACAGTGTTGCACAATTCAACTGTGTTTCAAAGCTTTTCTGCAAAATCTGTGCAGTGGAAAAACATACAGAATGCTTCAAAATGTAAACAGAAGTGGGCTTTAATTTGTATTCACACAACATCAAGAAAACGAACGGATTTCAATTAATTTGAAAAAGGTCAGTGTTCACTCTTTGTTGGGTAGACAGAAATGTAGATCTAGAAGCTCCCTCAGGATCAAGTATACTTAGGCCATGCTCAGTGGAGGCTTTTCTGAACTGCGCTTACACCACCTCCAGAGAAAGAGTACACACACTTCACCTCTCAGTGGAATAACCTATCAAGTTTCTCTCCAGCATGTTTCTTTGACATTTCTTTCCTTAGAATCTGTATTTTAGATTAAGTGACTTGTTCAAGTCTTTCTACCATAAGCTGCCCAAAATACTTTATGTCTGCCCCCTGCTTAGTGATTAATAACATCCCTGACCTGCATGCCAAAATATGCATGCCAAGATGCAGGATTTTTTGAGCTAAACAGGTTTTTGCTGTTGTGCTGACAAACAGTATCTTAGCACTAGCAGTTGGCACACTCATGCAATCTTTTTTCCTGTTTTGGGGTACTTTATGGGAGCAGGAACATGCACTCTGTAGTGCAGTTTCAAAGGCACGTGGTGAGTTGTGCATGAGGAGATGACAGCTCACCTAGAGTCTTCTGAGAGTTTCACAAACTAAGCCTTCCCAGTCCGTGGCCATTGTGGCCCACATAAACCTGGTTTTCAGCCATTTCTCAGAAAAAAACATGCTGATGCCAACATGGGAGGGGTCTTGTATATCAAATGACAGCCTGGGCGTGGAAGCAGGCAATTAAGCAACGATATAGACATTTGGGTCCTGCTGAAGTAAATGGGTAAAACAATGAGGTTTCCAGAATTCAGGATGGAATCCATCGTGCCCTGGAAGGTCATTTTCTCTTCAGTGACCACAGAAAGAGTATAGATGAGTAGCATAAATTAGAGGCTTAATTTTTGTGTGACTGATGCTGGGTAGCGTGAGTTCCATCCTGAACAACAATGTTATCAGGTTATTACTGATTTGCAGAGATATATTTGGAGAAGGATTTGGGTAGAAAGAAATATGGGAGATGTCAATGATGTCTTGAGGTAGAATATGGATATCAAATAAATTGCTTCCTGTGATGAGTGCTGAGATTGCTGACTTAAAATAAAACTAGAATGGAGAAAATCTCCCTTTTCTTCAGTCTTTGTCCTATAGCAGTTAAAAAGGTATCCTGTTTGCTTCTGAAGTAGAAGTCACGGACAAGAATAATGAAGCCCAAATAAGTCTGAAGCAGCACTTTGCCATATAGCATGGTGTTGTGGTTTAGGCCATGTCAACAACCAAGTACCACACAGCTGCTCACTCACCATTCTGCCCCAGTGGGATGGGGGAGAGAATCAGAAGGGCAAAAGTAAGAAAGCTTGTGGGTTGAGATAAGAATGGTTTAATAATTGAAATATTATGATGATGGTGATGATGATGATAATAATAATAATAATAAATAAATTGTAATGAAAAGGAGAACAACAAGAGAGAGAGAAACAAAACCCATAAAAAAAAAGTGATGCAGCTGCTCACCACCCACTGACAGATGCCCAGCCAGCCCCTGAGCAGCAATTGCTGCCCCCCAGCCAACACCCCCCATTTTATATACTGAGCATGATGCCATATGGTATGGAATAGCCCTTTGGTCAGCTTGGATCAGTTGTCCTGGCTGTGCCCCCTCCCAGCTTCTTGTGCATGGGAAGCTGAAAAGCCCTCGACTAGTATAAACACTACTTAGCAACAACTAAACCATCAGTGTGTTATCAACATTATTCTCATCCTAAATCCAAAACACGGCACTATGCCAGCTACTGCCAGGAAGACAATTAACTCTATCCCAGCCAAAACCAGGACACATGGCTTTTTCTTAATTTTCCTGCTGTACAACTTAGGGCAGAAAACAGATGAAAGAAAAGCCTATTGAGAGATACTAATAACTTCAAAGGTTTCTTACAGAGTTATACTTACAAGAATTTCATCTTAAGGCTGAATTTTGCTGTATTCCTTTAGAGGGAAGACATTTCAGCTTTCACAAAAGAAATACATAGTGTTGAGGTACTATGTAGTTCAGTGTTGCAGATAGAATGAAATACGGATAAACAGGATAATGAAAATTTTGGGAAGGCATAGGTCTTTACTGCAGTACCTGAGAGTATTTCCCAGCTTCCAGTTCCAGGTGCATTCCCATCCTGAATCCTGGCTTCAGAAAGAAACCACCTCCTTATATATTTATATGCTCCCATGGAAATGCAGCCTCGGTGTGCAGGAAGCTAAGATGTGCTCTAGTAAGTGCTTCAGTAAGTCCAGGCTGAGGAGTACATATGGAACTTACTCTAAGAGACAGCCAGGGTCATACCCTGACTTTGCTCCTTAAGAAACTATTTCCAGGTCTTCAAAACAAAATTAATAAGCTAGAATTCATTGATTTTGTTGTTAATGTAATCGTAAGAATCACTTAAACTTCATATTCTCCAAAAAATGCTGTTCTGAACCTGGATTAATCTCTAAGAGTGGAAAGGAAACAGACATATGGAGGGTAGAAAGGTTTTCCACTGGTTCATCTGTCCTTCTAGAGATCAGCTTTCCTGAAGAACTGTTTGATTTCCTAAAACTTCCCCTGCCCTACTTCCAAAATTCACCTGCCTCTGTGACCTTCCGTGTGCAGTCTGCCCTTCTGCCTCTTCACATGGTCTTGTTAATTCTTTCTTTTCTGTAGTTCTGAGACAGAGGTGAAACTATAGTATTTATAATGTAGAGCTAGTCATCTAGAATATCCTCACAGTCAACAGAGGAAAGTAGGATTTTATAGGGTGAGTGTGAATCTTTTTTAGTGTGAGATTCATCTTTTCCTGAAGGAGATGCTTAGCACAGGTCAGATGACTGCTAGAGTTCCCATTTCAGTCCATTGATTATAAAGAGAATTGAGAATGAATGACTCATATTCCGATTACTATCTTAGAGATATCTCTGGTTAGGGGAGCTGAATCTCACCCCTGTAGTCTACGCCGTATCAAGTTGCAGCCTATGTGCTTGAAATGCTGCTGCTTCCCTGCTTGTGCCATCTACATTTCATGTGCTTTATTTCTACGGTTATTTAATCATGTTGTATAGTTTAATGCTATGTTATGTTGTTTAATGCGTAGAGTGAATTTTGAATGAGTATTTTAATTTCTCTCATACAATCAGCATCAACCCAAGTTATTTCTTTCCTAATTTCATTGCTCTTTGTCATATTGGCACTGTAATAACGGAATAACTCCCATCACCACCGAGCATGAGAATTGTCCTGTCTCTCAATAGGGTCCCTTACAATACTTTAAAGATTATTCAAAGCTTGACTTTCCATGACTTTTGCAAATGGATATGATGATCTTCATCCAGAGAACTATGTATTGCTACTCGCATTGAAACAATCAATCACGTGTGGGATTGACTGTAAGAGGCAATGGAATATTCAAGGGTCCTTCACATTGGTGCTGATCCTGTTCAATTTTAGCTAAGAAGGTAAATATTAACAGCATTTCATCAAACAAGGAAACTGAGATGGTAATTTTACTGACGATCATTAGAGAAAGATAAAGAAAGACTGACATTCTGGCAGACGATAATCTGCTGGGCGATCACCAGGGAAACTGTAGTCTGCAGCTCCAAACAATGCAACGCTGTGGCTCAAATGAGCAGTAAAGTTATGTATAATAAAATCTAAAGAAAAAAGGGCTTTTTTTCAAAATTTATTTCCTTACTTCCTGCCTTCCTTCCTTCTCTACTTCTCCCTCTCCTCTCCTCCTCTCCTCTCCTCTCCTCTCCTCTCCTCTCCTCTCCTCTCCTCTCCTCTCCTCTCCTCTCCTCTCCTCTCCTCTCCTCTCCTCTCCTCTCCTCTCCTCTCCTCTCCTCTCCTCTCCTCTCCTCTCCTCTCCTCTCCTCTCCTCTCCTCTCCTCTCCTCTCTTCTCCTCTCTCTCCCTCCCCTCCCCTCCCCTCCCCTCCCTCCCTCCCCTCCCCTCCCCTCCCCTCCATAGGAATATGGGTCACAAATCAGGAAAAAAGAAAACATTTCATTATTGCCAATGGAGGAAAAACAATAATAGAAAAATTTGCCATTACATTAATGTTTCCTTGGGCAGTTTAAATATTACCTCATGAAAAGTTCAGAAAGTGTGGATAATTTTCAGCTTTAATTTTTCCAGTGTAATTTGTGTAGCAGATTTTTCTTCTTAGACTTAAAAGATAGAGTATTAGAGGGAAAGATAAGTGGCTACAGTATAAATGTCAGGGGAGACAGAAAACATTTGGACAATTGAAATTTCAGATAATTATCAATAGAGCTAATAGATATATTAGGGGACTAGGCATACTGTATCATTAAAGATTACAGTAGAAATTGCCATAACTAGTGCATTATAATGGTCCATGTTTGACAGTATTGAATGTGGGTACTTGAAGAAGCGCAAAAAGTCCCATGAGCTACTTATGAAATGTCAGATACATACGGCAGACTTCTTTCTAGCATTTTCATTTTGAGATTTATGCCCTAAAATACAAGGATTATGTTCTTTATCACTGTATTTGCTGAAACATCTATTAAAATCCTCACTGTCTGCAGAACTGTTTGATTGTTCTTTAAAAAACTTGCAAAATTGTTTTTATCTGAGTAAGATCTTGTGGTCAGTGAGTTTCACAGCCTTCCGTCTTTCCTAATCCATAAGGATGCTGATGTCATTGTTGTCTCTTGCCCTCCCACCTTGCACTGTTCTGAAGAGCCCAGCTCTTGTCTCCTCGAGGACCTCCCACAGGCTCTGGGGACTGCTCTTAGGTCCCCCCGAAGCCATGTCTGCTCCAGGCTGAACAAGCCCAGCTCCCCCAGCTTCTCCTCACAGGGCAGGTGCTCCAGCCTCCACCCACCATCTTGGTGGCCCCCAACTGAGCTGAATCCAGTTTATCAATTTCTGTCTTGTACTGAGGGGCCCAAAACTGGACGCAGTATCTAGGTGTGGTCTAATGAGTGCTGAGCAGCGGGTGATAACCACTTCCCCCAATCTTCGTTCGTACAGCCCAGGCTGTATGATCATTGGCCATCTTTACTCCCAGGACTCGCTGCTGCCTATGTGCTGCTTGCTGCCCACCAGGACCCCCAGGGTCTTTCCTGCAGAGCTGCTCCTCAGGAATTTGGCCCCAGTCTGTATCAGTTCCAGGGAAATTCCTTCCCAAGGACATGACTTTACACATGTCCTTGTTGAATTTCATGAGTTTCCTGCGGGCCGATTCATCCTGCCTGTCCATGTCCCCCAGGATGGCAGCCCTGCCCTAGAGCAAATTGACTGGTCCCCCCAGTTAGGTGTCAACAGCAGGCTTGGTGAGAATGCAGATAATGTTATTATCAGGAAAAGAAGCACAGGTTTTGTCAGAAAAGGCAGATATATTTACTCAGTAAAATTCTAGATTTTTTTTTACATACTGTATTTTGAAAGGTGTTAACTAATCAGTACACATTGCATGCACCTAGTACAATGTGTCTGTATTTGGGTAGGAGAGGGGAAACATGCATAGGCAACAGGTAAAAGGAGTGGCAGTTATTTTAAGATGGAGTATAATGCTCTTCTGTGCAGGGAAAAAAACCACACACAAACCAGAAAAGTTAGTTTTCTCAATGAGAAAAGTTCAGTGCAGAAGGCAAAGAGCATTAAACTGTGATTAGCTAAGCCATTACCCCTTTCCCTGCCACTTATTTCTATTTTTTTCACTCTCAAGCTCTTTAAGAGGAAATTGATACGATTGCAATTGCTGTTTGTTATAATTTCCATATTATAAAATGAAATTTTATAGAATATCTCCCAGCAGTGGGAGAGTTTCAGGCTATTGGCAGATTGCTCATAAGTGATAAGAAACAGTTTAGTAATAAGCTTCTCTTCAGCTAAATATAGCATATACACTTTATATACTGTGGCTGTAAACAGGGTGTGGAGCGTAGAGAAACTGTTTAATATTCCAAGTTTTCCTGCCAACTTAAAATTACAATGATTATGAACACATATGTACTTAAGCAGAAATAAATAGTTCTGGTGATTAAAATAACAGAAACGTGAGACCATGAGCAGGACTTGATGCATTTGGAAACTCAACTGAATTTGAAGAAATATCTGTTACTCTATAAAAGGAGGATAAGAAATCAAGACATGGAAAGGGCTGAAGAATATCTATGTTTAGTTACTCTATCTAAAGTCTATATGTGTGAAACAGTTATATTGATAATCTATATATGTTAATAGAATAAACCAAATAAACTTTGAACAGCATAATATATTTTTCCTCAGACATGTACCACTGAAAGGTTTTCTTTTGTCAAGGAAGAGCATCCTTGAGCAAAGGATGGTTATGCAATACTTAAGTATTTACTTTCCAAAGTTGGTCACCTGTGTATAACATCAAAGTATCCAGGAATGTCCTGTAGTTCTTCATGCTGAATTGCACTGTAAATTTTTTTCCAGTGCCTTGTGAGAAAAAAAAAAAAAAAAAAGATCTGTTCTTTCTGTGTATATATCAGGAAGGTGCTGAAGGATGAATGTCCCTTGAATGGATTTGGCTTCAGAAGGGCTCCATTAGCAGTTACTTTTATCTCAGCAGGACAGCCAACTCAAACTAAAATCACTAGTGCAATCTGTATTAAGGGCTTTTATTTATGGGTGACACTTTGAGTTAGAGACAATACTTTAACTGTGTTTATCTCTATAGTGGAGGCAATCCAACTTTTTATTTACAATTTATTTATTTATTTTGCAGAAGAGCATTGAACAGTCCATAGAGACAGTGGCATAGATTAGGGTGAATGTGTACTAAATATTATAGCCCTTAGGAGTGAGATAATAAATACCTATGCAGCCCTGTATTTTGGAGATGGGAACAATAGTACAGAAGTACCCTTTAGAGGAAGGTGAAAGATCTACAAGGGACATGCTCTTAAGGGTAGATTTTCTACCTGAAAGAAGACAGCAATTTTGGAATTTTCAGACCCATTTTTTTGTACATATTTAGTTTTAACTTTAAGCAAAGCAGCCTTCTTTATATGATATGATTTAACCTGTTAAAAAAGGAACAAACAGCACACAGACTTATTTATGACTCTTCCATGAAAATAAATAGTAATCAGTACTCCACTGTAACAGTTATAATACAAATTATCTATTAGGCTTTTATAGGAAACCTGCTGAGAGAGACAGGACTAAAACTAGAGCCAGTTCTCCCTCCAGCTACTTCTTTCAGTGGATTTAATACTTCTGATTGCTGTAGGAATTTCAGATTAGAATTGCCACAAAAGTGACCCCCACAATTCTATTTTACATTTGTTTCCAAGCTGTACTTTGAAAAAGGTGCTAGTAAGATTCCTTAGACTGTTGGGATTCCTGAATGCTTTAGATGAAATTCTTTAAACTTGCCATTGCAGGTTTCACTTACAAAATGGTATTTCCCCCCTTGTGTGTAACCCTGTGAAATGAAGTGTGACACTTCAGTTCCTTCATTACTTCTGGAAATTCATATACGTATTGATTGGTACATATTCATGCATTCACGAGGAAGAGTACAGAATCAGGGATGTTACTTCAGTACACCACATTTTCCCTTCTAAACTCTCACTGAATCAACATCCCGACTTTATACCCAGTGAACTACAACAATTCAGCTACAATTTCCATTTTCTCAGTTAAGTAACATAACACAACACAAGGTTTAGCTACTGGTATTTAGCAGAGACCTGCTGGGAGCTTCCCAGGGGACAGTCTATTAGCCTCTGTTCTCTGGACACATTAGAATTGGAGAAATTATATTCTGTCTGCTGGGCTACCAAGTTCATCTGCAAGTCACATTCCATCTAAATTGGTATGAATTAAAAATTAATGACTACAAGACAATTACTGTAGAGCTCAACTTCTATAAAAAATACTGTTCATGTCTAAACCAGACAAACTGTATCTACCGAGGAGAAGCTGGGTACATAGAGAATGACTCCCCAAAAGTAGAAGATATTTTTGTTTGTTTCCTGCTGCAAGTTTCCTGCTGTTTTTGTTTGTTTCCTGCTGCAAGTCTTACGCTTTGTCACTCTACAATATTCAGCAGTCTCAGGTTACCTAGCAAGAAGCTTTTTCTGAATTGTAGAGTATACACAACTACTTCAATTAATTATGAATCTTAATCTTTGATTTGTTGAGGGCCTGACTGAAAATCTTTTGGACATTTCCAATGACTTGACATGGAGTTACAGAAGGCTTTAGAGAAGGCCTTTGTATAGCAGTGTAAGTAGCTGCAATGATTCCTGGCTGCTTTGCTTGTTAATTAAGAACAAAAATGATACCCTACATTTTTTATAGATTGGTCTAATTTTGAAATCTGAGTTCAACCTCACTTCTATTCTATGGTGCTATATATTAATTCCCAGTTAATGAAAGCTCCAGTGAGGCTGGCCACAGGGAGTGTAAATCAATGAAAAGGTATGAAAAATAGGTAAGAGTAGGCCAGGCTATCAGTGAGTGGCTAGAAATATGAAGAGCAGTAAGAAACAATTATTTAACTAGAACAAAAATGTACTAAATCTTAATAAAGGTAAAACTGTCAATCATATGCAAAAAATGGCTGAAATATTCAAAACAGAATATATTTTGCTTTTTGAAAGAAGCAGGATAATTTATTCCAGTCTTATAGTGATAGCAAAATACCTTTTCCTGCATATGTATCTAGGAAGGATATAAAAATAAAGTATACTACTAATAATGCACTAGAGTAGTCGCATTACAAAGTCAAAAACTCATAAGTTAGTTTATCACATGGTAGAGATTTCCTCTGAAGTTTCATTACTGTATATCATCATCTTGAAGAGCATCAAACAGATCTGTGTTGCTATTTTTATCCACCTTGAGTGGTACCTTCCTTTTCTCTTAATCCTATTGACATTTACTTGAATATTTATGGAGTCAGTTGGTCTCTGGTGTGCACAATGATTTCGGGATCTACCCAGCAGGTAGTTTGAAGTGAGCTATGAGCAGTGGTCTAATTCTTGTTCCTCAGCTGAGACAAGAGAAATCCCCTTCTTCCCCGTGGATGTCTGACTCACTGATGGACCCAGCCTGAAATTCTGAAGTGTGATGTATCACTCTCATTGCAGTTTCTATTTTAATGTCCTCATATAACCTCATGAAGTTCAACAGGGCCAAGTGCAGGGTCCTGCACCTGGGTCAGAGTAATCCCCAATATGAATACAGACTGGGGAATGAATGGATTGAGAGCAATACTGCAGAGAAGGACTTGAGGATATTGGTAGATGAAAAATTAGATATGAGCCAGCAATGTGTGTTCGCAGCTCAGAAAGCCAATTGTATCACGGGCTGCATAAAAAGAAACGTGGCCAACAGTTTGAGGGAGGTGATCCTTCCCCTCTGCTCTTGTGAGACCCCACCTGGAATACTGCATCCAGCTCTGGAGTCCCAAGTATAAGAACGACATGGATGTGTTGGAGTGGGTCCAGAGGAGGGCCACAAAATTGATCAGAGGGATGGAACACCTCTCCTATGAAGAAAGGCTGGGAGTTGAGATTTTTAAGCCTGGGGAAGGGAAGGCTCCAGAAAGATCTTATTATGGCCTTTCAATATATAAAGGGAGCTTATAAGAAAGATGAAGAGAGACATTTTACCAAGGTCTGTAGTTACAGGACAAGGGGCAATGGTTATAAACTGGAAAAAGGTAGATTTAGACTGGATATAAGGAAGAATTATTTTACAATGAAGGTGATGAGATGCTGGAACAAGTCGCCTAGAGAAGCTGTGGATGCCCCATCATTGGAAGTGTTCAAGGTCAGGCTGGAAGGGGCTTTGAGCAACCTGACCTAGTGAAAGTTGTCCCTACCCATGGCAGGGGGTTGGACTAGATGATCTTTGAAGGTCCCTTCCAACCCAAACCATTCCGTGTTTCTGTGACTCCATATGAGAGGACCAAATCAAAGTGCCATGATCAGCCTGAATTACAAGAACTCCTGGAGCTTTTTAAAAAAAGGAGTTGGGGAAAAAACCCACAGATAATTAGAAAATTTGTCAAATCTGATTTTGAAGGAGGACTGAGCCAAGGTTAAAGTTTGATGGAGATACTCAGCTTGGAAATTTCATCTTAAATGCTTAGTTGGGGAAAATCTTAGTAGTGACTGAAAACAGGGTCACAGAATGGTAAATCATTAGACAACCTTATCAGTACTCATCACATCCAGTTTCAACTACCAGGTCAGTCTCAACGGTCCTAAGCATTCCCCTGGTTCTCCAGTATTACTGTCAGAGGAACTTCATAGGGATAAGCACTTTAAAGAGTATCCTACAATGGTGGTATTATAATTTTTATTTTCAGAGTAATATTAACATGAGGCAGCTTTAGTCCCATTTTTCTGGTAGTACACAGATAGGTACAACGCAACTCTGATGATGCTACTGATTCAGTGAGTGCAATTTAGCTGTTAAATTAGTTTACACAGCTATGGAAATTTCAAAAGGGGAAGATCCTAACCAAGTAAGTAGGTTTGCATGAACATTGCAGGAATAGTGTATGGCCCCAGATCTATATTTGCTTACAGTGGTGTAATGCCACTAACTTTAGTGGAAAAGCCATTCTGAAACTAAATCATTTAACAAAGAGCATAATTTGTATTTAATTTTTGTATTTGGCATTGTAGACTCAGCTCTTTTTGTAGCAACCCCTTTATTTCTGTTCAATCATGGTCATGTTCAATCACCATTTTTAAAGATGACAATGTGAAGTTATTTGGATTTCTGCTAATTCTTCCTTCTGATTTAGAGAATTTTTGCAATCTATTTCTTAGCCATCCAGAGTGTCTTTTTAAATTCTGATACATTTTCTCATTATGCTCGTGTATTTTCTTCCCTAGTTTCTATGTTTTTCACCAGCCATTGCAATATACTTGCCCATCCATTTGTCTTTGGAAAGACAACCTCCTAAACTGCAGGGAGTTGGCAGTGTCTGCTTCTTGTGGACAGAGATCCTGAGATATGGCTTGGGTAAAACAGGCAGACAGACAGCAGTATTGATTGATCCTACATGTTTTTTTTCTGTATGCAAGTACTATTAGGAGCTTCCAAAAGTGACAAGGGAGCTCTAGCAGCTGCCTCAGCTCTCAGCTTGTGAGAAACTCTCAGCTTTTTATATATATCCTCCTGCACAATCAGCAGGAAAGGCTAAGGAGCCAAGCTCGGCAATGCGCTTGAGCAGTTCCTGTAAGTTTGATGGTGGGAAGTATTTCCTGATACTGCTGTTCTAGATTCATGCTTTGGGTACATTTACATGTAATGCTTACTTTTTGAGATACTATTTCCATTTCTGCTTATCAGGACTGGAAATTAATCTGAGAAGGTCCAGGTCTACTAGTATTAGTAGAATCCCTGCAGAGAGAAGAATTAGCTGTATTTATTCCCTGAATAACTCCTTGCTCAGTGCATGCTTTCTTCTCACCCTAGTCTTCGCTAAAGCCTTTTCTGGCATTCCTGTAGAGTTGTGTGCAGGGTGGAAGCCACATTACTTATGTAGCAAAACCCAATCTAATCCTTGAGGGCTGAGTCTGCTTGGGCATGTGTTAACGGACTGTGTGCAGAGCACATTGCAGACGTGTGGGCAAGCAGACTGCAAAACACAATGCTGTCAATAAAGCTGCAGAACTTGAGGGCTTCAATGTTTCTCAGGCTGCCTTTATCCAAAGCCAGACGGCTTCTGTAATTTCTTTTGCTCCCACTTCCTCCTGAGGGGCAGTTTTCTTTAAAGAAAATAGAGGATAAGAGAGAGTAAGGCCTGTCTGAAGAGACCAGAGGGATCAGTCTGCTGAACCTGATGCCTGAAGGTAGGGAATTCACAGTCAGGTAGCCTGCATAGTAGAGAGAGGCAACAGTTCTTATTTGAAAATCACAGAGACAGGTGCAGTCAAAAGTCTGTAGCAGTAGCATCTATTTGTAAATTATCCCTATACCAGGAAGAGCTACCCGCTAATGAGAAGACTCTTCACTGTTTTTTATGGTGATGTTTTGCTTGTTCTAATTCTCTTCCTGATACACTTTGCTAGCAGAGCAAATAATAATTATGAATTATTATCATGTAGCACTATTCTTACCCAACAGCGAACTCAGCCAGGATAGTGTCAGACAAAGCTGCAAGCAATTTCTCATTTAGGAAAATAGAGTTTGCTGTATTACTGCTATGGGAAAATGTTGTCATATCTCAGCTGATGGCATACACTGTTCTAGATATAATGATCTTTGGTTATAATGGTGATGAACCACTATGTGATTGCGTGTCAGGTTTTGACTGCACCTGTTTGCGAACTCACATAATTATGCTCCGTTGTCTAATTGCTTATTTTATGGATGTTTTGCTCACATGTTTTTAAGCAATGCTATTTGATTGCAGATAACTAATGGTAGAGATCTCTTCTCATTACCGTGCTTTAACATTTGATTTGTCTGATTGCTGCAGGTGGAAACAATAGGTGATGCGTACTGCGTTGCAGCAGGGCTCCATAAGAAAAGTCTTAGTCATGCTAAAGCCATTGCCCTAATGTCACTGAAGATGATGGAGCTTTCAGAAGAGGTTCTCACTCCAGATGGGAGCCCTATTAAGGTAACCCCTTTGCTCTTTATTCTCAGCTAGTCAGTGGTACATGGACCTGATTAATTCCATCGTGTTCTGTCAGTAGAAATCTGTTTATTGCTAGGAGAATTTAAAATTGCATCAATATGTCACAGTCTTTTTTATGGACATATATTTCACTGGTGCCCACCAACAATCATGTAAGCTATGCCTTACTTTAGTAAGCACAGTAGACCATGCAAACTAGCTGTTGCCGTTGTATGCATTGAATGCCTGTTTGTGGCTGGAGGGCATTAGATGCACTCCCGGAGCCCTTCTTCCAATTCAGTTTAGTGTGAGAAGAAGACAGTTCGCATGATCCAGCACTGTCCCATGCTACAAGCCAAAGCACAGTAAGCGATGGAAATTGGGAAATTTGCTTCAGAAGTAAGCTCCTGATCTGAACTTCAGCACTAGTGTAAAGGCACTCAGAGAGTTCTGCAGCTCTGAGGGGCCATGTGTCTCTTTTCTAAATAGTTGTTGACCTGTATAAAAGAAGAATGTGTAGACTGCCTGCTCTTTCTCAGTGTTAACGTGCGTTCTTCCCACACAATTCCAGTTCCTTCTCCTAGATTGGTACAAGAGGTAGCAGGAAATGGAAAACCACATGTCCTTTTGTTCCATTTTAAAGTTCCACTGCTGTTCTGCTTCTCTTGATCTTATACCAACCTTGTAGCTGCTGGCATTTAGAATTATTAATGTTTAGGTAGAAGATGGAGGTTCAGCAGGGAAGAAAAGCCATGGAGATATATATGTGCCTTTCTTTTTCAAGGGTCAGATTACACATTGTTTTCATTATGTGTACTCACTCCTGTTTCTGGTTAAATTGTTCTTCCCATAATACAAACCTTTTGTTTTCAAAGAAAATGGGAGGATTATGTAGAACAATTATTCAACACTGTCTAAAGCCCATAACAAAAGCCATATGTAGCTGGATGAGAAGGCTGGACAGACTTCCCATGGGATGATTTACATCATGGTTGAAAGGCACTTTGTAAACTGCAATCCCTCATGTCTGGGAAAAAAATGAGGGTTGCATCCGAAATGCTTCTTTCCTTTTTTGTTAGAAATCAAAAGACCTGTTTTGAAGGTTTAAAACTTGACAGAAAGGAAGTAAAATTTTAAAAAATATGTTCAAGGATGATGCTGTGATGCTTCTTGAGCAATAAAATTCATACTTCTAAGTTCAAACTCTATCTATTAGTTAGGTCATTTCTTGAACTACTTTCCTTGAACTCTTTGTGTATGGTGAAGCAAGAGAGATTTAATCCAAATGAATTGTTCTGCCCAGAAGGGAGAGTGTGGGTGCAAGCCAACCAAGCTAGAAATTCCATGAAATATGGCAACACAATATTCAAATGAAAATATATTATGTTCTGGATGAAATATTTTTATTTTTAGATATCAATACTGCAGATGAATTTTTTTAAATGTCAAAATAAAATATTTATTGGATTATTGAAAAATGTCCACATATTCAAAAGAATAACTTTCTCAAAAAATATCTTGGACTATGGATTTGAAGAAAATATTTTTAAAGCTTCATGGGGACATTCATTGAACACAGAATAAGCATTAAAAGACAAATGTTGTCTGAAGATTTCAGAAGACATAGCATTTTCAGTTTTGATATAAGACTGTTGCAAACAGGTATTAATTTAATCCTATGAAAATAGATTTTCTAGATTGTTTGATGATTTCTCTATTTTTCCAATGACTATAGCTGATTAATACATTCTAGCTACACTGTCACATGCTGGGAGGGCTGTCTTCCAGATCCTCTCCATCTTTTCACTTTCTTTTGAGTGATTGCTGCAATTGAAGGGAAATTTTGAAGGTGTATGTTTTACTCTGAGAGTCACAGTTTGTGACTGTTTTCATTACCACTGTCATTATTTTTCAGAAAATTCCTCATGATTTCAGTGGCTGCATAAGAAAACCTATAAAAGAAAGACTCTAAAGACAGTGCAGAGGAAAAATGCTTGCTAGGAACAACCAAACTTTCAAAAAATGCTAATAAAACTTTAGAATTGAGAAGAAAAAAAGGCAGTTCATTGTATTTAAACTGAACGTAGAAGTACTGAGAAGCTCCTCATTGGGTGTTAGTTGTTCTGCCTTCAGTTCTAGGCGTAATAGATTTCAGGGCAGAAGGGGTGGTGGTATCAACTAATCTCACCTGCTGGGTGACAAAAGCTGTAGAATCTTGTTGTTACCTTTGTATCTAACCTGGTAAAATACGTTTAAAAAAGCTTCTTTCATAGAGGCATCTTGATTTGATTTTAAATATATTAAAGTTAGGCTCTCACAGGGATGTCTACCCTGTAAAACAATTGAAATAATGACTTTTGGAGAAGTCTACTTTAATTTGTCCTAGTTTAGGTGTCTACTCTAGGATGAGATGAATCACGCCCTAAAAACGTGTATTTTCTCAGTTGTCTGTAAGGGAAGTCTATGGACTTAGCCTAAATGTGGATGTCTACACTGTAAGCTTCTACACTCTGTCAGATGAGTCCTCCTACAAATGGCAAAGAACGCATAGTTTTTCTTAGTGGTTATGCCAATGATCATCACAGTTAAAAACATATGCATTATTTCTAAATTGCGTTGGCATGACTTTACCTTCCAGCCAATGTTGAATTGGCTAGAGTGGTCCTTATTTTTGTTAGCTGCCAGTTTTTCACTTAAAAAACCATGAATGTGGCCATCGTGCCACAGATTCCTGTTAACAAATGCTCCATGTGCATAATAATGTCTTAAAGCTGTGTCAGGTGTAGTTCAGATTGGATATTAGGAAAAAGTGATCAAGCACTGGAACAAGCTCCCCAGGGAAGTGGTCATGGCCCCAAGCCTGTCCGTGTTCAAGTGTTTGGACAGTGCTCTTAGATATATGGTTTAACTTTTAGGTTGCCCTGCGTGGAGTCAGGAGTTGGACTTGATGATCCTTGTGGGTCCCTTCCAGCTCAGGATTCTATGGTTCTATAATCTACCTGAATTTTAAGCAACCCCTAGGTATGTGTAACAGTAACTGTGGACTCAACTCAGAACCATTAATAGGAGACTTACTGCATGACACATTTTACAATTAAGATTTTCCATTAAAATATTTAAATATTCATTAACATTAGATACAAAGTACAAAATGCAGGCTATAAGATTTATAAGTGGCCTGACTTCTAAACAGTGAATTAAATTGTACTATAATGTGGTTACTTTGAGCTGGTCCTGTTGATACGGATGGCAAAACAAGTGCAGTATTTTAACTATATTTTGACCTTAATTCTTACCTGTGATGCACATTACCAAGCGCAAGTCACATTTCCTGAGTCTTGCCAAGTGTGTTGAATATAGAATGCTGATGCAGCTTTTGTTTTCTTGTATCGAAAACCCTACATCAGTATTTGGATATTTGAAAAAAAACTTGAAATCAGAGGGCAGTTTTCCTCATGCCCAACTTTTGATATCTTTAACAGCTTTCATGAGTTGCTGTGACTAAACTCCGACTTCATTCTTCAGGGTAGTCTAGTAGCTATTTTGAAAAAGTAAGGCAATTATTTCACTAAATCCAAGACAATTTTTCAAAACATAATTCCTAAAAATAAGGGAACTTCTGATCTCAGGAGTAAACAACAGTTTTATTCCTCCCTGCTCCCCCAAACTGGCTGATAAGCCTTGATTAAATAATTATAATATTATAATTATATTATAATAATTATAATATATAATTTATAATAATTAAATAATTAAGAAATTATTCTCAGCCACTTTATATAATACATGACAGCACAGTTATTTGAAGTTCGATTTCTGTTAGTAGGCTGACAATTACAGCACAGTTATTCTGTTCTGATCATGTTGTCTAGTAAGAAGCAAACACTAAAGTCTCCTTGGTGTTTGCAGTGGATTTCTTTTCCAGAGGCATATCTCTTGTTTAAGCTCTCTGAGGTCAGCCACAACTGGAAACTGCAAGTTATTCCCCTGCTTTGTGGGGTGTGACTGATACAATGCACATTTAAGAGGTTAACTACTTAGGGGGTGATGTTTTTTCAGGCAGAGTCATTAAGAATCTGTTTGGGTTGTTCTAGTTGCAGAGATTTCAGCTCTAGGGAAACCTAACTGCCATTATGAAATGTAGTGCTTTTTACTTGATGAATACTCAGTTAGAAATGTCTGACTTTATGATTATGGTTTATGGAATATATGTATTTTCCGAATTACTTTGATGGATATATTTTCTTGTCATCTCAGGACTGAATTCACTAGAACGCAAATATTTTCATTTTGTAGTGCTTGAAATGTTCATCCCTGTGATAGCAGCAGATATCTTATTCAATGACAGAGGCTCAGAGATTCAGGAAGTTAGGAAGAAAAAGTAAATGAACGAATGAAAAAATACCATCTCACATAAGTGGGAATTTAGGATAAGATTTTCACCTATAACGTGCATTAGCAGACAATCAAATGAAGTTTGTTATCTGGCTACACAGTTATCATTTGAAACTATTCATTGTAGCGATAACAAAAATACCTTGTTTGTACAGCCATGTACACTTTATGAAAAATCCACCCCTTAGAGCAATGCTCGTGTGGCCAGTAAACAGTGATGGACCTCAGGATGGTGGCAAGGTGTATGAAGCAGGTCTGGTTTATATCCAGATGATGCTCCCGCCTGCTGTGTCAGCACTCGTAGCATGCTGATGAGAGCACCATGATGTGCAGCTGACACGTACGCAGGCATTTGACACTTCCAGCAGAGCCAAAGGCAGCAGCAATGGATAAGCAGAATGGAGACCCTGAGCCTGCACTCCTTATACCTGCGTGAATAGCCTGTGATTTGCAGGGTAATGAAAAAACGTTGTTTTGCAGAAAGAGAGCATGAGTTATATTATAGCAGCCTCCACAAATCCTATCATCAGTGTTGTAACACGGTCTGCTCTTTTCGAAAGAAATATTTCTAACAGAAAATGGGCTGATCGTTCTCTTGTGAGTGATGGAGAAGGCTTCAGGTCCCTCTATGATTTTTTTTTAACTCAGTTCTATTTGAGGCAAAATCCCATTACTTTAGCACGAGCTAAGGCCTTAGTACAAAACAGGGATTTTTGGCTCAGACACTGCATGTAGGATTGGATATACATTTATATCCTTTCAGCAAAACACTTCTTAGTCCAGAAGCAGTTGTTTGATTTAGGTTCTGTATGACTAATTATACATAGTGCCCTATGACTGTAGTTTGAAAATATTGATTTAAAATTGCCTCCTACATTTAAGTGAGTGTTACTTGAATTTAGGATATGCTTCATCTTTTACTACATTTTTTTTTAGATAAAGTGGAAGTACATTAATTTTAATAGCTAGAGATAGTGCTGTAAGAAGAATTCGCCAGAGCACTGACCTTTAGAGATAAAGGTTGCAATGCAGATCTCATTTGATGTGTTAAAACACATAGGATATTATCAGTGGCATCACTTTCTATCATGCTTCAAATCTTGCCTAATTAATTAATGTGCAGTGTATATCCCAAAGAAACAGAAAGACTTCCTTTTCAGTTTATTGTTAAAAGGGCTGCTCTGGCAGAACATACCTAGTTTTGACTAATGAGATTTCCCAAGAGGTTATTCTAAGATTATCTGCTTATTTTTATAGTGTATGAAGGAGGTCCTAATAGGGTTGTGAGGAGATGCACAACTGGGAACACACAGAGGAAAAGTAAATGATTTACATGAAGCTGCTGACATTAACTAAAATTATGTAGTTCTCTTGTGTACAGGTGTTCCTGTCTAAAACATAAAGATTGGGTCCTACCACAGTAGTTCAAAACATGCTTTAAAATATGTTCCTCTACAGCAGAAAAATGTCATGTATCTTTGAAATTATTACATTACAATAACGTGAGAATTAGGCCTGTAAATAGTCTAATCGCAAACTAAAGCAAATACATACCCTCAACTTTCTTTTTGTTCACCTGCTAATGACTAGTTCATGAAATAATCTAAATAGAGTAGTGCAGAAAATTTCTAGCTGGTATTCGCTTCAATTCAATTAATGTCTTCTCAGGTGGGGTAGATGGGACCTTGTATTTGCAAGGCACGTAGTCTGGTCCTCGGCTCAGTTGTTTCTTATTATCAAGATGGAGCATTTGATGCACTTGCAGCTTCTAACTTTCAGATGTGCGTTGCCAAACCTATTTTATTACTTGATTTATAAGCTGCACTCAAGCAGTGTAGTCTGGTATTAGCACTACCAACACAAGAGCCTGTCTTCGTCTATCAGCTAGAGAAAGAAGAACAGCACGGAAGAGGGACAATTTCATGTGAATGGTAGGGTTTAAGCTCATCTAATTTCAAACACTGACAGTGTGAACAGTGGAGAGAGTAAAGCTATTTTAGTCTGTACTCACCTGACATGCTTTCAGTGCCTACTTGACAATGAAATATTTGAAAGGGTATTTGTCAGGTAAGTCCTACCCCAAGGGTGAACAGGCTAATGAGCTCTGAGAAGGATGGACGATCCCACTGGAAGGAGCTGGACTGGAACACAGGTTCGAATCTTTGGTCAGTCACAGCCTTTCCATTTGAATTTTCAATGTTATCCAGACTTGCTATACTTCAGCTTCCCATATACACAATGTAGATGACAAATAATGTTTTACAAGTAGAACCATTTCTGTAGCATGTCTAAGCTGTGTGACTTTACAGTCATGCAGCTGCATTAGTTTTGGTTTGTGTTGTCTATTTAAATACCTGTGGTCATGATGGCTGGAACAATGAAAGCCTGAGTTTGATAAAGCTCTAATCTCTGCTTGCCAAGTGGTAAATTTTAATAAGCATGAACTCTGACTCGTGAGTAATGGTATAGAAGAGACAAAAGGGCTCTGTGGAGTGTAATGGCTCATGTCCACAGTGAGAGTGACACACTTTTCTAAATAACATGGAAATGGGCAATGAATTTTAGCGTGCATAGCATATTCTGCCAGCTCACTAAGTATTCCCCTTTGCATTACGGTAATACGGCACTTGGGTCCACAACACAAATAAAGTGAGAGTGCCAATATTTGCTTGAACATATGCTTTTTTTTAGTTTTTAAATGTTTCCCAAACATACAATGAGGGAGATCAGTTTAGCGAGTGTTGTCTGCATAATCCTTTTCAGTATTTCTTGCCTTGCTTTTAATTTAGATTGTGGAGTGCTAGTTCCATAACAATTTAATGGTCCTCACCAAATGTGCATCTTTACGTAAGCAGTAAAAGGTTGTCTGCTTTGTTTTAAATTGTGAAAGGCTGACTGCTGATGCAGGCATTCTCATCAGCCCTGTGTGAAAAGCTGCTGTGTTACTGCAATGCTCCTTGCTCCATCTGTGGTCTCCTAGCAACTTTGCCTTGTACCTAATGTCTACATCAGACTCTGGAAGGTATATAATACCCTATTTCAGGCTGGATAGCTTCAAATTAGAAATTTCTTTGTGTTCCACAAAAGAAACACTTGCATGAAGAGACTTTTTTTACTAAAAACAACCAACGAGCCAGTACAAGAGTTCTTAGTTTCACAGGCTTACCAACATTAGGGCAGTGCAAGTCCTTTGGGCAGCATTCAGAGCCACATGTCTCAGAGGGAAGCTTGGTACTTTTTCTTGAGAGCAGGCTTGGGAGATGGTGAGCCAAAGTCAGCCCTGGTGACGGTTCCCTGGACTTGAGGGGAGTTCATGATACCATACCTCTTTTTGGCCCAGTGCCTTTGGAAGTGCAAAATGAGAGGAGCTGATCTGTATCAAAACACATCTTCCCAGGCATCTGGGAAATCACAAGTTTTTTTAGGATACCCTAAGGGAAAATTCACTTTCCTCAGCCCTCCAGTCATTTTCACTCGAGTGCTTCCTTTTGTCTGATTTTAATAATAATCTTTATCAATTGCTTTAAAAAAATAAAACCACAGTCATTATTTGCAACTTCTATTCTTTTGAAGGGACTTTGTCATATCCAGTTACATGTTACACCCACTGTATGACAGTGTTAGTGCATATGTGTTGCAATAACAAGGGTAAGTGGGGTTTCATATGACTAGTGGGTGCACGACAGCAGCTTTGTGGAAGAGGCTGGTCTGAAAATTAGATTGATATTTATTCTACTGAAGAAGGAATTTTCCCAAAGAGTTGGTTATTCTTTCAGGTGACATGCATTTCTTGTTTTAATCAGGTACTTAGGTAAAGTCTGGAGTAGATCATAAATGTAGACTTTCAAAGCTACCAGGGCTCGATCCTGCATGGGATAAGGGTCAGCCTGCTGTGCATGCAATTGCAGGGCACAGAGGCATGATATCAGGATTGGCAACCCGGTGTAAGCCCAACTTGAGTTAATTAATTAGAAGGCTGTGAAGATACTCTGTTTCTGACTGCTGAGAGGAAGAGACCTGAAAGGCAAGCAGAGAGCTAATTAGTAACGTGAGGATCACTGAGAAAAGGTTTTGTCTTTGGACCTGGCTATTCTCCTCTCATGCCATGCTTTCTCTGACATTACTGTCTGTGAGTAAGAAGCACAAGCACCTTCCTGTCTCTACTTAACTCCATGGCAAATATAAAGCATACTTGTATAAACTAGGGTAGGTACCCAGGGCACCTTGTGGACTTTTCCATTGTTTATTAGTTCACAGTGACTTCTGCATGTTCACAACTCTTTGTGACTCATAGTTTTTAGATTTAGCTGAGTAGAGAAATTCAGAAATCTGTAATTCAGTCATGCATCCTGTTCCTTAAGGCAGACAAAACCTTACTATGATGGCTGCACCTAGCTCGTAACTTTGTCCTAGTGCCTCACAGTGAGCAGATACTTTCATTTCCTTCTCCAGGTGATATAAGTACATGCATGGGGACAACCAGTGAGAGTTTCAAGATTTAGATTCCCGCATGGGATTTGTGGCCACAGGATGTGCAGCTGGATTGTGGGGTTAGGCTTAAGGTCACAGTGTGACATCTCTCACTGGTCTGATTCTCACGGTTCAGCAGTCATTCCAGCCACAAGCGCCTCCAAGTAATACTCCAGATGTCTGGCTAGTAGTAGAGCTGGTTGGGAATTTTCCATGGAAAACTTTTTTTGGATGAGAACACTGAATGATCAAACCCCAAAACTACCATAGAAATGTCTTGCCACATTTTCATCAGGCAAATTTACCAGATTTTGGTGAATTTCTGATCAGAGAAAAACTTGCTCCAGAATAGTAAATAGGTTAGTTACTAGGACAATCACCTGGAAAGAAAAGACTTTAAACAGAGTAAAGCATTGAAGTTGTGTCTTTTATGAAAAAAAACCTGCATTCTTGGTTATCTAGTATGCAAGATCTCCTATGATACAGTTGCGCCCCTGGGCTTGGGTTGGGGCACTTTGTGCAGCTGCCAAAACTTCACATTCTGGCTTTGACTGTTCCAGTCAGTGGAGAATTTCCATCCTGAAGCTGAAATTTTCTATTGTTATTACTGTCATTGAGTCTTTATTCAGACAAAAAGAAAGCAGTAATAACAACAGCAACACAACCCACCAGGTGAATAAATAATTAAATCTGTGGTGTACACAGGAATTTCAGGAGGTTGACATTGTTTCATCTTTACAAAGGGAACAATGGACAAAAATCCTTAGAAAGTCAGAATTGCCATGTGTATAGTGATGCTATATATTTACATAAAAAAGACAAAAACATATAATTTAAAATTATGCATGAATAATTAAAGAATTGGGCTAGGGAACCCAGGGTAGCTAAGTGCTGAACTTTTATTTCTCCTAAGTCCTAAATATCTGTTTTCTTCTATCTTCTATCTTCTATCTGTGTGTCTTGCTGAGTTATAAAAATTAAAAGTCAGGTTTCCACTATCAACTACAAGACTATTTTTCTTGTCTCCTGAGATGGAGAAGTGATGGAAAACATTACACAAAACCTAAATAAAAGTAGTGGTATGAGATAATACACAAACCTACAAGGACTCACAGAAGATAAGCAGTAATACACTGAGAAACAAGCACAGATTTTGCATAAAAATAGTGCTTCATTGGCTTTCATGCAGTCTGACCACATAAGCATTAACAGAACATGCTGCTAGGCTTGAATTGCCACCTCACTGAGTTAATATACACAGGTGATCCCAGGGGTCTCTGAGTGGCACATAGAGGGGAAAATGCCTTGCCCTTTGCAGCTGTAGAGGTGGTTGCTACCTGAGCATCTGTGTTTCCAGCTGCTGAGATGCTGTCAGGCAGCTGCTGCTCTGTGCTGCATTGCTACAGCATCTGCCTCTCCTTTCAGTGACCGAGCTGTCTGCACCTGCTTTTTGGTCTGCCTGCTTTAAAATGAAGGAAGCCTCTTCTGGCCAGTGCTAGTGATATTTATTATTGTCGTCTCAGTTACGTACATTGTCTTTTCTACACGGGGCAATATTTTTGTTTCAGAACCACCATTACATCACTGATGTCCCTTCATTTTCTGTCTCTCTTCCAAGGGTCCAAACAGTGAAGTCCCTTAATCCAAATGCTTCCCTTTATCTGGGGCAATAATGTGCCATAAATTGCAGTTTTTAGCAGTGAATAGGGCAAATCTACCTCCTCCTTTGATCTGATCTCCCCTAGAAGCAAGAGATGGTGCTATGCCTCCAGGAGCTCACCAGTATGGAGAAGTAATATATCCTCCTGGATAATGCAACTCAGGCATTCATGTGCTAGGTGACAGTGCTAGCATAGCTCCCTCTCACCCTGATGCAGGCTGGAGAAAAAGTTTGAAGAAAGAGCCTTTCCACATCTCCTTCTCCCCTCTCCTTTGTCTCCTACTGCATGAATAGTTTTGGATGAGGTGCAAAAAAAATGACTGCATGAGTTGCATGCACTTTTTTATACTGCCTACCTTCTGTTACACATTTAAAGGTACAGCTGTCCTCTCCACAACCTATTAGTTATCTTGCCCCTTTAATATAATTTTACTGGGAGGATTATGCTCACTGCAGGAAAGAGCCCCCCAACACAAAGCTTTTCTGTGTTGCGAGGAAGAACACCTCAGTAGTCCTTGTCTTTTCTGACCCTGGATTACAAGCAGAGCCTTGCACAGGGTCCCAGAAGAGCTGCCTGTGGGTTGTCTCATGGAGAACACTGTCTTTCTCAACCCCACTGGGTAATCTTGTAGATATGTTAATCTTTATGCAGATGTGGCTCCATACGCTGGCATCCACCGTTGTGGTGGGTTGGCACCTGGACACCAGATGCCCACCAAAGCCTCTCTGTCACACCCCTCCTCAGCTGGACAGGGGAAAGAAAATATAATGAAAGGCTCATCGGTCAAGATAGGGATGGGGGAGATGATTCACCAATTAGTGTTGTGGGCAATACAGACTTGACTTGGAGAAATCAGCTTAATTTATTGCCAATCAAAACTGAGTAGGGTAATGAGAAATAAAACCAAATCTTAAAGACCTTCCCCCCACCCCTCCCTTCTTCCCAGGCTCAACTTCACTCCTGATTTCTCTACCTTCTCCCCCCGAGTGGCACAGGGGGACAGGGAATGGGGGTTACGGTCAGTTCATCACACGTTGTCTCTGCCGCTCCTTCCTCCTCAGGGGAGGACTCCTCACACTCTTCCCCTGCTCCAGCGTGGGGTCCCTCCCATAGGAGACAGTCCTCCACAAACTTCTCCAATGTGGGTCCTTCGCATGGGTTGCAGTTCTTCACGAACTGCTCCAGCGTTGGTCCACTGGGGGGGTCACAAGTCCTGCCAGCAAACCTGCTCCAGCGTGGGCTTCTCCCTCCATGGGGTCACAAGTCCTGCCAGAAGCCTGCTGCAGTGCAGGCTTCCCACAGAGTTGCAGGCTTCCCACAGGGTCACAGCCTCCTCCGGGCACATCCACCTACTCCAGCTTGGGGACCTCCACGGGCTGCAGGTGGATATCTGCTCCACTGTGGACGCATGGGCTGCAGGGGCACAGCTGCCTCACCATGGTCTTCACCACGGGCTGCAGGGGAATCTCTGCGCTGGCACCTGGAGCACCTCCTCCCCTCTTTCTTCACTGACCTAGGTGTCTGCAGGGCTCTTGCTCTCACATATTCTCATTCCTCTCTTTGGCTGCCATTGTGCAGATCATTTCCCCCCCCACCCCCCCCTTCTTAAATATGTTATCCCAGAGGCACTACCACCATCACTGATGGGCTTGGCCTTGGCCAACAGTGGGTCTGTCTTGGAGCCGGCTGGCATTGGCTCTCTTGGACACAGGGGAAGCTTCTAGCAGCTTCTCACAGAAGCCACCCCTGTAGCTCCCCCACCCGCCCCAAAACCTTGCCACACAAACCCAGTACAACAGTTATGGGATTTTTAGAAGCAGCTGCCATAATCTCCTCTGCAAGGTTAAAAAGAAAGTATATTTGTTAACGGCAATTCTCTTCTTCCCCCATTCCCTCCAACATGCACACTTCTGAGAAGAAGAGTCAAAGTCTGCAGTTTTATGCACCAGTTAAAGAACTCTATCACATAACTGTTGTCATTATTCTGTGCTAAACAGTGAATCATAACGCTGTGCTATATTTGAGTAAACAGTTCAGATGGGGGGTGGATGCTGGAGGATTATACTTGGCCTTCTGTTTGAAGCTGACAAGTTCAGCAACATTGTTCAACTGTTTCAGAATAGTTTAGTTCCCTAAGGAAGAATGTATTTCCTGTCATAAATCCATAAACTAAATGTTTAATGGTATTTCAGCTTCCTTTCATATGAGACATAGATTATTTTTGAAAAAAAATGCCAGTACTTCAGAGGAACTTTTGACAGCCTCTTCTGTTCAAATATCTTCCTTAAATTTAAACTAGGGTAAAAGTCATTCAATGTGAACAATCATCTTCAGAGACTTCATATTGAATAACCTGAACTTTTTTTTTTTAAATAAAACAATCTCCATATTTTGGTATATCTCATATTTGGGTTTTGGTTTTGCTTTAATATTTTAAAAAGAGGGAACAGGAGAGTCAAAGACATTAGTTTTGAATGGAGAAGAGGAGAAAACAAGACACAAATAATCTAAGAATGTTTAGTTAATTAAAGGGCTCGGGTTCTTCCTAGCATGTGACCTATTTGATTAGGTCAATAAAAAGAAAGGGGAAAGTGGTATAAACAACAGTGGATTAGGATGTACTGGGATTTCTGTCACCTGGCAGAACTTGGATGGGCCCAAGTGATAATTATCCTGAAGGAAGACCTGATTTTTGTCTGGGTTTGAAACTTTGTTACAGGAAAAAGAATCAACCCTGAGGAGGAAGATGGGAAGTGATGTATTTCTGAGATCCTATTTTTCCTTTCTGCAAAATCTCCACACCAGGAAGCACAAGGACCTGGATAATTTCTTACTGAGATATAGTTTTCCTACAGTGAGCAAGATAATTCTTGATATTTAGCTAAATATTCTAATACTGGTTAAAGCCTTCACCATTATCTTAAAATCTAAAATGACAAAACCTGCTTAAAACAAAGCTTATCAAAAGTTATAGAATTGTAGAACAGTCCAGGTTGGAAGGGGCCTTGAAAGATCAGCTGGTCCAACTTTTTGTAGGAGAGGGAACCTAGATAAGATTATCTAGCGCCCTGTCCAATCGCATCTTGAAAACCTCCAGCAATGGGAACTCCAGCATCCCTGCGGAAGTTGTTCCAGTGATTATTTGCTCTCACTCTAAAAAATTTCTTTCTTCTGTCAAGATGAAACCTCTCCCAGTGCTAATTGTACCTGTTGCCCTTTGTCCTCTCCATGTGGCTCCTTGTGAAGAGAGAGCCTCTGTCCTCTTTGTAGGCATCCTTTAAGTACTGGAATACTGTGATGAGGTCCCCCCGAGCCTTCTCTTCTTCAGAGAGAAAAGACCTAACTCCTTCAGCCTTTCCTCATAGGGCAAGTTCTCCGGCCCTTTGATCATCTTCGTGGCCTTCCTTTGGACACTCTCCAGTTTGCCCGCATCTTTCTTGAATTGTGGGGGCCAGCACTGGACACACTACTCCCGGTGTGGCCTGACAAGCGCTGAGTAGAGTGGGATGATCTTGTCTCCATCTCCGCTAGTGATGCCCCTGCAGATTTGCCTTTCTTGCTGCAGCAGCGCACTGCTGACCCCTGCGCAGCTCGCTGACCCCCAGCCAGCAAGGCCGCTCCCCAGCCACACAGATCCTAGCCTGTACCGGGCTCTTTGGTTATTCTGTCCCAGGTAATGTGATGATATATTTATATAGTTAAAATTTGGTGTTCATCTGGGAGACATAACATGTTCTTTACAAAAGAGTAAATTTTCAGTTGTCTGTGGAAGTAGTGACACCTCTTACATTAATTTTGATGGAAAGTGAGTAATTAAATCCCTATGTGCCTTTTTAAAAGTGTATCTTTTCTGTCATCTTTCTGTAGAATACCTGTCTTTCTTTCCGTGACAGCTTACTTTGTAGTAAGTCCATTTATGCTACATTTTGAAAATGGATGAAAAAAAGTAATAAAAACCTTTACCAAAAGAAAAAGAATCCTAAAAATAGGGAGATTTTTAACTACCATTCAGTTCTAAAGTTCTTTGGGAAAGGAACTAACTCCTGTTGTTACTGCTTTACTATTGTTATTTCTGCAGGGTGGTCCTTTAGGAATCACTCTGTAGCTGCAAACAACACTTTGCAGAATTAGAGTTATCATTTCTGTTGGGAGCACCAATGTGATTTACTTAAAAAGAAGCAGACTGTTACTAAACTTTACCTTGGAGAAGTCTTTTCTGGTTTTTGACTGATCTATGACAATGACAAATACATAATATGAAATGACACAAATATTTCCCTGTTATTCCAGTGTGTGTTTTTCTGAGGGGAAAAAAAAAACCCAAAATCCATGATCTGAAGGTGGCCTGATTTTCAGAAAA
This sequence comes from Pelecanus crispus, assembly GCF_030463565.1. Lineage (NCBI taxonomy): Eukaryota > Metazoa > Chordata > Aves > Pelecaniformes > Pelecanidae > Pelecanus > Pelecanus crispus. The sequence goes on from NC_134643.1 coordinate 209,511,618, forward strand.
TAATTGAGCTTTGTGGTCTGAAAATCAGGCATCTGTGGGGCATCTCAAGTAGGACAATTAAAATCACTACACACACCAAACTTTAAAGTAGGTAGTCTATTCAAAAAGTTGGTTTTATGGTCTCTGGTTATAGTTTGATCTTTTATTTATTTGTGATTTTTGTTTGCATCTTATGTTTGTCTTTTTATCTTTTCCAGTTTACAGAGCTGGTTGCATAGGCCATCTTCAGTAACTGGCTGTTGCACTTTCTTTCCAATATTATGAAAAGGTCATCATCTCACAACACACTGGTTGCTTGAACTTAGAAAACAGCTTCATTATTCAGATGTCTTTTTGTCCTGGTTTCGGCTGGGATAGAGTTAATTTTCTTCCTAGTAGCAGGCATAGTGCTGTGTTTTGGATTTAGGATGAGAAGAATGTTGATAACACGCTGATGTTTTTAGTTGTTGCTAAGTACTGCTTATGCTACTCAAGGACTTTTCAGCTTCCATGCTCTGGCAGATGCACAAGAAACTGGGAGGGGACACAGCCAGGATAGTTGATCCAAACTGCCCAAAGGGCTATTCCATACCATATGGCGTCATGCTCAGTATATAAACTGGGGGGGTTGGCCGGGGAGCAGCAATCGCTGCTTGGGAACTGTCTGGGTATCGGTCGGCGGGTGGTGAGCGATTGCATTGTGCATCACTTGCTTTGTATATTGTTATTATTATTATCATCATTATATTATTATTATTATCATTTTACCTTATTTCAATTATTAAACAGTTCTTATCTCAACCCAGGAGTGGTTTTTTTTCACTCTTACTCCTCCGATTCTCTCCCCCATCCCATCGGGGTAGGGGAAGTGAGTGAGCGGCTGCGTGGTGCTTAGTTGCTGGCTGGGGCTAAACCACAACACTTTTTGACCAAAATTCCTATTCATTTAATCAAAAAAAGTCCAGGGTTTATAGATAATGGAAACATTTCAAATTTGGTTAGCTAACTATACATTTGTGCATCTAAAGTCGTTTGGGAGCTGAGCCCAAGTCCTTTGACTTGAGTAGAAAATCTTTTGCATTTTGCTACCTTTGTTTAGCCTTTGATTTTCTGAGGTGAAACTGTCATTTCTGACTATCAGTTTACAGAGACTGGAAGGGATATATATAGAAAGACTGAACAGTTTCTTCGTTATATTACAAGTCTATCTGTCTTCAAGAATTTGCTCAAAGTGGTACAACTGTACCATCTGGTAAAACCAAAAGCGTGTGGAATATCTCTGAGGCATTGAAATCAATATGAGCCGTAATTGCTCAGCAGCTCTCTGGAGTTCTCTTTTTATGTATTTTACTTTAATGGAATGAATTTTCTAAAGAATGGAGGGCTCTGAAGGTCTAATCCAATCTGTGAGAGCTTTTGTTTATAGCACGCTTGGCTTCCTGAAGTATTAAGCATGTTTTAAAAAATAAATTCTATTTAAGTAATAGCTGTTTCTTCAACTGTTAATGCATACAAGGAATCTGTATTATATAAAAACTGGATCTACCTTAGTTGTGTTGAATTACAAAGCAAAGGACTTGCATCTACCAAATTACTGCAGACTTTCAAATTTCCATACATTTAGCTCATGAGCCCTAAATTAGTCTATTTTTGACTCTCTAGAAAACTATATCTGTCTGGACTTACTGAAATGGATACTAATAGCTATTCACCCTACAAAATGAGCTAATAGCCATGTTCACATCCCACACACACAATTATATTTAGGTTCAAGCAATAAAACCAAAAAACTCTGAATCATCAGAACAAACTGAAATCATTCCTTAAATATATATAAATATTCGATATATGTGTGTATGTGTGTATACACACATATATTTTTGTCAAAGGCCAGATTCAGCAAACCCATGTGTGACCGATCTGCATACACAAGTGGTTTGTAGCTTTACAGACTACTGTTATGACTAAAGGTAAGAATGATCATTGAATGTGTAATTTTTCTGTTTTTCAATAGTTCAGGTGTTTCATGATAAAAAGATCATTATAAAAAAAATTAAGTTCAAAATATGTTAGTGGAGCTACTTTTTTGAAAGAAGAACCAATAGCACAAGTGTTCAAGAGAATGCGAGTTTAGGTAGTGATTTTATTTCTTAACCTAGATTTTCTGATAATCACAATTTCAGCTTTCAAGCCTGTGGAAGCCTAAGAAATCCATACAGTTTCTGTAAATACATTGATGCATATTTTCTAAGGATGTCACTTTAAATTCTTAGCTTATATGCACCAAGACAACATGAAAATATCTCCCAAATTAGACTGAGTCTTTCCCTTTTCCTATATAAACTCTCAAACACTAATTAATTTAATTTCAACACATACTAATTTAACATGGACCAGGTATTGTAAGCCCTGAAATTTTGTAGCAGGATGAAGACAGTTCCATTATTTCTAACTCCAAAATATCAGCCTCCATTTCCCTGGGCTATCTGTGAATAAGAACTTAGGTGAAAATTAAAAGAAGATTATCTGGAGTTCAAACTTAGGGGTTTTTTTTTCCTGTATGAGTTTACCACAAAACCTCGCATCTCTTAGGAAGCTATTTGATATTCAAATGTACAGTCTCCCTTTTCTTCAACTTTCGGGGAGAACAAAGTATGATTACATTCTCTTTGGCACTGTCTGAAACCTTTTCTCTACTGTAATTCGAATAAATTTTTCATAGGCTTCAGCGAGTCCTTCATTTAACCCCATTTGTCTCCAGGGTACCATCCCTTGCATACTGGGTTCTGTCTTCAAGCATTGTGTCTGCTTTCAGGACCACATTACTGAACTAGGTGGTCATTTGGTCTGATACAGTATGGTTGTTCTTACATTCTTATCTAATTTATTGCCTGTTACTAGTCACAGACCTCTGCAGCTAAATGTCAGCTTCTTTTTCTGAAAGAATGGCACACTTAATAGCTAGGATAGCTTAGATAACAAAAACAACAAAAGCAAGTGCAAAAATACTGTCTGCTATGACTGAGGTCATGGTATCGATTTCAGTCTGATTATGCTACAACAGTTTATGGTGGCTTATACCCTGCCATTTCCTCCCCAACAGACTCATAGGGAGCTTGTGAAATTGCTAATTATAAACATATTGAGGAGACTATAACATCCTTCTTCTGTTCTCAGAGCTTTCATTATTTCTGAGCATTTGTCCAAGAATTTTTAGCCTTTTTGTTTCTCATGAGCTATTCCTTGATTTTTGCCATTTGTTGCATTGTGTGTATTGGTTACCTAAATTATGTGACATTGTCACTCCCTGGACAGAGGAAAAACTTTTAGTGCATGAGAATAAAGCCTACTTTTGTTCACACACGAAGACTATTGTTTACAGGAGGTGAGGTTAATTTTGCTAAGATCTGTTCCCCAGTGAACATAGTGAGTAAGTTTTTAGGTCTGATTGTTCATGACTAGAAAGAAAGGAACAGCCATTCAGAATCAAAATGCTTGTTTGCAAACATATCTTTTGCAGAACGGAGAAAAGTTATTCTCGTAGTAGAACTGTCTCTTCAGTTATGTCTACACATACTTACGGAGCCACACTCTACAAACTGTAAACTATAAGACAGTGCAGAGTTTCCAATATAGTTTTCAGAGAGGCTAACCCTGGCATCCTGGGTAGTAGTATAGGGCTCAACTTACCTTGACTTCGAAGTGTGAGTCAGGTATATCATCTTTCTTCTGGTTTTGACAGTTCTGTAAGTACAGCCATCTGAGATTTCTTTTTTTCTTTGTTTTTGGTGAAATGTTTTGTGCATATGAAAACACAGATTCTTTTAAACCAAGACTTCTTGTGAAATGCATTAGTTTTAATGATCTTATAATAGAACAAGAAGTTCTATGGTTTAGGATGGCATTTCTGGAAAGATAAAAAGGCATTAAAAGCAGCTAGTGGTTAAGTGGAGTGTAGAAAACCAAGCTCAGTCTCCATGGCTTACATTAGGCAAAGGTGAATGTCCCACACTCCAGGTAAGTGAGTACCATTAAGCCCAAAATAGCATGATGGCTGTTCTTGAGCCTGTCATAGTTTTCTCATTTCATATTTTGAAGGGCCACAGTTTTGTTTTGCAGAAAAGATGCTTAAAAACTGCAATTTATACAAAATTGAATTTCTTGCTAACACTAACAACAAGCATCATCATCGCACAGCCCACGTAACACTAATCTTAAAATGAAATCTAAGCTCTAAACAATGTTTTGCAAGAAGAATGAAAAGGTTTTTCCAAGGAAGTAAAAAGTGAGAAAGAAATGCATGGTTTAGAACCTTGTCTATGTTTAGTGGACATCCAGACCCCCCCAAAATACTTTATAAATGCCTCAGTTTGGAGCTATGACCAAAGTGCAACAGATGGCTAGTTTTAGTTTGGTCTTCTGAGGGCAGGAAAGCGATATGGAATCCTGACAGCTTCCTAAAAACTTTTCTCTATACCCTCCCCTCCTCCACCCCAAAAAAGGAAAAGGAGAAAAAAGCCAATAGGAGAAACTTGGTAGAGGTGATTGCACACCTCTGAACAACAAATCCGTGTCCATAAGAACCAAACAGCAGGTTTACAGGCTGTAGAAAGCACTGAAATATGTGGAAATTTCTGTGAGAGAGGTCTGTGATGGCAGTTTTTCTGCTGCTTCCTTTTCAAGAACACCAGCAAAGAATGAATTTTTTCGTCAGCAGGATGCAGGGGTTATGCAGACATGAATATAGTTTATTGTGCCATCTAGATAAAGCATTCATTTTAATTCATTCTGTTTGCAGACATTTCTAAGTCCATTTCCTTATGTGTCTTGCACAGTAATGACAATGTTACGAATAATGCCCTCACGTCCTGATGCAACTGCTTCCTGAGCATATTGCTGATTTAGTGGGACAAGGTTCCAAAATGAGAACGTGACTCGTGTTCTGTCATTACTTTGGGCTAACGGAAAACGATACTTTTATAGCCCAATGCCGTTACAGGAATTATAGTTTTCCCACGTTTGCTGTGACACATCTGGAATTCTTACTGATGCATGAAAACCAAATATGCATCTTTGTCTGTTGCTGGCATATCTCACTATGGGCTTAGTCTATCAAAACTTAACTTTCATTGGTCCCCCCTCCACACTCCGCCTCTCCCCTTTCTTTTTTTTTTTGTTTTGTATTGGAATTTTACTTTTAAGGCATTTTCTATAAGCAAGATTCTCATTTACTCCACATGATTATACCCAGGCATATTGGCTATAGTCTTTAGGATTTGGTAGGTAGAGCATTTAAAATCCCTATAGATTTATATGGATAAACAGGTATTGTCATCATTCCCATGAATGCCCTGAAAGAGGCCTGTGTTTTATCTTGTATCATGCCCTTAACTGCTACAACCTCTCTTCCCTTCCCTATAGCTGTTCTTAAAGCCAGGCATCCTAACCGTCCCACAGTATACTGCCCACTCACCATCTTGCATTGCCCTCTGCTGTTCTACCTTGTCTTTGACCCAAATACTTTCTCAGGCAGCCTTTAAGTTAGCAAGAGTTCATTAAAAAGGTTTAAACACTGTTCCATGTGTAATCCAGGAGATCTGCTGCAGCGTGCTGTCAGCTATCGGTGTCAGCACAGGGCTGACTGGGTGGAAATGTAGTCAGCCAAATCATGTGATTTGATGGTACCTTCTGTTTTAAACTCTGTCAGACTGGACTGAGGTGACGTTAGAAGTACCACTTGTGGCCTCCACAGAAATGGCACATTATCAAAACTTACTTTTAGAAATAATTTTTGGGGAGGGTTTCCAGATGTCTCCAGGCTAAGCAGAACTGGTTCTGTTCCTATGAAAAATATTTAAAAATCCATTGTATGCCAATTTTCTAATGAATTAGTTTGTTTAAATAAAGACAAGGATATGTAGAACGGAGCAGTGACTCTTGCTGCTGAGTCAGAGGACAGTTTTATCATCTTCCTGTTCTTACAGCTAGGATGGCAGACCAAGGAAAAAGGAGCTGCAGTCAAGTAAGCTGTCATTAATTATTGCCTGAGGGTTACAACAAAAGCTTCATTTCAATCCAATGAATGTTTGAGGAACCCACCCACTGCATAGCTTTGAAAAATCTAGCAAAGAAAGAAGACCAAAAATATGCTGGCAATTAAGGGAGAGGCAAATATCAGAGCTACCTGTTCCAGGTTTACACCAGTTAGTTTGAGCAGCCATAACAGTCTAGTGAGGGCATCACAGGACATGGGGCTTGGCAGAAGGTGATACATCTTTCACCTCAGAAAACCCAGAGTCACAGCTGGTTGGAAACAAGGAAAGCTGGAAAGGTGTCACTCTGCACTTGTCATGTTCTGATAATTTTCCATAGGTGTTGACAACTGCCATGGTTGGAGTCAAGACAGTAGTCCTCATGGCCCCTTGGGCTGACCCAATAGCAGTGCTGTGCTTCTGTGGCTATGCTGGGTCACATCTGAACAAGCTCATCTTAATGTAGCTTGGAGTGTGTATGCCTCACCCAAACTTACAGTGCAGGTAATTGCTTTAAAGATATTTCAAATAGAAAAATAGCCTTTCTTGGTTTGGCAAAAATTAGAGATACAAAGAACTTGTGTTTGCTTGGCAACATTTCCTCATTACTAATATGAAAGTGTACTGCCTTGCTAACAGGTTCTTCATACAGGCATAATTTAAAAAAAATCTGCATGCTTTTTGACACACACTGTTCTACGATTTAGATAGACATTAATGAAATGTACACTTTAAAGGAGAAGATTTGCTTCCCTTTGCTCAAATTTGCATATTAAGTTCAGCTACATGAATTTGGATGGTTGCTAATGTGAAGAAAGCCCCTGTTTATTTTTATAGAAAATAATTAATTGACTTCAGAGAAGATGAGAGGAGTTTTCATTACTCTTCCCACATTTCTACAATAGCAAATGGTGTCTGTGGAACATGTAGTCAGAACCTTATGCATCTTTCCCATGGGAATTATTAAAAGTGCATTAGGATTCCCTGAATTTGCTTACAAACCAAGATCAATTTCTAAGTAAGACTAAATGAAGAAAAATTGTTGTGAGTTATCAGACACAGTCCACTGTAGTAGCTGCTTTATAATGAGCTTTCAGGCACACCATAATGCAGTCTATTGTTGCAAGTATCTTTTGTACGCACACTGCCTACCTTTTATGAAGTAATTGGAATTTAACGTGCTACAGCTTTGAAATGTATGAAGCCAAACCCTTAATGTGGGAAGCTTCTGGGATTAAACAGTCTCGCAATAAGAAATCTTAAATGTGTTTTGACTAACTTCATCCAAGGTTTATCTATAGCGTTTTTATATAAGTGAATTTCTTAATTTTATGGGCCTTACCACTCTAATTAAAGATGTCATTGTTTTCTTTTTACATTTCAGTCCTGAGCATTTCTAATACAGCCATAACATTTTTACTTAGTAATGAATTTATTGTTATAAAATATCAGTTGCTGATTAGAATTTTAGAAAGTAAATTTTTAAATGCATGATCAGAGGTTTGTCTGGCTAATGTTAGGTAATTAGTCTTGCTCTCTTGCCCCTGACACTGATGATCCAATAGGTGTGCCTGCTCATCAAGTAGACCAGTGCAACAGAAAAGGATCAGTGGATTGATGGAGTTTGTGCTGAAGCCCTTACATCTACACTCAATGTATTTTGAGGTTTTCACTCAGACTGATTTTGTTCCTCGAATGAATGCCTCCACTGTATGTGATCTGAAAGACCAAATGTTGATTTGGACCCTGATATGCCCATAAGAGTCTGTCTTGACTTTGGTGTACATCTTGAGCACAGCTACTGCTTTAATTTTCTCTGACAGGGGTCTTGTTCATGCAGACCAAAACCACTTTGTAAAGTGAAGCAATGTAGAGTAACTAGGGACAATTGGGTCACGTACTTCAAAACTGTACTGTTTCTTTGAACCAAGACCACTGTAGGATATAGTCTCATTTTACTTTGGAGGTTGCTGCCCTTTATTGAGGTGATCCTTTCTCTCATCCTCATGGACACTGAATGTACAACTGCTAAAGTATTTCCTGTGAAAGGGTTTCTTTTGATAGTTTTCCACACAAAGCTTAACTGTGATCATCTGTGATGAGGAACAGACCAATGCTAAAATAACATGACTAGTTCAATATGTGATTGCAGTGTATTAACAGAACTGACAGTCACATTCTTGAAGGATGACTGTCTAAAAAAATCATATTACTTTTCTCCCCGTCAAGATTGCACTGATTTGCTATGCATGGTGTACTTGATACTGTGAAGTATGTTGTTAGACATAGATCATCATGTTACTATGAAAAAAAAAGTTAAAAATCCAAGTTTATATTGTAAGTAAAATTGATTCAACATAGTTGCTCTACTCTCCATTTTCATCTCTAGTAACTACATTAATCTTATACCCTGATCTGATCAGAAGTGTTCTACCAAAACAGGTTTTTGATTCCATGACACCAAAGATGTTTTCCAGAAATGCAGGTTTCAAGACATATAATGACAGCTTGCTTGGTGACCAGCGGAGATCACATGGTTTCTAGGATTTCACACGCTTTGGTCATCCCCAGTTCACCTATCAGATCTGAGTCTACAAATCCTCTGTTCATATGAGGAAGTTTTAGGCCTCAAGTCTCCCTGCTGTGCTCCCAGGTTCTTAGACCCAGCTCACATGCTCCCTAGGAGCCACCCTTTTTGCCCAGTGAGGACCTGAGAAGGTATGAATCTTGTGAGGCCTGGTTCTGCTGAAGCTTCTGAGTTTGGGATCCTGGTCTCATCTGCTTTCCAAAATACTTCAATCATTATTTCTTAATTAATATTTTCCAACCTGGATTCTGCTAAAAATGATACATTTCTTTCCTCAAAAGGAATGTGTTCCTCTTCTTATTCTTATACCTGCTATTACCACAGAAATAGATGTTCCAACGTGGGACAGAACTCTGTACTTCAGTGACTGTTTTCAATTACTTTTGAGTGTTGCTTGTACTAGGTGCAGAGGACTAATTTCAATTTACAAAGATTTGTTCAAGGAGATAAAGCAAATTCTCAGAAGTTCTTTTAGATGTCTTTTCAAAATCCTAAACCCTAGTTCAGCCCAAGTTTTTGGATGAAGTTTAAGTGAAATTCTAAAGAGAATATGAACCGAGTTACACTTAATTTAAAATGGAAGTTCAAAATTCCATTTCTTTAAGTGGTTTCAAGATTTTAAAAAATATTTCTCCTACCCCATCTGTTATTAAAAATGGCAGGAAGACAGACTTTTCTGCAGTCATTTGAAACCCTTGAATGTATCACCACTTTGTAATTAGGGTGCTTAAATGCAGTATGGTGTTAGAGTTAAAAAAGGAATACATGTATTAACACATCCTGTCCATCTTCCTGTCAGCATCCTTACAATGTATTTTCAAGTGTTTTACTAGTGCCTTAAAGAAAAGACCTATATGATGTATCTTAGGACACTTGCTTCAGGAGTCTGTGGCTGCCATTAATATAGTCTGTTTAGGCCTAGGGAAACTGGATAGTCATCTATGTCTTCATTTCTATTTTATTATTTCTACTTGTGTCCCCATCTGCCATATCCCCCTCTATCATTAACACCTTGTAGATATTTGTAGATGATTATCATGTTCTCCCTATTGAGTAATACTTAGCCAAGCTGTGAATATTTACGGGTTTTTTAGTTTTCCCCCTTAAATCCTTTCAAGGATCTAAACAGATTGTTGATCTTTTCAGCAATCACTCCTGTTGACAGTACCTAGGTTTAACTTAATATTCTTGGTGTGGCTGAACTAGAATTCTGTAGGAAGGAACTATTTAGAGTGTCATATGATGTTCACAGCCCCAAATTACTTTTTTTATGTGACCAGATTGCATGTTAACTCAAGTTCATTTTGGTCTTCACTCAGGACACATTACACAGAATTTTCTAATTTTCTCTCCTGAATTGTGTATTTTTAGTTTGGAGTATATTTCTAGATGCATTCAGTTTGTGTGATCAATTAACTTCAAATGTGTGTTGTTTATTGCATAACATTAACAAACGCAGTACATAAAATTCAGCATAATTTATTTTTATTTACTAGGTGCAAGTACAAGCGAGATAAAGTTCAGGTGTATTTCATGTACTTTATTTCATTTATCCACTTAATTTCCACTCAATTTAAATACAAATAAAAATTATTGAATTGACATGATTTAATCTTTACAGAAACGCAGCCAGAGTCTCTGAAATGTCTGATGATTTCTTTCTCTCCAACTGTTTTCCCTTAAGTTATTAAGGCTAAAAGATACACTTCGAAGCAATAATATCAAGAATAATTTTCTTTTTTTGCTGCTCTAGATAAAAATAGCTATTTTTAGCTTTCCAGTGTCATTTCTGTTGTTTATTGACTTTAAAAGAACTATTATTTTATTAGTAGAGGTTCGTTTGTTTGCTTGTCTTGACTGGATGCTCTCCACAGATGACCTACTAAATAAATACTAGCTTACAAAAAAGTTCATATTAATGTCAGAAATTTTAATGTTCATTTTAACAAACCCATTAATTTAAAGATCACTTTCTACTGATCCTTTTTTCCTCTGTTTTCCTACTGTGGGGATAACACTTTTTTTCACCTAATTCGAATGGTTGCTGCTTCTTTCTGTGTTTCTCACATTGAATTGATTATATGTCATCTGATAAAAGTTGAATTAATTTTTAAAGACAAATATGGGGGGGTTTTTTGTTAGCAATTTAAGGGAGAGGGATTGTTGGGTTGGTTGCTCTTTTTCTTTGTGGGAGAATTCATATATTTTACTCCTGTTTTTCAATTGTCCCAGTTATATATATGACATGTGTGAAAAATACAGTGCACCAGAGAATAAAGGGACTCTTTCCATGAAAACACATCTTGCATGCATTTGGGAGGAAAGGAGTAAAGAATGGAACTAAAAGGTAAAGGAGTTGTCAGCTACGAAGCTTGAACTAAGAGATGTGGCTTTGGGTGAAGAAGTTGACTGGAAAAGTTCCAAATAAAGCACAATCAGACAAGAGCAACAGCAGAAAAGAAGCAAGTAATGATAATGCTGGATAAGCAAAATGCAGGGCTAGGCATCTGTGTCCTTCAGCTGCCAAATTCACCCAATTAGCAGCATTAAAGGTTGGCTGGGCAGCAGTGACAAGCAATGAAGTTATAGATGTGCCATGCTATCATCCGCTACTGCATACAAAACTAAATTAGCGTTTACTTTGTCTAGTGATTTTCAAAAGAACATGCAAGGATAATTGAGGCTTAAAGTCTCTTTTTCTTTTTTGCTCTTTCTCACTCACACAAATAAAAGCACAAATATTTTTTTATTTGTGTGTGTATATGTTTGTGGATTATGGAAAAATAAATTAGTTGATAAAAGCCTGTGAAGATGGGCAAAGGTCATCTTGACTAAGCATATTAACAGCTGAATTTTTGTATTTGCAAAATGCATAATATATATAAAAGAAATTTTTATATGTATTATGATTGCGATTTTTTACAGAATGCACAAGCTAAAACCAGATGTATGTGTTCCCATGCTTTGTTCTTTATCAGTGTGTCTCTGAGGGGGCGATAAGTGTAAGACACACAGGGAGAGATCACTGAACGAAGTGAAGGAAAGTCGTTAGACTGAACATAGAAGTCTTTCCTTCCCATAAGTGATTCACCTTCATCTGAGAGCAATTTGTCTCCATCTGTTTGGATTTTGTCATATTCTTGACATCATCAGGTCTTCATTTGCTAATTGCTTTGAAAATAAGATTGAAATCTTTCTAGTCATGAAACCACTGGAACATTCAAATTTATCCTAAATATTATTCTTAAAAGTGCAGTACACTTAACAATTTTATCTGAAGCAGTTGAAACAAACAGTAAAATAGTATCTCATTTCTATTGATGGCCCATCTGACATGCAGTAAGCATCAGACATTGCTTGTAGATTTGCAGCTTAAATCTAGGAATAGAAAATGTTACATTTTACATAAGCTACAGAGTGATTTTTCATTTATTTCATTAAACATATTATAATTATTTTATAATTTCTTTTTTAACCTACATTTTCAGTGAAGGTAACAGAGCTGTACAGAATACCCTCTGAGTTCTGATGCTAGCTTTTGTTATACTTGTTTTGTGGTGTCAAGAAAGTTTGATTGACTTGCTGAAGTGCTGGAAATACATGAATCATGAGAGTCTGTGAATGCTTTGCTAAGATCTTCAGTTCAGTGCAAAACAGCACCCTTTCACTTCATGCTCATTCCCTTTGTTGTATGAAGTAGTTTTTCTCAACTCGGTGGATTTGCGTGTCTGAAAGACTTCCAAAAAATCATTATTTGTGAATCTGTGTTTTGATTTCACTGAGGAGGAAGTTCACTTCCCCTGCATAAATCTGAAGCTCCATGAAGGTGAAGTACAAAGGCCAATAAGGATTGTTAATAAACCCATTCCCAGTTATAGCCAAGATGAAGTCTTAGACACTACTTCGTAGGATCCACAGAGCCTCTTTTCTCTTTGTATGCAATTGCCATTGCCTGTTAGGCTAATCATTACCTGCCAGGTATGAAGACTTGCTCCAGGCTTAAGAGGAGGGTAAATTCTACGAAAAATCATTGTTGTCATGTAGCTCTTATATTGTCTTGTGTTAAAACTATAGAAATTGAAGTTCTTAAAAATGAACTGATGAACAAGCAAAGGAACACAGCATCGTTACTGTTTTAGAGATGAGTGAGATGTATAAGGATGGTCTAATACTGTGAGCTGTTGGAACATATATGGTATAAAGTATCTGTATGCCCCAGCTGTCATATGGAAGCTTTCTGTGCTTTATAAGCTAATTTATCCTTTAGTTAACCATGAGAAAGAGTGGTCATGTTGGACATTCAGTATTCAAATCTCTATGATGATGGGAGTGCCCTAAATTTCTTCACAGGGAAGCAAACTGTTTTTTAGGTATTATAACTTGCAACATGAAGCATTCCTTATGTACAGCTTGGGATGTTCTTAACCTTCTATCTTTCCATGTGGTCATTCCTTGATTTACTGTATTTCAAAAGAGGACGCATGTTGACTTGTTTCCGGTATTTGTCTATATTTAATTGGATATATTGTTTGTTAGGTTGAGAGGTGCTAAAAGAACTCCACTCTTCCCAACTTACAAACAGGCATATTTGCAGAACCTGGCCCATTGATTTTTTGTCATGTCTACTGTGTCCATATGGATGAAGGGGATTAATCATTTTTTTATCTTGATTATGTTTGCATCGATGCTGATTGCAGGAAGCTGGGGGATCCAGTAGAAACTACACACTTAAAATGTGTCTCCTCTGTGCAAAAAGTATTAAAACACCTTGCAGTGGTAAAGGTTTAAATGGCATAGGCAACAATTCAGGTCTCTTTAACAGTGTAGAAGCCTTTGGGAAGAATCTTGATGCAGATACATCTTTACTGTACATAGGTTAGAGAAGGTTGATTCTAATAGTAAAACTGTAAGATTCTTATGCCTCAATGGTTTCTGTAGAATTTAAAGCTGTTACATAGCAGATCCTTGTTGAGTAGTTCCAAGCTCTTCCCAAAGCAGATCAGCATGAATTTCATCTATGCATAAAAGCACGTACTATGATCAAAAGAAAAAGTATGACTTTTCCATTGAAAGGTCATTTCATTTTACAGTTTCAAAGATTGCAGGCTAGATTCAAAGACCATTATGTTAAAATATCTGAAGAAATTTCTGTTGTTCTACAAACAGACTGATCTTCTGATGGGGTCCTATCCATCAACACTTGTTTCTTTGATCATTTATACGCAGACGTGTAGCTCATTTTAAGCAAAGAATGCAAAAATGTGTCAACCTTGCCAGTCTGAGGGTTGGATTCATCTCACCTGTCTTTAGCTGTCTGTGCATGAGGTGTCCAGGCTAAACTTACTATTCAATGTCCCACTCTGTTCCACCAAGAGAGTTAGACACCTTCAGGAGTGATTGATCCAGCCCTTCCTAGGCATCAATTTTGGAATGTGAAGACTTGCAGCCTTGAAGTTATTTACCTCCTTGGTTTAGAAGGAGTCTAGAAACCTAACTTAAATGAGCTGCCTAACTTGTAGGTGGCTGAAATTAGGTGAAATCTACCTTAAATGACTAAATTAGCAAAAGTATAGAAGACTGTTTCTTAAGGTTAAAACCCTTATGCCCAACTGTTTTTTTTAGCATACAGTTTTTTTGTCCCCTTAAATATTTTGAGCATGTGTCATTTATCCTTGTTAAAATATCACCCAATCCATTCAGTATATGTCATATGATGGCACTGTGAGACAAAGATGTCCTCCTACACTAAGGATCAAACAGAACTTTCTGATGAATTTTTTTCTTTTTTGGGTGTCAGTGGAGAGGAGTCTGGGAAAAATCCTCCACTGCTATGTGGGCTTGCTTGAATGATTAGCTCTTTTTTCAGTGCCTGAACACACAGATTCATATAGTAATTAAATTCCTGCTGTGGAAATTACTATTCAAAGAAAATAATAAAAAAAATGGTTTTGATTAAATGCTATATCAGCAATAAAAAGCAACATGTTGTTGGTGAGGGAGAAGCAGCTTATGAAGAAGCACATTAACATTAATGTGTCTTCTTTGCAACCTTAGGAGAAGGATATGAGACTTACTCTTCTGTTCAGGAACTCTAGAAATTATCATTTACATGGTTTATACTCTTCCCCCTCCCCCCAGTAAATAATTTCAGGTGAGATGTTACAGATGACCCACATCCTCTTCTAATCTAGACCCCGAGCAATGCCGTAGTGAATTCATGTGATGCCTCAGGACAGAATTTGCCCCAAAAAACCTCACCCCAATATAAACTTTCCTTTGGTGCTAGAACTAATGAGACCCTGAAACTAGTCTGAGTCTTTGGTTTTGATTTTTACTTCATCTAAATCTACTCCATACTGCTGATGAAGACTCATAGGGGTATAATTTTCATCATAGGGTATGAAATACAGAATCATGGAATAAAGGACGTTGCAAGGAACCTCTGGAGGTCATCTAATCCCACAACTATTCAAAGCAGAGCTAACTTAGATCATAGTGGAAGAATTTAAGGGGAAAGACAAAAGGAATGTCATCCTTCAAGTCTGAGGCTTCTTTATGTAGAAATGCTTCATAGCTCCTTGTTCCACATTCAGTAGAGATGACTGTATGCCAAGACCATAGTCCAGGGATGTACATATGTAATGTGCATCATATTGGTTATAATTTAATTGTATGTCTTTTACACAAACCACATGATTGCTTTTCCCAATAACTATTTAAAATGGATTTATTGATCCAAATGAATTTGATCTTTGTTAGTTTATTATTGTATTTTTCTTTGTCCTCGTATAATTTTCTATGTCTTTTGCATCAGACGGGTAGAATAATTCTAAGTCTATGAGTAAGAAATCTAGGACATGCTCATTAGAAAAAAGCTAAGTGTTCGTTTCTCCAAATGTTGTTCAAATATGGGGGAAATATATCCTGTAGTTTAGTTCTATAGAACACCTTGTGAAAATCAGTGATCTAAATTTTCCTCTGAGCAGGTCTGTTCCTTGGCAACAATTCTGTGGTGAGCTGTACTGTCATATGTCCCTTTCCAGAAAGACACTGTGATATTTATAAATCTATCTAAGAATACAGATAACCCACACACTAAAGCATATGTCAGGGCATAGCTGTCAGTCCTGTAAACTTGCAGTTCTTTGAAGGAGCAGAAAGGCACATTGACTCCCCAGTGTGTGGCCCTGATTTTAGAGCTCAGAGCTCTGTAGAGTCTATTTTGCATTAATACATTTTACGAATAAATGTCCCTGTGTAAGGCATATGTTGAGATTCAGAGATAGCTCTGTTGTAGAAGCTGCTACAAAATATTAGAGCAGATAACGTCTTACAGAATTTGGCACATTCTGTTTGAAAGGATCTGGCAGTGTGTCACAGACTAATAGCTACGATGCTCTGTGAGAGCTGACTTTCTGTTTTCTGAAGGGGACTACAAAGACAAAAGGGAGAAGGTCCTTACTGAAACACAGACTATCACTCGGTAGGTTAGGGCAGAAAGTGAGGAGTGCTTTATTTGTCTGAGAAATGGTAGTGTACAGATATCCACAAATCCTACCAGGGGAGGTGCCTCGCTTGACCTGCTGTTTACTAATAGAGAAGGGCTTGTGGGAAATGTCGAGGTCGGAGGCCGTCTCGGGCTTAGCGACCACGATATGATAAAGTTCTCAATTCTGGGTGTTGCCAAGTGGAGGGGCAGCAAAACTGTTACGATGGACTTCCGGAGGGCAGACTTTGGCCTCTTCAGGACCCTGGTTGGGAAAGTCCCTTGGGAGACAGTCCTGAAAGGCAAAGGGGTCCAGGAAGGCTGGGTCTTCTTCAAGAAGGAAGTCTTAAGGGCGCAGGAGCGGGCTGTCCCCGTGTGCCGTAAGACCAACCGGCGGGGAAAACGACCGGCCTGGCTAAATTGGGAGCTTTTGTGGGGACTCAGGTTAAAAAGGAGAGTCTACAACCTTTGGAGGAAGGGGCGGGCAACTCAGGAGGAGTACAGGGATCTTGTTAGGTCATGCAGGGAGGAAATTAGAAAAGCAAAAGCCCAGCAAGAAGTCAATCTGGCCAATGCTGTAAAAGATAAAAAATGCTTTTATAAGTACATCAGCCATAAAAGGAGAGCCAAGGAGGATCTCCATCCTTTGCTGGATGTGGGGGGGAACATTGTCACCGAGGACAAGGAAAAGGCTGATGTATTTAACGCCGCCTTTGCCGCTGTGTTTAACAGCCAGACAAGTCATCCCCAGGGTACTCAGGCCCCTGAGCTAAAGACAGGGACAGGGACCAGAATGGAGCCCTCATAGTCCAGGAGGAAGCAGTTAATGACCTGCTATGCCACCTGGACGCTCACAAGTCTATGGGGCTGAATGGGATCCACCCGAGAGTATTGAGGGAGCTGGTGGAGGAGCTCACCAAGCCACTTTCCATCATGTATCAGCAGTCCTGGTTAACAGGGGAGGTCTCTGATGACTGGAGGCTTGCCAATGTGATGCACATCTACAAGAAGGCCCAGAAGGAGGACCCAGGGAACTACAGGCCTGTCAGCCTGACCTCAGTGCCGGGAAATATTATGGAGTGGTTCATCTTGAGTGAACTCAACAGGCCAGTGCAGATCAACCAGGGGATCAGGCCCAGCCAGCATGGGTTCATGAATGGCAGGTCCTGCTTGACCAACCGGATCTCCTTTTATGACCTGGTGACCCTCCTGGTAGATGATGGAAAGGCTGTGGATGTCATTTACCTGGACTTTAGCAAAGCCTTTGACACAGTCTTGCATAATATCCTCCTCAGGAAGCTGGTAGCTCATGGTTTGGACAGGCATACTCTTTGCTGGGTAAAAAACTGGCTGGGTGGCCGAGCCCAGAGAGTTGTGGTGAATGGAGTTAAGTCCAGTTGGCAGCCAGTCACAAGCAGTGTTCCCGAGGGCTCTGTTTTGGGGCCAGCCTTGTTTAATATCTTTATCAATGATCTGGATGAGGGGATTGAGTGCACCCTCAGTAAGTTTGCAGATGACACCAAGTTGGGTGGGAGTGTCGATCTGCTGGAGGGTAGGATGGCCCTGCAGAGGGACCTGGACAGGCTGGGTCGATGGACCGAGGCCAACTGTATGAGGTTCAACAAGGCCGAGTGCCGGGTCCTGCACTTGGGTCACAACAACCCCATGCAACGCTACAGGCTTGGGGAAGAGTGGCTGGAAAGCTGCCTGGCAGAAAAGGACCCGGGGGTGTTGGATGACAGCCGGCTGAACATGAGCCAGCAGTGTGCCCAGGTGGCCAAGAAGGCCAACAGCATCCTGGCCTGTATCAGGAATGCTGTGGCCAGCAGGAGCAGGGAGGTGATTGTGCCCCTGTACTCGGCACTGGTGAGGCCGCACCTGGAATACTGTGTCCAGTTTTGGGCCCCTCACTACAAGAAAGACATTGAGGTGCTGGAGCATGTCCAGAGAAGGGCAACAAAGCTGGTGAAGGGTCTAGAGCACAGGCCTTATGAGGAGCGGCTGAGGGAACTGGGGTTGTTTAGCCTGGAGAAGAGGAGGCTGAGGGGAGACCTTATCGCTCTCCACAACTCCCTGAAAGGAGGTTGTAGTGAGGTGGGTGTTGGTCTCTTCTCCCACGTAGTTAGCAATAGGATGAGAGGAAATGGGCTCAAGCTGTGCCAGGGGAGGTTTAGATTGGATATTAGGAAAAATTTCTTCACAGAAAGGGACATGGTTTAGTCTAGTCTAGCCTTGATTGGTTTAGTGTGGACTTGGTAGTGTAGGTTAATGGTTGGACTGGATGATCTTAAAGGTCTTTTCCAACCTAAATGATTCTATGATTCTATGATTCTATAAATATTATTGAAACTGATGTTGAAAGTCCTGATCCAGCAGAACACTTCCTATTGTATTTAAATACTTTGCTGGCTTGGGACATCTATGTTCCTGGAAATATTTTCGTACAGCTACTGCCTTGTATCAGCCCTGAGCTCTGCTACCAGCTCAGCGCAGTATTGAGCAGCTGCCAGTCAGTCACGTTATTAAGGCTTGAAATGCACCAGGCTGGCTGAGTCAGGGATTGCTTCTGCCTGTGGTTGCTTTCCAAACTGTGTCACCTACTTCCCAGCCTGCACGCACTTCTTCAGCTCAGGGTCTGTGTAAGGCAGGCAGTTCTGTGAAAATGAATATCGAGTCCATCTGCATGCAGTTAACCTGTGAGGCAATCTAAGGCTTCTCTTTCTAGCATGGGAGTATGTTTTTCACAGTGTGAGAAGTGTTTATTAAGTTCCTCTCTGTGTGTGCGGGGGGAACAATGTGTACAGCTACCACTCCCATGAAATATTATCGTAGTTCATATTTGAGGAGGAGCTGTGAACAACAAACACCTTTCCTCTACAAGAAGGATTCCTTTTGGCTCAGGAAATCCCTGAACTAAAAATTACTGATTGTGGCGAGAGAATTTTGCAAATAAGCCTGTATTTTTGCCCTGTGCTTATCCGAAGACAGGTTACACGTACCTTTGGTTTGAATTGGAAAGTCTGCTTGCATGTTATAACACCAGATTTTGTCTTTACTGGCAGACTAAAAGAAAGGTACCCAGAGACTCTTCTTTTTCCTGTTCTGCCTTTCAATACTGTCCACAAAGAGCCTTTTCAACTCAGAAATCGTTCTTCACTGTCATGTCCTTATGCAATTCTTCATGCTGTTGCCTATCAGGAAAAATGTCTCTGATGTCTCCTTTCTCTTCTTCTGAATTAAGCATGGGTTACGCTTTTTAAAATAGATTTGTAAGCCCTTACCCAAATTGCAGATACTTTTGCACAGCACCATGTACATAAGAAGCTTGAAGAATAATGAAAAAAACCCAGTTAATTTTCCTTTCAGGAATCATTACAGTTTGAAGCATTGTTTTGTGGTCTAATTAATAAAGGAAGTATTTTTAAGTCTTGTAATGCAATGTCTCCGTTTTGACTGAAGGGAAATACGGGTTTTAATGTGTTCTTTTGGTTATCAACATGCAGACAGATATTGGTCAACATCTTAGATTTGAGGAGCTTTTATAAAATGTTCTTGAGGAGACAAGTACTACTTCTGACTGTAAAATGGTGTCTTTCCACTTGCATTTTAATGTCAGAGTTTTTTACTTGAAAATTATGTAGGGAGATGAGGACAGGGAAAGGAGAATGCATTTTTCAACAGGGTTTCAAAAGAGAAAAAGCTCAAGAGCATTGAACCTAAAGCAGATTACTGGATTTGCTTATTGTGCACGTACTGATTAACAGAAAAAGCTATTAAGGAATAAATTAGCGATGATGAAATTTACTTCAGGCATGCCACTGCATTCCTTCATTTTTGATAAAATATTTGTGGCTCTTCACCATAAAGTGAGTGTAGATGGGTTGTGGGTTTTTAATGTTGCATTTACTTTCATCTCCCTTGAAATAGGCTTTATTTTGGTGGAAGAGTACAGTTTGCAGTATGATGCTTAAGAAGGCATTGGGTCTATATGGAAACTGCGTAGCGGGTCAAAACAAAACAAAACAAAACAAAACAAAAACAAACCAAGCCAAACCAAACCAAAACCAGCACTTTTACCTATAAAAAAAGAAAAAAATCATGCTTTGGCAATGAGGAGGTATAAAGGGGTAACACACAACTCTTCTAAGATTCAATATATCAGGAAAACACATTAACAGAATGTTCAGTTCAGAAAAAAAAAAAAAAATTTTTACATTGATCACCACTGTTCCAGTTTGTTCTTGACTATTCTCTCTCAGTCCAGCCTGGACTGTCAGTTCTCATTGATAACCACTTCTGGCACGTTTCCCCATCAGATGGTGACGATAGCTCCAGTGCTCCTTATCTTTCCCTATGAACCTTCTTTATCTATCACTATTACACAAAACCACTATACTTCCTGTCACTGAGGTATTAGCCTTTTCTACTCCCTGTGCCTTATCCTGTAGGCAATATCCAAATACTGCTACATTTTCTTTAAAATTTTTGGAAGCTTCTTTTCCTTTCCACAGAGCTATGTCTTTCCTCTTGTCCTCCATCGATCAATGCAGGCTGCTTTTCTTTTACGGCTCTGATGTTCATATCAGCTTTTCTCCACCTCACTATTACCACAGCTGCTGCAAAGATCAAATTAATTAATCTTTCTTCTCCTTGTCATTTTCCGCTCTAAATCGTTCCATGGCAGCCAGTTCAAGTTGTTCCTCTTTATCTAAAAGGCCTCTCACAGGTCTCTTGCTCTTTTTCACACCTGTTGGTCTTTCATTCCCCATTGTGCCTTCCAAGATTCTGCTCTAGAAATCTCTTTTGCCTTTGTCCATCTCTTCACTGCTCCTTAACTATGGGGGTCTGGTATTTTCTGGTTGTTTTTTTTTTTATGGCTGTCTTTTCTTTCTGATAGTTTCCAAAGAGCTGTCTTTCCATTTGTACACATAATGCCTCTGAACTTTTGGTCTCAGTTATATGCTGCCCTTTTATCATTAGCCACATAATTAAGGACAGATAAAGGAGCAGTCAGCACACATGAAGAGCATGCATTTTATTAAAAATGCTCAATTTAAGTATGATATAGTTAATATACATATTGTATATATTACACATACATTTAAAGAACATAAATGAATAAATATAGTTATGACAGACAAATAATGCATTCTAGTGTTGCCACCTAATTTGCATTTCATGTTACTAATAATCTTTAATGGCAACTGTTCTGGGAAAGCATTGATAAGGGCTGCATATACAAGATAGCTTGGGCACTATAACTTTACATGTATAACTTATTGTTCTAAGTCAAGTTCTCTAGGCAGATTTTCTTTTGCTGCAAAGTTAATGTGAGAGGTTGATGTGCCCCAATAAGTGTCTTGTTGCTAATAATTTGACCACACATTTTCTTTCTTCGTATAAAAAAAGCCTTAAGCTGTTGACACAACACTTTTCAACTCAGTGACGAAAAAAACAGAACAACTTATCTGCAGATGAAATAAAATCTTAAAAAGACATTTTTATGAAAGCGTATTTCACTAAAAAGTAATATATGACCAATATAAAGGTTATTCTTGATATAAGAATTGGCCCTAAGGAATACTTCATGGCAATAGCATCAGTGTTGCAGGCTTTTTCTTCTAGAGAACCATATAATGAAGCATAAGTGGAGCTTTATTGCAAGCCATTCTTGGTGTAATTTTGTCTTGTATCAGGCATTTCTCTGTATGGTTTAATGAGAAAACCTACATTAACTTTCTTGCACCAAATGAAAACTTCAGGTTTTGACACTCTCATCTCTATGTAGCTCTATAGTTTAACCTGTGTTTGTGAGAACATCTACCTTTTTTATTGTAGGAGCATGTTTTTTAAAAAATATTAAAGATAAGACTGAACACAAAATGTTATGTACTCAATCAAACAAAGGGTTTTAAAAATCTATTTAGATACACACTATATTAAACAGAAAAGCTGTTTCCTTCCTTCTTCTGTCTCATCCCTTCTGAAAGTCAAGCAGTTCACAGAAGATCTAACCTATGTCTTGAGTGAAATTTTAAATATCCATTTATTTTTGCTCCCAGCCTCAGTTTTTCCATGGAAGTTGGAATGGCTTTAGCTTCATTCACCTAACCTTGCAAAGGAAAATATTTGATATTAAGGGTGGTATATCAGCTTGTATTTTTTTCAGCAAGTTGGACAGTGTAATGTATGCAACTGGTTTCCTTGCACATGCAGAAAAGTCATAACCACAAAGGCCATTTCCCCAGTGTCTTTTTAAGACAATCATGAGAAAAGATCTTGAAAGCATTTGCTGTGTGGTTGAGTTTTGGGTTCTTCAAGACAGCCTACATTTTTGCTACTGAGAATTTGGAAATCCTGATGGATTTGGGAATCCTGTGGAAGTCCTCTATCACTGAAGCACAGAATGATAAAAAGCTACATGGGTAAAAGGAAGCACTTCAAGAGTGAAAGCAGAAAAACAACCAACAACAACTTTAACTTTCACTGCATATATTCAAAAGTAAATTTTATTTTCTTAGTACATTTTTTGCTACTGGATTTTCCTTCCACTATAATGTATACTCTCATCTCCACTTTCCAACAGCAAAACTAAGCTAGTGCTTTTTCTTATAGTTTCAATTTGGCCTTCACATGTGATTGAATGTTCCCTAGAAGAGGTCACAGCAAGTGGTTTATTTGTGATTCTTAAATAAAAGTGCAGAGTGGAACAAATAGGTAGCATTAGCTCTGTTCTTAAAATTGTATACAAAATAGCTTATCCTTCTCCCTTCTCACAAAAACATGACTTTGTAAATAAGTTCTTTATTATTTATTGAAAGCTGACAGCATACTTGCTGTTGTGTGAACAAGACTTTCTGCTTGTAATCTTTTGCTGCGGGCAGGTACTGACCTCACTAATATGCAGAAGGGCTGTTTGTTCACTTCTTGAGTGCAGGAGCACTTTCTTCACTGGGAATGAACAACGGAGTTTAAACATATGTTATGGCAAAAGCAGGAAATCTTCATGCCCCAAAATATGGCCAAAATAATGTGGGTGTTCACTGCCAACGCAAGTTTGTGGGTGCTTCCCAGCCCAATAGGATAGAGTATTTGAAGGATTTCAGTAGCTGCTTTCCAAACTGTAGTAAAAGTTTGAAAGCTCAATTAAATTCACAGATTTTTTTTTTTAAGTCCTAGTCTGTAAGTAACATCGTTATTGTGAAGATTGGAGGCTTTACGTTGCCTGTGGGAATGTTGTAAGTAGTTTCACACTGAATGCAGAATGACCTGTTCTTAGGTTACGCATGGGCTTAGTGTATAGCAGATATAATTCTATACCCAGTGTCTGTGACATATAAGAGGGGAACAAAATGAAAAGGCTGCTTAGCTGCATGGTAAAAGTCTTGGACACATGGGAAGAACTATAGTCAGTGAAATAATGTAGGGTCTCACATGTTCATAGAACTTCATGGACACCAAGGTCATAAAATGCTGGCATTTGTCTTAACATAAAAAAATGCTAACAATGTTTTTTTTATTTGCATTTGAGTAAATATGTATTGTGTTATTAAAAAATAGGGACTGACAGACAAAAGCACAGTGCAATAACTGTGAATTGAGTAAGTCAAAGGGATATACGGAGTATAGTATTAGTTAAGTCACTCATTCAGACCCCATCAGACCCTCTGTTTTAGTAGTTGCTATTTATTTTCTTCACGTTATCTCATGTTTTGCAGCAGTCCAGTTGCTATGAGTAAGAGTATCATCACAAGATATAAATATCTTCTTTTAATTTTTTTAATGTTATAAAGTTAACAAGAGAAAAAGACTTTCCTATTTGTAAAAATTATTTTTTTGGCAAGCACAATTGGTTGCTAAAATGTATGCAGAATAAATCTTCTCTGATTATTCACGCTGAAAGAAACTTGGATGGTGAGTCCAAGCTTTAGAGATCAATGTAATCGCCACATCTCAGTCAGTTACAGGGGATGATTGCTAGAATAGTCACATGGTTTTTTTAATTTGCTGGGGATTTATTCCTCCTTATTTTGGGGGGGGGGGGGGGATACAATTATTTTTTAAATTGTTGGTGCCTTAATCTTCAGCATGTTCACTGTTGCAATATCTCTCAATCTGACAGAGAGAAAGATGTTAGACCCTGGGGAGTTTGGAAGAAAAAAATACGAAGAAGATAAGAGTACCATATTCATTCACTGCACTTTACTACTCTTTCTGCCAGTTTAAGAAAATTTGAGTCTTACTTTAAAGCTTGTGTTCGAAGTGGTGGAAAAATAACCCTCTGTAATGTATCTGTTTGTGTAGTTAGATGGCTGATACTGCAGTAACTGTTGGTCATCCCATCCTGTTCTGTTTGTGATTCCTGTTTTTACTGTCACAATCTCCAGAAAAAAGTGCACTTCACTCTTTCTTCTTTGGTTTTTATTTGTTTGAAAGGGTTGCTGTGACTGGCTTGTAAATAAGTGCTAATGACATTACCGTGGGCAGCACAAGAGAGAGAGACTGACATGGATCTCCTCTTTTTCCAGATGAGGATAGGCATTCACTCAGGATCAGTGCTGGCCGGCGTCGTTGGTGTAAGAATGCCACGTTATTGTCTCTTTGGGAACAATGTCACCCTTGCAAGCAAGTTCGAGTCAGGAAGTCACCCACGCCGCATCAATGTCAGTCCAACCACATACCAGTAAGTCCTCTTAGCCTATTCATACTGGTTTTATTTCAGCCTGTTTTGAGTTTGATCTTGTAACATGCTCTGTCCTCAACACATGGACTTCAACAGAAAGTTGGCAGAGCACCAGGACAACAGGAAAGAGGTATTGCTTGGGGCTGTCACTCTTTTGTTTGCCATCAGAATGTGCAAAGAAGTCAGACAGTGGAGGCAAGGAAGCAGAACAGGAGGGCCAACCGTTCCTGCCTAAAATAATGTGTAACAGAAGTGGGAGATGTCTCCCATAGCACTATAATTTTATGCACTATTACAACTTTAGGCTAAGGATTTCGGTTCCACCTGCTATACACAGTTCATGGAGAGAAGTTTAGAAGAAGTCTTTAATTTTGCCAGCAAGGCCAAGCTTTCAAAGAGTTTTTATGCTTTCTTGAAGACAAAATTTCTTATGTGGTACTGTGAAGAGACACTTGATAGAAGCATTTTCTTAATGTAAGAAAAAAGACTGAAAATGACAAAGCATTATCCATAGCTCTTGGAAGAAATTATGCAAATAGAGAGAAAGCTTGATTAAATCTGGTTAGGAGGAACAGCTCCTAAATAAAAAAGGTGTTCCTTATTGTTCAAATTTGACAGCTTGACTATTAGAATTTCTGCTGCTTGGATTACTACTAATGTACTCACATTTTTGGCAAGAGATCTCAATCTTACTCTTTTTCTGACATTCTGTGTCTGAAGTAATTTTCTGAAGTACAGTTTTGCTCAGGTTTTGGGACTGTTTCTCTGTGGTAAATCTGTACACAATGGCTCAAACAATACTGTTTTTATGTCTTTTTTTTTCTTATACAGAAGTGTGAATCTCAACATTTATTTTTTCCCCATACCTATCTGTGTAAATTAAAGTTTTAAATAGAATTTCTTCATCCAAGAATTGAAGTGTCTGATATGCTAAAATATAAATCAGTCAGAAGTTAAAGTTTAAAAGTAATTAAATTAAAACTAGTGAATAAAATGACATTCATCTGAAGAGCCCATTCACCTGAGGTCAGGTTTATAGAATGGAGCAAGTGTAGATAATTGAGCAAGAGGCAGAAAAACTGAATAGACTTTTGTTCATAAAGTGCACAGAAGCAGGTTCATACAGTTGTCTGGTAACACGCAAGAGAAACACAGACCCAGCCTACTATCGGGTATAGAAAATCTGTTCATTTAAATAAAAAGAAATTCAGTAAATACATAGGGAATTGCTGTTTGGAACCTGATGTCACTTGAAAAGAAATTGTCATTGGGACCTTCCAGGTACAATGTTCTAGTGGCTTTTGTTCTTGGTCTTCCACTGTGGGATAGGAGAAACCCTCTAAGTGATTCTGGCAAAATGCAACCAAGGCCCTGTGACAGGGACCTGAACTTTTCTTGTACACGAACAGTTCTTATAAAGGGATGTTCTCCAACCTGAGAAGGTCTTTGAGATATTCTGAAAGTGCAGTCCATACTTTTTCAGAAGAGAGATCTTCATGCCTCACAAATGTGGTTCAGGGGTGTGATTCAACTCAGGGCTATGGTGTTGCTCAAGTTTGTATCCCTGAGAGCAGAAATTGGGAGCTAGACAGTTTCGTACTGTTCTAAGAAAAATACGGTTGGAAATATAAGTAGTGAGTATTTGTGGGGCGAGTGATGCACAAAACTCATTTCTTGGCATGCTGAAGCCAGAGTCACTTTCAGTGTGCCAGTGCCAGTTCTGTTGGTTTTGGTTATTAGAGTTATATGGCACCTTTTTCTGCGAGACAGTGGATTTGTGGTCATTGTTGAGCAACCTGATCTAGTTGAAGATGTCCCTGCTCATTGCAGGGGTGTTGGACTAGATGGTATTTATTATCTGCATTATCATACTATGTAGAAAATCTGCTGCTACATGCGGAACAAATTCAGTGCTCAATTCAGATAACATCAAGTGCAAATAACAGGCTAGACACATGGTTACAGGTGAAGGAAGTAGACATGGCAAGAAAATATATGTTTGAATGAGAGGCAGTTATAATCGAAGATGAATGGCAAAAAGTAGTGATGAAAAGGCTAGGAACTAGTTTATTTTACATGCTTCAGAAATTATATGAGAAAATAAAATGAATGTGCATGAGGCCAGTTAGAAAGGCTATTTCAAATCATACCTTCTGGCATGATTGAAAGCATGAGAACAGGCAGGGAAGAATTATTCAGAGCTTCTGAAGGTGATCTAGGCGGTTTGAACATAATATACTGGTACTGTCCAAATAAACAAGTAGTGATCTGATGCATCTGTATATAACTTTTCTTAAATACAATTTGCATGAGTATGTAATTTGCTGTGTACAAATGTGCGATTCATCACAAACTGAAATGTATTTATAGTTGACCTTATATGCTATCAGATGCTTGTATTTGATCATACTGTGCTGCTGTATACTCAGTTAATATTTTTATTATCTAAGAAGCAACATTTTCCGAAGTAGACAATTCTCCAATAAGTATGAAAATAACAGAATTTCCAATTAATTAAAACTAGTGGCATTTATCATTTCATGTTTGTGTTTACCATGGCCCCTGATGAAAATTCAGATACAAGTTTTGTGATTACAAAGCATGCAGATACTGGAAACATGTCTAATACTTATCATCTTTCATTTTACAGTACAGATTATGCATTAGAAAGCGTCATCAGCATTCAAATTATAATCACACTTCAGAATGCCTATTACTGGTTTCACATGCTTCCCTGTGAGCCCATAATCTGCCTATGTAAGAATCAGAGTCTAAAATTATAAATATAAGATGTGGTGTTGCCTAGCAGCAGCAGTGAACGTGGGGCAGCCTTGCTCCAGTTACACCTGCCTGGGCAGAGCTCTGCACTGTGAAACAGCACCTTTTACAAAGCTGGCCTTTGAATCTGTTTGGCATAAGAGCTCACTTCTGTTCAAAATATCTTAAAATCATAGAATGGTTTGGGTTGGAAAAGACCTTAAACATCATCTAGTTCCAACCCTCCTGCCATGGGCAGGGACACCTTGCACTAGACCAGGTTGCACAAAGCCCCATCTGACCTGGCCTTGAACACTTCCAGGGGTGGGGGCATCCACAACTTCTCTGGCCAACCTGTTCCAGTGCCTCACCACCATCATAGTGAAGAATTTCTTCCTTATGTCTAATCTAAATCTACCTTTTTTCAGTTTAAAGCCATTACCTCTTGTCCTATCACTACATGCCCTTGTAAAAAGTCCCTCTCCAGATTTCTTGTAGGCCCCCTTCAGGTACTGGAAGGCCACAATAAGTTTTTCCCGCAGCCTTCTCTTCTCCAGGCTGAACAACCCCAACTCTCTCAGCCTGGCCTCGTAGGAGAGGTGCTCAGCCCTCTGATCATCTTTGTGACCCTCCTCTGGACTCGCTCCAACAGGTCCATGTCCTTCTTACGTTGGGGGCCCCAGAGCTGAATGCAGTACTCCAGATGGGGTCTCGCAAGAGCGGAGTAGAGGGACAGAATGACCTTCCTCGACATGCTGGCCACGCTTCTTTTGATGCAGCCCAGGATACGGCTGGCTTTCTGGGCTGCAAGCACACATTGCTGGGTCATGTTGAGCTTCTCATCAACCAACACACCCAAGTCCTTCTCCTCAGGGCTGCTCTCAATGCATTCCCTTCCCAGCCTGTATTTGTGCTTGGGATTGCCCTGACCCAGGTGCAGGACCTTGCACTTGGCCTTGCTGAACTTCATGAGGTTTGCACAGGCCCACGTCTCAAGCCTGTCAAGGACCCTCTGGATGGCATCTCTTCCCTCCAGCGTGCTGACTGCACCACACAGGTCGGTGTCATCGGCAAACTTGCTGAGGGTGCGCTCAATCCCACTGTCCATGTCACCAACACAGGTGTTAAACAGCTCCAGTCCCAATACCGACCCCTGAGGAATGCCACTTGTCACTGGTCTCCACTTGGACATCGAGCCATTGACTGCAACTGTTTGAGTGCAACCATCCAGCCAATTCCTTATCCACCAACTGGTCCATCCAACAAATCCATGTCTCTCCAATTTAGAGACAAGGATGTCATGTGGGACAGTGTCAAATGCTTTGCGCAAATCCACGTAGATGATGTCAGTTGCTCTTTCATAATCCACCAACACTGTAACCCCATCGTAGAAGGCCACCAAATTTGTCAGCCACACTTTGCCCTTAGTGAAGCCATGCTGGCTGTCACCAGTGACCTCTTTATTTTCCATGTACCTTAGCATAGTTTCCAGGAGGATCTGCTCCATGATCTTGCAGAGCAAGATCATGTTCTCTTGACTCAGGCAGTTCTTTTGACTGAAGGATTACAGAGCTTCGTTTAATTTGCTTTAAATCACTGAGAATTGCAAAAATGAAAGCACTGGAACAGCACTAGCAAAACTTCTAGTGAAAAATGTGGAAACTGGAGAGAGACTAGAGGATGCCAGACTGGCCCATGTTTAAACATGCGGCCAAGAAGGATTAGGAGAAGAATGACATGTTCTCTGTTTGTTTAGTAAACTGGCAAATCCAGCTCAAGGTTTATTTAATTAATCTACATTATCCTGAATTGAATAAAATCACCCTAATTTCCATACTCAGGAAAGAGGCACAATGAGATTTATGAGACTCTTCTTCAGCACAGAAGAGAGATTAAATATTTTTCAGTTCTTTGTTTCAGCCTTAAGTAATGATGTTTATCAGATATTAATATAATCTACCTACATTCATTCTGTTTCCCTAATAGTGTTACAATGTAATGCCTTGGGATCTCTAAGCAGTTATCAAAAGCAGGTAGACATAATTGTTGTTATTTGTCAAGTAACTGTATTTAAAAATGAATTCTCTTTTTCCTTTTTTTTCCACCTTTGGCCTTTTCCAGCACGTATTTCCCTTATGGAGAAGGTGCTTCTGGCATCAAGTGTTGGGTACAGATACTTTTCCATTATCACATGCTGGGCAATACATCTGGGACCTGAGCTTAGGCAAAGACGAACAGCCTGCATCCCACATCCTTATCTGATTTAGGAGAGAAAGCAACCAAGCATACCTCCTTATTGAGCTGGGTGAGGTCACTGCTGGTTCACCTGCCTAAATTGCCCCTCACCCTTTAAAACTGATTAAAACCTGCAGAATTTGAATAGGGTTTTAACAGTTATCTCACAGAATATTGCATGAAAGAAGTTTTACTTTTAGGTAATTAAGAAGGATGTATATACATCTCTATTGGGATTTTAAATTAAAACTATGCATTTCTATAAGCTCCTTATAGATTTTTATTTTCATCAAATTCTTTTTCCTACAGGTTATATCGATATATATTATTTTTCCTACAGGTTATATCTGTATCTTCATCTGCATCTGCATCTACATCTACATCTATATTTTTCTGCCTCATATGGACAAACAAATAGATTTTCTTTCCAAGATTCTTTTCAGATTATTTTAAATTTTATTTCTGAGCATCTTTTAAAAAATGTTTCTCTTTTATATTGGTCAATTCACCATGTGTACTTTCATGAGATATATTGGTGGACAGGCAATTTAGTTATGGACAGAAAGGGAACACAGCTTATACATGGACACAAAAAATTATGGTTAGTCTAATGAAAGTATTAAAGTCTAGTCAAAATGCACTGGTTTATTCTTGTTTTTCCTCGTGTCATCTGCCTCCATGCAGCTGCACCCCTGTAGTCACTGCGATTTGTGATCCTGGGGCCCCTGCTGTCCACCTGTGCTTGTGTGTCATGACACTACATTTTTATTCAAGGTTCATAGGTAGTTCACTTCGCA
This sequence comes from Pelecanus crispus, assembly GCF_030463565.1. Taxonomy (NCBI): domain Eukaryota; kingdom Metazoa; phylum Chordata; class Aves; order Pelecaniformes; family Pelecanidae; genus Pelecanus; species Pelecanus crispus. The sequence goes on from NC_134643.1 coordinate 209,542,174, forward strand.
TAGAATAACTCCATGCTAGATAACTGTCAATTAGTTAACAGTATATGTTACACCACAGTTCCACAGAACTGAACTAAAGCTAAAACATATTTAGGCAGTAGTCATCTGATTGCTAGACAGCTGCTAAAATTACAAAAAGCTCAAGCCCAGACAAATCCAGACAAGTCCTGAGGCGAGCACTGTTAGATCAATGCAAAGCCTGGAGCCTTTTACTAGTGATGGTACAATCCTATTCACTGAGCCTAATTCTCTAATATCCCAAACAGAGAGCAGAGACCCAGTATCCCAGTATCCCTTAGGTGGGTGAGAAATAAAACTGTTAAAGGTCAGTGATAGACACTCACCGTGCTGAGCTGCATGTGATATACAATATCCTGCATTAAACAGTCGTGGCTGGTCCTTTCATGATCTTATTACAATTGATCTCTATGAAGGAAGAACACCAATACATGAACTTCCATGGAATAAAGTACAATGTGAAATGAATTAGATCCAGACATAGTCAGGTGTTTTTCAGTCTCCTGGTCTTCCTAGCATGTGTAAAAAATGAGGGAGAAACTCAAAGCCACTAAAATTTAGAACCAAGTGCACTGATTTTTGGCATTACAATAGTAAATTCAAATCTTTATACAGTGTATTTTATGAGCACCCTACTGATATTTCTAATGAGTGCCATAATAATTTATCATCTGAATTCATATAGAAACAAATAAGCTGGTGTATGTTACTAAACCAGATACTCAGCTGGTGAAATGACCAACACTTCTTGCCACAGAGGAAGGGCTTAGCAATCCAGCCGGAGACAGTCTTCTGATAACCTGTTTGTGAAGCTGTTAATTAAATTTTCCTAACTGTGGATGTGAACAAGGTTGACTACAGTTTTTACAGTTCTTTAAGAGTTAGGGCAGAAAGAAGCTTTTCTTTTGTTGATAGCTATCCCTGTGAAAGGTAACATTTATGGAAGATTGACCTGACCACTTTGCTTTTCTTGGTGCATACTATATTTAGGAAGGCAGTGCATACTCTGATTTTTCATAGTGCATTGTATTTCTTTTAGAAATATTGTTCAAATTTTGGTCTATACAAAACAATTTTCCAAACAGAAGTTTACGTTGAAGTTCAGTTCTGAGTGGGTGCTTTTTTTAACTCTGATTCAGCAAATTGCCAAACTCTATCATAACATGACTTTTACTTAGGGTACGTGGAAATTCATTATACAGAGGTTAAAATGTATATATATGCAAAACCAAAGCTGAATAAATATTTGCTGTTGTCAATACCTTACTTGACTATTACATTCCTGTTACATAGTTTACTGAAGCAGGAAATACTATAATTAGTTTCATGTCTAATTAGATATGAGCATGTGTTTGAAGGTTATTATATAATACATATTTTATATATAATTATGTAATTATTATATAATACATAAACATATATATATCAGTTTATGGCACTTATCTCAGGAACTGTGATGTAAAGTATATCCACTGTACATTTTGTGGAGGGCCTGAGGAAGACAGAGGGGAGGAAACCCTGCAGACAGGTGGAGATGCTGTATGTTGTTCTGGGGAGGCTGATACTCCTGAACTGCTCCTGCGGTCAGGGGACAGCGAGTGGCAAGCACGGCGAGTAAGAGGAGGAGCCTGGCCAAGGACAGGTTGCATCACCATCGGGATCGCTTGCTGGCTCCTTACTGTCTATGAACTCTGGGAGGATTTGGCCTTACTGCATGGCCTGAAGGTGGCTTTTAAGACAAGCCTGATGTAAAAGGCAAGAGAAAAGACAGGCCCCTGAGCACTACAAACTATGCATTGTGCTGGGCTCCTGCAGCCAAACAAACCTGCTGGCATTTGCTGGGATTTGTAAAGTTTGCTGGCATGTGGCAACTTGTGCTAACCACGTACAGCAAGCACTAGTCACAGCAGTGGGGAGGAGGTTTCAAAGGTTTCCAGACGCTGTACGGGCAACGTGTCCTCTGAAGCCCTCATGGTGGAACTCAAAGTATTAGAGCATGCTGAAGCTAGGTGGGTGCTCCCTCAGCACTGCTGTTTCTCAAAGCAGCTAGAGTTCAGTTAGCACATGTGGTAATCATTTATTCCTTTAGCTGTGGAAATACAGTTCTCAAGGAAGATTGTCTTTTCTATTTCCGAAGGACTTGCTACTCCAGGCTCCTCTAACCGTCTTATTCCTCCCTTTGGACAGATCCTTCAGTTTGTGACTGTATCTTGTTTGGGAAGGAACGGAGCAGGTTAGCCCCCTTTTCACAAAAAAAATAATAAAATATTTGCAGTCATCCTTCCTGCTGAGCCTGAGGTCAAGCAGAGGTACTTTTTTTCTATGAGTATTAATTAATCTTCATAGTATCCAGTGATAAGTACAAAGGTCTGACATCTCTTTGAGATGGAGAGATAAAAAGGTGAAATTGCTTTCCAATGGGCATGGAGAGAGTAAGAATCATTGTGGAGAGCATGCACTCAGGGCCTTGCAACAAATAATTCTGTAGTAACAAATCTTTGTTAGTTCATTTTCTGAATATAGGAACTCACTGATGAAGATATGACTGTGTCTTGCCAAAATAGTTTGAAATATAATTACCCTATCATTTCATCTATGCAAAAAAGAGCTACAGCTTTTAAAAGCTTCTTCAAGGTTCCCACTGAGTATGATCCCAATTTTCATTCGCACACAGACCTCCTGACCTTGAAATGCTTCTTGTTTCCCCTAGGAAATAACCACATTTTCTGTTTCCATACTGACACCTGTCTTTTTTTTTTTTTTTAAATGAAGGAACTGAAAATGAAAAAATAAATGGGATGATTCTCAGATACCATCTTTTTTGTCTGAAGGCAGCAGCATTTCCATCGGGGAAGGGACAGAAGAAGAATTTAAACAGTTCTAGAAGATTTCAGGTTAGGAAGGGAAGCTGTCAAAGTTAATCAACTACAAATCAGTGTTTAAGAAATTCTTCCTCCTCTGAAACATCAATAAAGGAGACAAGCTGAGGGCAGACATAGTTCCAGGCAATTTATAGGAATGCTTGAGTAGCCTGATCCTCACATTTTAAGCACTGAATTGCAAATTGTATATCTAACGACTTGAGTGGAACCCAGAATTTTGAACCTGTGAATAACCTACTATAAAAATATCCTTTGCAATAGTGCTCTTAAGAACACAGAAGTGATGCAGGAAATACAGCTGAGATAAATGCTTTGGAATATTTTAAGAGTGGTTGTTACATGCATATTCCTGAACTCCAGAGGTTGTGTAACTTCAGCTTAAGCTCTATGACTATGGGACAATCTGAGGACATTTTATGTAGAGTTTAAGCTGCCATATAATTTCCTGAAGATGAAGGATAGATTGTGCTTTCAGGATAGATTGTGCTCTCAAACTTTCAGAACAGGCAATCTGACTTGGTCACAACAAAATGCTCTGAGAATGGTCCACAAGGTGAGACAAACCAGGTGCCACCACCCAGGAAACCTTCCAGAGCCAGCGGGGAAATGCAAATCTGATTGTGTGGCTTCACCTTGCCCTCACTGAGGAACTGCACTATTCATTTTGCTGCTTGACAGAAGTATCTTTTGGGGTTCTTTGTACCCATGAAAAGGAAGACAAAATACTTAGAAAGGGCTGTACATCTGGGCCATGGCTGTCAACTGCTACAGTTTTCTTTTTAACATCACGAATGGCCTAAATACAGGAAATACGTCCTCACTGATAAACACTGAGGATTAGCAGATTATTTCGTTAGCGTATACACAAAGCTATAAGAAATCAGAGGCAATTTCTGAACCATGATCTTGTTCTCAGCCTGAGAAACCAAGTGTCAGGACCAATATATTTAAGGAATCTGAAGAACCTGTTCTTTAGGAGAACGCTAACAAGAGGCCATTTTTGTCCTGATTAAAGTCTTTCTAATAGTATTATTACAAGAGCCAGCAAATAATTTTTTTTCTTAAAAGTATAACCTCAAGTAAGTAGGATAGAATATGATTCTAAGTAGCTTCCATTAGAATTTGGTAAAGAAGGTTTCCTGCCATGCTTGCTTGGGAGCTGAAATGTTATCCCAATAAAGGTCAGCTGGACAATTTCTGAGGGTGAGAGGCTGATTCAAAGAGTTCACCTAATATAGGGATGTGCAAGCTATCACAAGCCACAATAGTGGAGGAATTTCCAAAGGACTAATTAATTAGTCACCCATCGCTCCTGACACCTTTGATACTCTCAGAGCATTTCATTGCAACCAAATTACAATTCACAAAACAGGTGGAAATAAGGCCTTTAATTAATAACTTGCACTTTTGTTCTATGAGGAAAATAGTGTGAAATAGCAGCTAAACTCAGTGCCAGCCCTGAACTGAATCAAAGAGTATATGTATGTATTTTACAGTTTCAGACTTGTATAACTGTCATTACAATTAGATAGTGTTAGGCTCTGAGAAGGAAACCATTGATTTTTGGCAAGGCCAGATGCTCCATAGTGAATAGTCATTTTGGGGAAGAATGACTGCAGCGAAAGCTTACAAGTTTACCTCAGAAAGTTTTAAGAGTTAACTGTTGCTTGCAGAAATTTAGTTTGGGAAGCAGCAGAGTTACTTCAGTGCATTAAGCCTGTAGTTTTAAAATGTAAAATATTTACCTCAAGCATTACAGAGGTGTAAAGAGGCAAGCTTCTGTGTAGAGGCCTCTGCAAACTCTCATGCAATTTAGAAAAGGTTACAGTATTTTGATCATAAAATTGACAATCTGGAAAATAGATTATGACTTTCAAACCGCATGCTAAACAAAGACCACCACAGAAGTTCAAAAGCAAAAACATTGTTGGATTTATAACCAACTGATTATTTAAAAGCTGGGAAGAAAATGCCTTTATATTTCAATGAGCTCACACAGATTGTCTCAGCCAAACCCCATGAAAAATACTCAGTAAAGGAAGCGCCATTACATGTGCTGAGAATCCTGGAAAATTCCCCTGGCAACAGGATTCATTCATTCATTTACTTCCCAGAAATCAGCTTCAGAGACATTAAGTAAACAACCTATTACAAAATCCACTGAAGCTAATAAAGTTTTTCCCACTGATGTTTTTGAGCTTCAGATAAGACTGATGGAGAATGGAGAGAAAGAATAAATATCTTGGGAGGAGAAAAGATGAAGATGGCTTTCGTATATTCAACTGTGCTCAGAATTTACCATTACCTCAAAACTGCTCTTTTCAATGCCGCAAGGGACTGAGTACCCCTAACTTAATTTACTGGAAACAAAAAAAAAATGTGTAGAGTTTTTTGCCTTATTTTTAAAGCCCAACTAGTTTCAGGGAAGATACTTGATAAAGAGGCCTAAACTTTCAGATGTAGCCAGACAGAGATTTCTCCACTATGGAGGAAGAAGAAAAATGGCAAAAGGCAATATAGTCAGGTCTGTGATGTTGTACCACTTGTGTGGGCGTGCCTGGAGGATGGCTTCATGGCTCCCATGAGCCTGTATCCCTTTTTGACCCCAACCGGGTGGCCCAGATTAAACCCATGGGTACTTTTGATGAATAATGTCAGATTTGATTCTGGTTTTTGTTGAAGCTGGATTTGTTGCTTTTGAATCTAATTTATGAAATACAATACCACTGAGTATGAGAAAAGCACAAACTAACCCACCTGTGAGAGCTCCCAAGCACTGTCACCTTCATACCTACTTTCCAGCAGGAGATTTGGTGGTAGTTGTGGTTCTGAAATGTTCATTTCTACACAACTGGCCAGACTGGAGTGTTTTGAGTGAGCTAAATGATATGCAATGGATAATGACCATTATGAATTTGGTTCCCTTTCATGTACATAGCTTTCTGAATGCTGACACTGATTTTCCGAGAATATTTATTTGGGCCATGTCTTCAGCTAATCTCAGTCAACAGAGCTCCTTGAAGCTGATGATGCTAAGTTAATAAATATCAGCTAAGGATCCTGACTTAGTATTTTCTTAGATGTTATATAATACTTCTAATTTTTTATTTGGGACCACATAGGATCAATGTCTTCCAAAGAGATGTTCCTGGACTGTATTTTACAGTTTTTTATATCCCTCTGTTTTGTATTTTTCCCTAGGCTTTTGAAAAAGGAAGAAAATTTTATTTTTATCCCTCGTTCCCGTGAAGAGCTTCCAGAAAACTTTCCAAAGGAAATTCCTGGGATCTGTTACTTCCTCGAGGTCAGAAGTGGTCAGAAGCCGCCAAAACCCTCCGTCACATCTGCCAGAGTGAGAAAGGTTTCTTACAACATTGGCACCATGTTCCTCCGGGAGACTAGCCTATGAGGCCTGCTGCAGATCAAAGACTCGTCAAAAAAGCACAAGCCCAGAACTGGGTCATGACAGGGGAGTTGGAGGTTCTTTCTGTTTCACTGCCTTGTTCTGAACAAGCAGTAAAAGCTCCATGTAATGTCAGGCAATAATCATTTTAAAAGGTGGGTGACTGCTGTCAGTAAACAACATGGAGATAGGGAAAAAAAAATTAAACAACGTACTTCCACTTCCAGAGGAATTTCTTTCATAAACTTCAGTCTGGCCCCTCTATGACAAACAAAAACAAACAAAAAACCCCCCCAACTCTCAAATTAGAGGTTGGTTTTCTTTTGTGCAGAAAGGATGATGGTTCTCTGTAGATTTGCACCAGCTAAGCAGAATTGAGAGTCAGTTCTGATTATGCATTCCTACATTTAATGTGTTCTTCAGTAAGGTAATGATGTTTTTTAACTTTATGAACAAACATTTCATACATATACTGTAGACCTGTTGTAACCTTCCTGGCAGGAGGAATTATAATTCAATACAAATACTGTAGGAATTTTACCTATTTTTATACATATTTCACTTTCTGGATAATTACATTCCACATCCTGTAGGCTGAGTGAGCTTAGATAGCTTTTCAGAAGAAGCTACTGTATATTTCATACATTCTACCTATCAAATCTTATTGTTATACAAGTGGGAAGAAGTCATTTTTTGACTTTTTTGGCAACAAAAGTATCGATATTTTACAGTAAAAAACACTTGGGTAAATCTCTTTACCTGATGTTTATGCTAAAGCTTTAGGTGAGCATTGTCTTGCTTATATAAAATAATGTTCAGTATTTGTCCTACAGTGCTGTATGTCCAGTCCTTCCAGGACAATGCAAACACAGTGTAAAAGATCAATGTGTTGACAAACAGAAAAGTTCTGTTTAGTGGGGCTTGTTTCCCACTAAATTATCAGCCAAACTGATTTTTGGTAGAAGTCCTGGGCTTTTTTAAAATATCTGATCTTGTGAAAACTTACTTAGAGGAATTCCAGCAGACACTGGAAGCTCTCTGGATACTGGTTTTCCACATTTTTTTAATAGGACTTGTGCTCCTACTCCAGCTCGATTATTGAAAATCCTATCTGTTATTAATGATGCTCATCTGGAAATTTCCTCTATTGCTGGATTGGCTGAAAGGTCCCCTGCTTTATCTAATGTAGAACAAAAGAACACTGAAAAGGGGAAGGCAATACTTTCCCAGGTTTAATGCAAATGGCAGTTCAAGATTTAGATGAGTCCATGTCAATTTTTTAAAAAAAGGCCAATTCTTTGCTGTTGAAATTAATACAGCTTTATTGTCTTCAATTAATCCAGCTGGAACAAGATGTGGATCTGTCCCCTAATAGGCACATTTTCAGGCATTGTTTCTCAGGTTTTCCTTTTCAAAACTAATGGCAGTCAGTTTTCCTCTGCAGGTTTACTTCCTTCAGGGTCGTACTGAAGTGGGCCAATGTTGTTCTGCTCTTGCAGATTATTAGTTTACACGTGGGCAGTGATTCTAAAGTGACTTAGCTTTACGTGGGCCTGATCAAAGCTCACTGAAATCAAAGACTCTCAACAGCACTAGGAGGCATGAGAAGCTCTGCATTTCTATAATCCAGACCAGAAATTAGAGTTTACTTATGGATTTAGTAGTCATAACTTGAGGCCCCTTTTGAAAATGAGTAAATAACTTTCACCACATGTCCAAATTATCCTGTTAGATCTTTCTGTGGAGGGAATGACAGTGCTGTATTTTCCCCTTTGAACAGTGGCCTGTGTTAGAGTGGGAGCAAGTCAGCGTGGCACTGCTAGCCTGTGCTGAACACGTTTCAGGCTTCCTGTCTGTGAAGCCTTTCTGGATGAGAAAGGACTATTTTGAACATATACAGACTTCAGCATGTACAGGACATCTGAACTTATTATGCAGGTGTGGGTTTTTTCTTGCCTGAAGAGGGCAGATGCATGGGAATTAGCCCAGAAACTTACTGAAATGGAAATTCTCTCGCTTCCTAAAGGAACACTGATGTTAAGGATTTCTTCTATTGATATTAGAGCATCCTTGGGATTGGAGGAGTTAATCGTTTGTCTACTTTGATAAACAGCATCTGCAGCTCTACTGCCTATCTGAAAAATGACTTAACAAAAACTGTTTGAACTTGAGGTTGCAGAATTTCCATCCAATCTACAGATCTGAGAATTTTCTGCATAGGATGACAAGTTTTAGCCTATAGCCATTAGTTAGCACATAACATGGGATGTAGCAAGCATTTTTTTCGTGGGAACCCCTATGAAACATGCAGGAATCATAAATGGAGCAAAGTTCGTGTTTCACCACTGGAAGAGGAACGCCACTTTCTAGCTAATAAAACTGTGGTTTTGATGTCATTACCTCATTCCCTAGAGTGAAATTTTTTTTCAAATAGCTATCAGTAGATGGAGATTTCATTCTGACTTCACTGGCACATCCTCATTGTTCAGTAGGTGCTGATGTTGGAGTACCAATCTCTCTGGCCAAACTCTTTTTCTCTTGTCAACACATGTAGTCCTCTGTGAAGAGAACAAACGTAGGGGTTCAGACCAAAAGCTTGTAGCTCGATAACCTGTCTCTCACAGTTGCCAATAGGAAATGTCTAGGTTAATTCTGTGGCTGATCTTTGTAGATCTGTGGAAACATTTTCTTGAAAAATGATGGATAAATGCTAATTCTACTAGCAAATTGGAGAAACAATCTAAAAAATTTTGTATCACCATCCTCATCCTCTCAAGTGCCTGTTTGTTCTATAAGGAAATTTATAATTGCAGAGATCAGTGCAAAAACTGAAAATTGGTGTCAGCATCACCATGGAGACAATGACAGTGTTTGCAAATAAATCATCTAGCTCCCCAAATTAGAGTAGATTTACTGTATAAGAATATACAGTCTCTGCTTTTTATAAGCTTGTGTAAAGGTAATGTGTCCAGGACTTCAGCATGGATGCTAAGTATTGTGTTACTTGTTTCTGTGTTATGACAAGGGAAGTTAATAAAAAAGTGTGGGGTCTCCAGGGACATATTTCTATTTCAGTGTGAGAAAAGTGTAAAACAAATTCTCAGCACTCTTTAGCTTAGTGGTTGCATCTGCTGCCTTTAATATTAGGTTGCAAGTTTATTTTTTTGGACACCTTGATGGAGTGAAATGAAATTTATTATCAAGGTTGATGCTGTGAAGTCAATTAGATGGTAGTCAGACTCAACATCTCTTCAACAACGCTTCCTTTTAGTGATAGGGAATCTTTCTCATTTGCCTGGCATTGTCTTCATAAATAAAAGAGGTTCTCAGAGTTTTTATACGTTGGGATGATGAGGGGGAGAGGTTAGAGGTGCTGAAATGGATGCAGAAATCACATACTATAGCTGGAATTTTATTCTAATATTTTCCTTCCTATAAAACAGATGATCTTTTGTTCCTCTGATTAAGAATTTACATGCCTGTGTTTCTTCACATAGCTGCAAGTAGCAACATCTTCTGTCTTGAGTTTCTGTATGAAACAAATCCACTCTCTCTGAAGGTAGAAGGAGGAAATCTACTGCATATTGCCTGTACAAGGCAAAGGAAGGATGATGTGAGGACCCTAGCTGGGTTTATTGGTCTCTTTGCCGCAAACTTGTTCTGTGCAGCTTCCCTCAGCTCCAGGCTCAGAGGGACCAGAGACCATGGACTGACCACAGAGGCAGACCCAGTGGCCAACTTCTTGTGCAAAAGTCATGAGGCCTAAGTAAACAGAGGCAACAGTCACTCCTCCAGAGCACTTTTTACAGATCTTGTGTCAGATTTTTCCCTGTGCTTGAAGCTCCCCATCACACAGTCTCTTCTGTGATGCAGTGCACAGAGGTCAGGAACTCAGAGTTAGAAGGAAATAGTGATGGAGGTGGTAGAGTGGTGGATAAATTTTGCTCTACATCACTCTGGTAATATCTACTATTCAAAGACAAAGGCCACTGCATGGGAGAATTGCTGCTAAGCCAGTGCTCTCAAAGTGTGGTTTTCTTGCAGGATCCCACACAATATTTCTTCTTTAATTCAAAACAGCCAATAGCCATTAACTGTGATTGTGGTTTTGGCTTCACTGCTCATTCCCACATCCAGTTTCAGATCTGAGTCTGTTTTGAAAGGTATTTTGGAGCCTGGAAACATGCCTCTGCAAACAGAAAACCAAAGCTTTTAAACTTTGGAAATCTTCTGTGGGAATTGCCTATTCCGAAGAAGAAGTCCTTGCAGTTGAGTCATTAGCAGATCCTACTGCGTTTCATGTACGTGCATATGCCATTTCACAATCCTATCTCCTTTTGGGCTTATGGTGTTCCCTGCCAAGCCCAGCAGAGGCATCAGGTGTATAACCACCTTGTCTCTGTTTTCCATTAACACCCTTCTCTCATTTTTGCTGTATAAAGCAAGCAGTGCAGAACCATGACATGTTGCATGCATTTAAAAGTATCATAGCACTACACTGAGGCTTAAACTCTGCTAACTGATTTCACATTGTATATGTCTTCCTCTGAATAGATCGTTCTCCCAGACGATTCAAAAATGAAAGAAAAAAAGTACCACCCAATATTGCTGTGTTGGATTGCAAATGAGCACGAAACCTGCATTAGTTGTTGGGGCAAGTTTAGCTGCTGGACAGCTTTCAGATTCTTCAGCTGCCACAAGCTGTCACATTTGCATGCTTCGTGCAAACTGTCTTGCCAGGAAGCCTGTAATCCAACAGCAGCATTGCAAATTTATGGCATTTTCTGGGTTTTCCTCTCCAGTCTCGGGCCACTACCTCACCTCTGCTGACTGCTCAGAGCTCCCTGTCCTAATGCAGTCTCCAAGCTTCTGGCTTCATTTTTGGGTTCTTGGTAATCTTTTGCAAAATTATACATGTGTAATATTTAAAATAGCAACATGCTTAAATTAGCAACAAAACAAGAAGCATAAAAAAGCTTGTCAAATTCAGAAACAGTTGGTTCCCTTCCTTCAAGGTAATACATTATTCATAGCACTTTACTGGGATTGATGGTGCCAGTGACAGGCTGTGGATGAATTGAAGATGCTGAGTGTGCAGGAGACTCGACAGGCAGGAGTTGGTCGGCTCCTGCTACTGTTCATAATTCCATTGCCTTGCATGCTATTTCCTGCTCTCGGTCAGGCTTCTGCTCTTCCAAAGGCCTCCACTTTCCTTCCTTAGCACCCTGTATGTGACCTAGATAGTAAGTGATTCCTATTATTGTTCTTATTAGCATCTGTTGTTGACATGGCTGCTTATATCTAAAGAATAACTGGGATTAAAGGGCTGATCTTACTCTTCTTTGCAGCAAAGACAAAACTGCTACAGTGACACAGCAGGCACTCACATCCTTAGAGAGGGAGAAGACCACAGTGCAAGTTGTCACTGGTGGATTCGGGTGGAGAAATCAGTACGTTAACAGTCCATGGCATGTTTTTAACTTTCCCAAGCACTAAATTTATCCGTGAGCTAGGAGTTACTTCTTAACAATGTTACTAATTTGCAGTGCCTGAGAAGCCTTACAAAAAAATCTGTAAACTGTTTAGCCTCATATACATGATTGATCTTTTGTGGTTTGGCTGCTAATCATGCATGAAAGCAAGCAAAATGGTGAAACCAGGGAACGTAACAATTCAGTCATAGGTGACAGATCGTTCACCTCTGCAGATGCTTACTTGTTCCTGTGGCTTAGAAAGGTTGACCTCCAGTTATCTGTGGTCCAGGTTAGTATTACTGTGTCACTATAGCAACAAAATGGCCTCTGAAAAACAGCATGAGGCATCTCAGTCTGCTTCCCTGTGGGCTGGGGTTCACATTAGAGAGGCCAATACAGTAAGTGATGCAAAGTGGCAACTTTGCCGGCAGCCTTAACAAAAGGATCAGTGGAGGCAGATGTTAAACCAGCTGTTTGCTCCTGGGATTTTAGGTTCCAAAGGCAGAACGAGGCTGAACGGGCTTTATTTTGGACAAAAAGAGAAGACACAGGATTTCAGAGAAGTGTCTTCCCTGCTTTATGGCTAGCAGGGAGGCAGTGAAGTGAAAGGGCATCAAGAGGGACACGCTGGCTGCCTCAGCTGCAGCAGCACTCACTTCTGCCTTCAGCTCTCTGGCCCACTTTGGCTTTAGCATTCCAAGAATCAAGATTCCTCTGAAGACTGGAGGACATGTAAGTGCTTCAGGCACTTGTCCCCTCTTCTCTAGACACAGCATGAGGCTGCCAAAATCCCTGAGTTTGCCTAACTTTCTCAGTGACCACAGAGGGTAAACTTAGACTAGACATCTTTTTTTTACAATGGCCAAGATAAGTGAGATTGATCCCACTAGCCTAAGTGGGATCTCTGTCTCAACTCTTTTAGTCTGTGTTGCTTTTCAGAATCTTGCATTGGCCAAAATAAATTGCATCAAACTAAGTGGCAGAGGGATAGATAAGCATATTCCAGGATAAATAAAAGTTTGATACAGTAGCCATGGTGACTGTCAAGAACAGGGGCTACTGCGGTTCTGGAAATCTCTTCCCTCTGATGTCTGAACACTTTACATATGATATCAGCACTGCCAATCACAACTCCTGGGTGCCATTAGGACTGTGATTTAGGAAAGCTTTTGAGCTTTGGGCTCCTAGCCCAATTATGCAAAACCTCTGTGTCATCTTCACCTGAACTACATGCCAGAATGCCTACATAAACCTTGTTAGTTATCCTGCAGTAAAGATGGTAATAAAATATATAAATTCTAAAGAGCAGATAGTTGCCAGGTTATCATTAACATACATTTTCTGTGCTTTTGTGAATTTGTAGGCGCAAAATTAACTTTTCATTAGCAGAAGGTCTCACATTGAGCTACTTGTTTTCTAGATAATTATTCCCTAGCAATACTCTCTAATGACTACTCTTGAAGCAATAAGTAAAGCCATGCTAATCTATTCTGTGTAGATTGTTGTACAACACCTATCACGTTAACAAACCTCCTTTTAGCAGAACATTAAATGATAGAATAACACCCTGCTATGTATTGTTTGTCCTTCCATCTTCTTCCTCAGGGAAGAAGAGTATGTAGTGGAATCATGATTTTGTGAGGTGTTGCCTTTGTGATAGTTTTCTAAAAATATATGTTGCTACTTGCTTAAATAAGGAAGAGCAAAACCAGAACTATAGACCAGGAGTAGAAACAACTTTCAGTTGTAAACAGAGTATTTTAAAGACTGCCCACTGAGTAAGACTGGTCTCCCATCCTAGAAACAACAGTACCAGTAATGTATGTAAGATATACCCAGAAATGATAAATATGAGCAATAAAACAGGTAGGTATATGTAATGGGTAACTTCTGCTTTATACACAACACTAAATACATGCTAAAATGGATTAATACTCAGAGAGGAGGAATACTGTTTAATCCATTTTGGCATTTGTTTATTACCAGTATACCTCTAAGGTATTATTTTTTCCTTCCCTAATGAGACTGGAACATACTGTTAAATCAATATCAGAGTTTCTGAGTTTATTGCAGAAGAACATGGTTAGGAATAAATAACTATCAAGAAGAGTGTTTTTTTAAAAGTGAGCCATTGCTTGAGAGAATAGATCATACAGAAAAGAGAAAAGAGGTGTGGACACGTATATTTATTTTAAAAGTTTCTATGGCATTTTGGATTTGTTAAAATAATTCTGAAACTATACACTTAAAGCACAGCTGCCTGGTTCAGGTTATTTGCATTTGCTAAGAAGGAGGAGGTAAAATTTTCAAAGTCACATAAGGGACATACTTCTCAATCCCATTTTCTCTGTTTAAACACAACCTCTTTCTGAAGGTTGAACCTAACTTTGTTGAATGATCCTGAGGTTCTGAATGCCTAAATAAGTTTTGGAAATGTGGGTTATAAATCCATATAATCTATGTTCCTTTGAAATGTTGTTCATAATGATGTATGAAAGCAAATTCTAAATATCCAACCAGCAGCAAAGGTGCATTTTCCTAGTGCTAACCTGCGCTGGATGATGAAATGTGGAATTGTTTCTAATCTATGCATTTTTTTACACCTTTTTTCAAGGTGATGCTCCCAGATGTCTTGCTGTGAGCATATGAATGCTCTGGTCTTCAGTGGGGATGAGGCTTGGTACCCACCTTTAAAATGTTCTAAAGGATCCTAAGGGAGAAAGCACTGCCCAGCCAACTCCATCCAATTTATCCTATCTACTGAGGGAGTGTCAAGCTGAGTCTAAAATTTACTTTCTTATTACATCTCTAAGTCAAGTCCCACGTGCTTGCCAGTGTTTAAGTGTATAAGCATTCCTCTGGAAATTTCTCACAGGTCCTGCAAAGTGTATACGTAAGAATCTAACAGAGAGAAAGCATCTGAAGAAAGTGAATTATGTTTGTAGGAGAGAGCTGCTGTGCATAGATGTGCTGCTGATTCTTGCCTTTTGTGTATTTGGAAGTGGGATGACCCAGACAGTATTCTGGGTATGATGCAAAATGCAAGAAAGTGCTGTACATAATGTCATGAACTCTCAAGGCATTAGGATGAGTTTTAGAGTCCATAATCCACAGAGTTTTAGTGGAATTACATGATAAGTGCACTATCTTAGCAGGAGGGAAAGTTGCTTTGTATTTTAAATGAGTTGAATCTCTACTTGCAGAGAAAAATTGTGAGGGAAAAAGAAAGTCTGAATTCTGAATGCAAAATGCAAAGAAGAATGTCCCAGTATCATTTGACTTTTCTGGATGTCTGACTCAGAATTCCTTTATGAGTTTCGATACTGAATGCAAAACTAGATGTGAAACATTACAGGTGAGGTACTTTGCCAACTGGTAGAAATTTGGAGGTCATGGTAAGAACACCTTTTAAAAAGTATGTAGGGATACGGTACTTAAATGTTAGTGCTTTAAAGAAGTGGAAGCTCTTCTGCTTTGTAAGTAATATTTACAAATGCCTAAACTGAAAGAAAGCTTGGAAGACTGTTGTATCATAACAAAAAAAAATGCAAAGTTTATGATATGATCTACAGTTCACACCATTCCTTCAGAAACAGTCCTATAGATGAGGTTTTCAACAGCACGTTCAACCAACAGTTGTTTATAGTTAATTTCAAAGAGAGCAGTATTTCACCAAGCACCTTCTGCAAAAATGCCAAGCAGATCATGTTAGGTAAGGCCTAGATTTAACTCAAATGGTTTAGAGTGTATTAAGGGATACATTTCACCCCAATGCGAGGCTTTAAATGCACTTCCTAACACGTGTCAGCACAGTGCCTTTTGCTGAAGTCTAAAGAAAGCCCAGTCTAGGCAAAATTCCCATCCCAATACATGGCATTTATATTGCCTCATTAGAAAATTAGCAGTTCACTAAGTTGCAGCCATTAATGTCTTTGATGCTGCAATATTACTGCTTATTCTTAAGTCTCACTTTGCCCAAGTTGCACTGGGAGCCATTATGCTCTAGAGCACCAAGGACTCTGGCAATTTCTGTAAGACTGAGTGAAATTCAGCTAACCTAAATATAAGTATTTAAAAATTATGTCTGGTCTGAGCTAGTCGAGTCAGCTCCCTCTACAGTCAGTGCAGACATCCTGGCATCTCAAAGAATGATCGTACCTGGTTAAAGTGTTAAGAATGAGATAAATCACTGCCTGTCTCCCGGGTGACTACAGTGTGGAGGTGGAGGACTAGTTCAGATTAGCTGAATGGGAGGATGTAGTAGCGTAGAACAGCAAATATACATGGAGAGAAACACATCAGGGGCAGGGGCCAGGCTGCAACCAGAGAGTCAAAGGGTTGTGGTGGTAAAATTATTAAGATTTGAGAGGTCTGGCCAAGAGGTTTATCCTAACTAAAAGAACATTCCTTTCAACTAGAAGCTAACAGTCGGTGATTGTTCCGCACTCCCCGCTTCTGAGTTAAGATAATACTGGTGTGCCACTCCTATAGGCTCCACCAAGAGCCATCTCTCCATATTGTCACGTTATTTACTGCTTGATTCCTTCTTAGAATAGTGGCAGTTAGGACACTCCTACTTAAGGAGTCCATCCCTGCCAGGGATGGATACCTGGTTTTGTTAACGTTGAAATGATCGTTATTTCCTCACCTCTTTCTTTTTTCTGAAACAGTATATAGGTTGGTCTCTGCAATCACTTGGGAAAGAGCAGGGGAGCAGAGGGGGAGATGCTGACCAAATGTTTTCTCACTACAATCATAGCTACTAAAGCTTCTGTCTGACCTGTCCTAAATTGTACTTGTGTTATTACGCACTTGGAGTCCACAGATTCTCCAAAAGGGTCTTGGGTCAGTCTGTGAACCAGAGGCAAGTGGGAAGGACCAGGGCTGCCACTCTGCTATACTGCTCCCATACTTCTCTCTTCTGTTTGCAGTTGCCATTCTGATCCTTAGATATCTGTGGCAATTTCCACCACAGTCCTGGTTAGGGAGGCCGTGGGAAAGGTCTTCTTGGGCAGAAGCAATAGTATGCAGTCCTCCACACTGTGAACTGTCACTCCCTCCAGAGAAAAGGAATTAGAAATAGTATTGTCCTCTAGCTGAGAAAACGTGCAGATTTTCCATGTATGGTAAACAGTTTCTATAATTACCAGGAAAACAAAACAGAGAGGCAAAGTTGTGCAGCAGGGGCATCCTGTCTCATACACACTGCTGTGATAATGAAATCCAAACCCTGCGGAATTGCAGGCACATTATTCTCACTTGCTTTAAAGGTCAGCTAAGAAGCTAATTTCTCAAATGGGCTCATAGCTCTGAGACAACGTAACACTAGTTGTTTCTTCCAACAAATTGCAGTTGTCAGAGAAACTGGATTAGTGGCTCATGGAGCTAAAAATAGACATTATGTGCTTGCCAGAGAAGGATGAATTCAGTAACAGAGGTGAAGGTATATCAAAATATCATAACGTCTGGAGAAAAAGCAACAAAAAAATGCTCAAATTAAAGCAAGTTACCCATAAAATTACATTAAAAATAGTCTGGATCACCGACTGGAAGAATGGCAGGGTTTAGTCTTGATTCCGTTTTGTTCACCTTCCAGATCCACCTTGTGGTTGCTGCTTTATCAGCTGAATCAGTTTGGCCAGTCCTTTCAAAGTCACATACCTCAAGTTAGGCAGTGAAAGTCATTATGTTCAAGCCATTGTCTGAATACTGAAAAAGAAGAGTCTTTGGCTTAACATTTTTATCTTCTTTGGGGGGTAGATAGTTTATCACTGAACTTATTCAACTAAAAAATAAAAACTAAACTCCCAAAGCCCAAATCTAATGAGAGCTACAGTGAAAGCAACTTTCTAAACCTCAGCATATCTTTACTAAAAAGTAGATAATTATTTTTCGTTACATGAAACATTTGCATTTTAAAGAATTCTCTTTTATGCCATCATTTTGCAAATTTATATTACTACTTCCTTGGACTTAAAAAAAAAGAAATTCTTTATTCTTCATTCTTCTTCAGTTATTTATTTTCCATAGCAAAGCAATTCCACCACACTGTGTATGACCTTGAAGGAGCAGCAATCCACTGCAGATAGGGACCCTCAGCCTGTCTGGTCAAGGTGAAAAGTTCTGCGAGGTACAGGTTGGGTCTCGGCTGAAGACAGGGCTGGCAGTAGTTGCATGCAGTTTGTACTATGACTTAAGTAATTCTTTTTACTTTTATATTCAGAAGCAGACCTATGTATAGCTCAGGAATAATCTTCACCACTTTCTTTAGAAATTCTTTCTGTAGTATGTGTCTGTACTGCACACTTATAAAATCTCTGCATTTCAGATCTGAGGCACTGGCAAGTGTAGGGTATAAATAATAATTTATGTCAGTGAGTCAAATCGCTGTGAAAAATATTTGTATGGTATTTATGCTCATTGTCTTTTAGATCTCTTATAAGCTAGAGTCCTTTTTGCAAATTCTGTTCTTGCAGAAGCCTTTGGTCATCATTCAAAGAGAGATCAAGAGTAATCTTGATTTTGGGATTTAATTAGCATCAATACCATTTATCTGGCATTCACTGTGTACCATTATTACTGCAGTGTTAAGGTTTAGTTGTGAAATAGAAATGTCAGCATAAGCAGCACCAGCAGTTGTCTGCATTGCACATCCTACACATTATGCACACATTTCATGGCATACTTTGTACTTTATAGAGCATAATATGACTGGCTAAATATGTAGAAAAATAGTTAGGAGTAAAAAATACAAAATATGTGGACACTGCTGTGTCTGATAGCTATCTTGAGGTATTTTAGATATATTATCACCTACTCTTGGGATTGCTCTGAACCAAATCATGCATCTTTGGCATCCATCCTTGCTTTGGTGAGAGGCATGGTCATCATCATCCCTTTAGTAGTTAAAACTCAGTTACATTAGAGCCCAGAGATTAATAACACAGGAATTTTTCAGCCAAGTATTGAGAGAGAAGTAATGCTGGGGAATTTTCTGAATATGGTGGGCTCCACTGCTAGGACTGGATGACATCTCGTCCTCCTGGTGTGTCAACCGCACCACTCAGCTTGGTGTCATCTGCAAACTTGCTGAGGGTGCACTCGATCCCACTGTCTGTGTCATTGATGAAGATGTTAAATAGCACCGGTCCCAGTACGGACCCCTGAGGGACTCCACTTGTTACCGGTCTCCATGTGGACATCGAGCCATTGACCACGACCCTCTGGATGCGACAATCCAGCCAATTCCTTATCCACTGAACAGTCCACCCATCAAATCCATATCTCTCCAATTTAGAGAGAAGGATGTTGTGGGGGACTGTGTCGAAGGCTTTACAGAAATCCAAGTAGATGACATCCATTGCTTTTGCCTTGTTCACTGATGCAGTCACTCCTTCATAGAAGGCCACTAGGTTGGTCAGGCAGGACTTGCCCTTGGTGAAGCCACGCTGGCTGTCTCAAATCACCTCCCTGTCCTCCATGTGCCTTAGCATATCTTCTAGGAGGATCTGTTCCATGATCTTCCCAGGCACAGAGGTGAGGCTGACAGGTCAGTAGTTCCCAGCGTTCTCCTTTCTTCCCTTTTTAAAAATGGGCACAGCATTTCCCTTTTTCCAGTCAGCAGGGACTTCACCGGACTGCCATGACTTTTCAAATATCATGGAGAGTGGCTTGGCAACTACATCAGCCAGTTCCCTCAGGACTCTGGGGTGCATCTCATCAGGTCCCATAGACTTGTGTACACTGAGGTTCTTCAGGTGGTCTTGAACCTGATCTTCCCTTACAGTGGGAGGGGCTTTACCCCCCTGGTCCCCGTCTTTTGGTCCATCAATTCGGGAGGGGTCAGGAGAGAAGTTGCTGGTGAAGACCGAGGCCAAGAAGTTGTTGAGTACCTTAGCCTTCTCCTCGTCCGTTGATACAAGTTCGCCTTTCTTGTTCATCAGAGTGGGTATGCTTTCTTTAACCTTCCTTTTCTGGTTGACATACCTGTAGAAGCCCTTCTTGTTATTCTTTACATCCCTTGCCAAATTCAGCTCCATCCTCGCCTTGGCCTTCCTGACCTCCTCCCTACACAACTGGGCCGTTTCCCTGTACACTTCCCAGGATACCTGTCCCTGCTTCCACTGCCTGTGCAGTTCCCTCCTACTCTTTAGTTTGACCAGCAGGTCTTGACTCGGCCATGCTGGTCTCTTCCCTTCCTTGCCTGATTTTTTACACTTGGGGACTGATAGCTCTTGTGCTCTATGGAAGGTGTCCTTAAAGGTCTGCCAACTCTGTTCTGTTCCCCTGTCCCTGAGGACTGTCTCCCAGGGGGTCTTTCTGTCTAACTCCTTGAAGAGCTGGAAGTTTGCTTTCCTAAAATTTAGGGTTCTGACTGCACTCTTCGCTTTTCCCATGTCCCTCAGGAGTGTGAACTCCACCAACGTGTGATCACTGCAGCCCAAGCTGCCTCCAGTCTTGACATCACTGATAGGCTCACTTGTATTGGTGACCATCAGATCCAGTATTGCGTCCCCTTGGATAGGGGTGTCTATTACCTGGCTTAGGAAGTTGTTGTCTATACATTCCAGGAATCTCCTGGATTGCCTACAGCTCACCGTGTTGCTTTTCCAGCAAATGTCGTGGTGGTTGAAGTCCCCCAGCAGGACAAGAGTCTGCAAGCGCGAAGCCTCCCGGAGCCAGAGGAAGAAGGCTTCGTCAGCAGGCTCCCCTTGATCAGGCGGCCTGTAGTAGACACCAACCACAAGGTTCCCTTTGTTGCCTCTGTCTCCGACTCTTACCCATAAGCTTTCAACCTGCTCGTGGCTATTCTTCAGGGACAGCTCTTCACACTGTATTGATTTCTTTACGTAGAGGGCAATGCCTCCGCCCCTCCTTCCTCGCCTGTCCCTTCTGAAGAGCCTGTAGCCATCAATAGCCACATTCCAGTCGTGGGATTTGTCCCACCAGGTTTCGGTTATGGCAATCAGGTTGTAACTGTCTAGTAACACAGCAGCTTCCAGCTCCTCCTGTTTGTTCCCCATGCTGCGTGCATTCGTGTAGAGGCATTTCATCTGGGCTGTTGGCCGTGTCACCTTCTTAGTGGAACATCCCTTGTTTCCCTTGGGGTGTTTCACGAAGGTTTCCTTGTGAGCTCTATCTATCTCAGGAGCCCCTGTTCATCTCTGAAAGACTTCCACTGTGCTGCAGCATCCTCATCATGCCTCTGGGCAACAGGTTGAGGGCTCACAGTAGCACCCCGTCCCTCTAACCATTGCGTACCATCCCACAGCTTGTCACAGGCAGTTCAGTCTCTTCCCAAAGCCTTTGAGAACAGATTGAACTTTGCATGCAATACCTCGCCTAGAAGAACTGATAACAATTTTCCAGTTGTCTGTCACTGTGATCCTGACTCTCCCATCTAATGGAAAACCCATGAAATTCATGAAACCATGAATGGAAAATCTCATACTTCTGATACTTTAAATCTTTATTCCAGGAGCCTGCTGCAATTCTGAAATTGGTGATTTAGCTGGCAGTTCATTCAGGCTCATCTCCATTTCCTCTGCAGGTAACTCTAGAGGATGATTAATCTTTGATACCTTAGAGTTTTATCTTTCAACTTTTTCCTTGATTTCAGTGTTGCCAAAGTAAAATCTGAGGGCTAATTCCTGTCTAAGGTGGTCACAAACAGCTCTAATAGCAGGACCAGATGTATATAAAGGTAAGTTGTAGGTATGAGTAAAAAACTTGGATTATTGTAGGAAGATGGGTATTCACCTAAGTTCATGATGCTCAGATTTGGGAGTGGGAATTTCTAGTAAGCGTTATGAGCCATGTATTGGTGGTCTGTCATTTACTGAGAGCAGAAAAAAGGGAAGGAGCAGTTCAGTGCAGTTTTAATCTCAGCTCTATGAATACTGAGAATTGCTGCTTGTCTTGTTTCAAACCTCTCTGTTTTGCAAGCGGGATAAAAATATTTGGTACTCCTAAAATGTGAAGATTGAGCATCTCAAAGCCTGCACTCCTGTGGAAATGGGCCAGTCTCCCCTGGGCGCAAATGCTTTTTGTGTAATTCTGTAATACTGTTTTAGTGTGTCCTATAAAGTTTCTGTGAAGAGACTTGGACTTCAATTGTACAACCATTCTGCACGAAGTAACAAGATTACAACCTTGCACTATCAACAAAGGATGCTTAGAATTAAAATAATATTGGATGGCATTAAATAATACTAGAGCTCTATCAGGGTTTAGAGCACTGTGATGTTTGCGAACTGAAGCAGTTTGTATAAAATTTCTAACAGATACGAGTATAATCTAATTAATGACAGTATTTCCATTTTAGTAATATGCAGAGGAGGTAAGGTGGTGTCCCTAGACATTTCTGTCAATGTAATGGTTAAGAGATTAATTTTAGTACTATGTAAATCTGAACATTATTTTAAAATATCAGCCTGCAATCTCCTGGGAAGGGGTGTGGCAGGTTAAGAGTTTTACTGTGAGCTAGCATGGACAGAAAAGCTCAGTAAAGCATACAAGCCAAGATCTTCCCACAGTGAAACCAAGGCATTAATTGCAAAATTGAGTCTGGTTACTTGTCCTAGCTGTTCAGCAAAGGAATCCACCTGCCAACAGAAGCAGAGTCCATACAAACTATTGCATGCTGCATTTCAGTTTTTTTATTGGGATTCATTTGGCAGTCTTAGTGGTCTGAAAGTTAGTAAGTACCTCTGGTTGAAAATTACTATTTCAGTTATGATTGCTTCCCCAAACCAACTGAATTTATTACTAACCAAAGACTAACCTACTTGAAAACAAAACAGTAAAGTTTGGTTCTGTCATTTATGTCTTTGACCGTGAGCAGTTGAAGTGCATAATATATGTACTAACCAGGCCTGTATTGTGTCATTGAGCAAGAGTTATTCAAGGCCACAGCACCAGTATAACACAGCAGAATTCAGTATTAATCCCTCTGTGGGAACATGAGTCTATGTAATAAATTGATGTGCCATATGTGTAGACCATGGGAAAATTGTGTGTGCAGTGAACTACATACGGTCTTAAAAGCTTTAACATTTGTACTGCTCTTCCTATAACAGAATGTATATCTTGATAGCTGTGACCCTATGAGCTTCTGAAAAAAAAAAAATGTAATCTAAAGTTTATTCTTCTTGTTTTAAAATCACTGTTTTGTGAGTTACTGTTTACACAGGCCTCCATACAGCAAGGGGTCTTTCTCCATGTGTTGCTGGGAAATAGAAGAGCAAATGCTATCTGTAAATCTTGCAGGCTAGCGAGATCAGTGAATGTCTTTCCTGAATCTCCTCCTGATAAGCCACTTCTTTTTTCTAGCAAATGCAAACAGTGCCAATAGCCTGGGCCTTCTTTAGAAGAAAAAAATCATTTGTTGAATGGCCTTGTTCTGTTCAGCTTCTATTGATACTTCTGAATTTTCTCTTTCTGCCTCCTTTTGAGTAGGCTTTGATGATGCAATTCTTGCAAAGTGTAACTGAGGGCAAACAGTCTGCCCTTTTTACCCTTCCTTTTTCCAAAGCCACCGAAGACCTCAAACAAGAAGAAGAAACTTTACAAAACTCATGCAGGCATGTTGTTAACAGGTAGCAGAAGGATAAAACAGCCTTCTGAGAGTACTCCAAATTACCTTTTAATGGCATGCCTGCACTGTGTTGTGACTTCACATCTTGCTTTCATAGTGTGACCTGCTATAATGGTGTTTGTTACAATGAGGTCCTTTTAGTTTGTCCTGAAAAATTTTAATTGTTTGTCACCATATTAGAAACATAAGGTACACTCTATAAGAAAAGCAATATACAATATACTCTACATCTTCTATTTCAATGCCTCTAGTTTTAGGCTAGTATACATATAAATGTTTATAATCAAAATACAGGTTTTATTGTTCTTCACAGGACCAAGCAAAGAAGTTTTGCCTTGTCTAAATACTAACAGTTGTCTAAATACTTACAGTAATATTTCTATTCAACAAATACTCTTTTCTCATGCTTCTAGTTAACTTGTGGTGGGCTCCATCTTACTCTGAATCCCCATTAATGTATTTGAAAGGGAAAAGTAATGAGCTATTTTAGTGCATGACCTTTGTGCAGTACCTGATTCATAAAGATAAATAGATCCAAAATCTCATTTATGAGTTATTAGTGATCAGCAAAACAACAAAAATCCTTTGAAGTTCAGCTGAGTAAGCTCTGAAAATCTTGCATTACTCACTCAGTTTCTCAGTTTCTGGAGTCATTATAACAGACGTATTTGATGAAGCCTTTGCCATGGACACTGGCACCAGCCTTCATCAAAGATTGTTCTAATTTCTGCTTACCATTTTATCTGGAAGTTTACTGTAATGGGGAAATTATCTGGATTAAAAAAAAAAAGATCATACAGGTTTCCTTCAAGTCAGTTCTCACCTTATTTGACCTAGTCCTTTGGTAGTAGCTCACATTAATTATTTTTTGTCATATTAGTAACACAATATCCAGGAAAAAATGTTTCTTCAGAGAAATTCCACTGAAGAACATTTTGTTCCTAATTGTGACCAGGATACCTCTGTTACATATTTCAGAGCTAAGTCACTGAAGAGGGGATTGAAGAAGACAGAATATTAAGACAAATCCGGAAATTTTACACACAAGAAATGTGTGTACTTAAAAAAGTGGTACAATAGGGAAGTTAGTAAGTTCTTTTTTTTTTTCCTCATTACAGTTTGCTGATACACATAACAGTTGCTCATAAAATATGTTTCTTCCCCCACATACTCTCATGTGAAGTCAATAGAGCTTCAAACCAAAAGAAGTTATATTGTCACAAATGTAGGTAATTCACTGGAAGTCATGGACAGAGCTTGGTTCTCTAAGCACTGCAATAACATGCTAAGAAAAGTACCAATTCAGTTACACTGCCAGGTGCTCAAGATACCATCCATACTGTATTTAATATTATTCTCTCATCCTTTAAAATGGAAAAAAAATCAGTTTATGTCTGTATCTTTGCATTATTTGAGTTCTCATATGTCGAGACTGCATCTGATAGTGTGTTGCAAACTTGCCTTCCCATGCTGCCACATGAAAAAGTAGCTGCTTCATCACTTCTGTGATACCTTTTTCTGTCTGTTTGTCTGGAATTTTTTGACATCTCTTCAACCAGTCAGTAGCTCCGATTGGGCTGCCCGATGTCTGGAAATCCTGGATAAAAGGCCACACTAAACGTGCAGAAAAATTCTGTATCTCAGGTGAGAAGAGTTTTGTACGAATATGTGGAGTTTACTGCTAAGGGCAGACCAGCTTTGCAAGTGCACTGGACTCATCTCACGCTGTAGAGTTGATGTGTATAGGCACAACACATGTTGACACATTGCTCAGCTAGTGCAGACACATAGTCATGCATTTCAGTGTGGCAAATACTAAGGAAAAACGTGGAAGTTGCAGCATTTGGAATTTCAGATGTTGGCGGGAGTATGTGATTGGTATCACCTACTCTCTGTTGTTTCATGAAAACTATCTGGAACAATAAGAAAAGAAGAAAAAAAAAGGGCCGTGAGGGTGATTGTGAGGTAGAGCTCATTTGTCAACTTCATGTTCTCTTAAATCTCCTTCTTTGCCATCACCACATGTGGAACTAAGACCATGCAAATACAGTAGTCAACACTGATCATCCGTCTTATAGGAGTCGTGTCTGAGTTTCCATAGGTAAATTTTACACTGAGTAGCTATAATACTGCCATGGGGCAGGAGTTGGCTGTCCTTTTTAATAACCATTGTTTAAAGATTCTTTGCTGAAATGGTCAATACCCAAATACCCTGTTGGGACTCACCAAGTAGGGTTCTCTTTCCAGCAAGGTTTTGTGGTAGGAACTGTTATTGTGAATCAGGACTGATCTGTGGCGGTCCTAAACCTTCACAAATAAAGCAGATTATTACAGCACAGTCAAAACCTTGGTCAGTACTGCCATGCCAGAAACATGGTGTTCTGAACAATTGCAGACTTCCTACCTCCTGATAATCCTTGCAAAGCAAAACCATATGACTCCTATTATGGCTAATAGGAGTCTTTGTTTGTTCTAAAAATCTGCAAAGAGCATTGAAACCATATCCCACACTCCTTGCTGTACAAAACCATCAGTGACCTGATTCTGCAAGTGTTATATTTGCTGGGTAACACTCAGTCTGTAAACAGAATCATAGTCCAGCACGTTGGTGTGTACCGCGTTCCATGTAGGAAAAAGACAGCACTTTGCCCTGACCTGCATTTGGATTTAAAGCTTAGTTACATGGGCCATTTAGGCTGCAGTCCTGCGTGTGCTCAGGTGAACAAGTAACTTAAAGGATGGGGGGCCTCGTGCAAAGTGTGCTTTGGCCAGGCCTTCTGCAAACGTTGTGAGCAAGGGTGGCAGGACTGCGGCCATACCTCATCCGGTCGTTATAGATGGGAGTCGCACACCCAGTATCTAATGCAGCATTTCAGATATCTAAGGACTTATTTTTCCATACATTCTACATGCATTCCTACGTATTTTATGAATCAGGTCTGTGATCAATGTTTTGAACAATTTGTTTGCTGCAGTTTTATGGGGTTACTATTTCTTCTGTTTGCAATGTAAATAATATTGTACATCTGCTATTTTATGATACAAATGCCATGTGAATTGCTTATTTTTAAAACATTATAGCTCTGTTACGGTTTATTTACAACGCCATCTCACAGTATTGGTTTAATATACAATGTATCTGTATGGCATGAATTAAATTGCTTATATTTTACAATGTCAAATATTTTATTTTTGTTTTCTAAAATTACTACATTTCATCCTATGCAGTTTCATAAATGTTTCTTAAGTGGCTCATTATGTCTGGAAATATTGCTTCCTCTCCAGTAGTGCAGGCATAAGAACCAGTATTCCTGATCAAAATCATCAGATATATCATCTAGCAATTTCAGATTAGAAATATATGTACAAATATGTAAGCATTTATAGTTAATCAGAACATCTACTATATCTTCCTTGCTTTTCATGTAATGATACATTTTAATCATTTTGTATACTTTGTATTTGTAATTATTTGTGAGTCATACACAGTGTAAATAACATGTTTCATTATGCCAGATTTCTGGGTATTCAAGATTATAAAAAAGGTGAATTTGTATATGAAAAGAAATTGACAGTAGATTGGAATGACATGAAATAAAGTGGTGATGACTATGTTCTATTTATACTGTTCATTTCTAAATTGTCTGTTAAACAAAAAAAACCCATTTCATTTGCCCTTTAATGTCCAACCAGTTATTTACAGTATATTTACATCAATAAATCATGCAAAAGTCTATTAAAAATCATGATGAATCATTGCAGTTTTCTCTTTTTCTGTTGACAGCTTACCTATGGAGAGCAGAATTAAAATATACTAAAACCCAATTCAATAGAAACAGTGCAAAAAGTCAGTGAAGATATTTGTGGGAAAGAACCTCTTTTCACTTCTAGCTCTCAAACCTTACCTTATACGACAAATCCAAATATATTTTTAAACCATAAACTACTAAAATGTGTTATAACAAAATGCTATATGCCTAATGTATATGCTAGCATGTATATATCCCTTGATGTGTAAGCTTTGGCTTTCATGGACATTTCCATGTAAAAACCTTAACTAAAGCCTTTGTTCTTGACTGAACTTTTGGAGCTTTGAGACATAACTGCTTAAGAAAATTAACAGATTTTTGGAAAGAAAATGTCTGGTTTGGGTGATGCTATAACAGCTTATTTCTTCCAGTGATTGTTCAGTTCTCAGTTCTGTAGAACAGAGCAGAACCAGATTTCAGTCCTGGAGAACAGAGTTAGAAAACGGCTGACATTACAATGAAAGAATGTTTCTAGCTCATTGCTACCAACACAAGAACAAAGGAAGCTGGCACACTGTAACGTCGTCAGCCTTACAAATGCTGGTCGCGTTGCCCATTTTTTCATTCCTTCTTCATGTTTTCTATATCCCCAACTGAGAACATGACTCATTCTCCTCTGCTATTTTTTACAGAAGACCATTAACTAGAATTGGTTGCAATATTTTTCTGTGGAAAGTGGAATGGGAGAAAATGGAATTTCAATTAATTCAAAATGTTGGCAGGGGAGTTTGATTCTGACATTTCAGTACTGAATGTGCTTGGCTTTTATGTGGCTAAAGCTAAGGAAGGTCTAAACTAACCTAAAATTTCAGGGAATTTTGCCCTTGCCACAGCTGGTGAACATTGTCCAAGAAAGAGACTGATAATTTGCTTATTCCAGAATGTTTACATAGGAATTTGAATAACTCTAGTATGAGGGAGCCAGTTCTGATCTACAGTAGATTTGGGAATACTGTGTGTCAGCCAGGAAATTATGATAAAGACAATTCTCAGAGTCTTTTTAGCTAGAAGAGTTACTCTTCTATTAAAATAACACTGCATTTTGAGATCTCACTTTGTCCAATAAAGCTCATCTTTGTGACTGCATGAATGTAAGGAATGCCTTCAGCCTAACACCCATATGCAGTCTAGATAATTCCAGCACAGAGTATACAATAGGAATAAAAAAAGGTACAGACAAGGACAACAACAATTATGAAAGCTGTTGCATATCTTGCAGAAATTAAATAGGCAAGACTTACCCAGGTTTGAAAAGACATGACTGTGATAAAGATCTCTGAATACTATGGTGAAAGGGAATAGAAAATGATTATTCTGTGTTTCTTACAATGCCAGAATTAGAGGACATTTAATGAGGTTACAGGCAGCAGATTAGAGACAAGTAATGCAAGAGAAAGTACTTTTTTCATAGAGTGTGTAATCAAATTGTGTCTCTCCGTGCCAACAGAACATTTCAGAGACTAAAATAGAAGCAATTTGAAAAGCTGATGGAGGGTAGATTCATCAGCTGTTTTTAAACATGTTGAACTGCATGCGATTGTCAGCTCAGGAAGCCACTAAACCTTTGTTGCAGGAGTCTGGGAGAGTGTACCAGCCAGAGGTCTCATAATACTTTTTTATGCTCTCCCTTGTGTAGCATTCCCTATGGAGATTGTTGCAGACAAGTTGTTGGGTAGACGGACTTTTCAAGAAAAAGTCTGGGTTTATATGCTCATATGGGAGACACTGGAAGAGGAGAGTCCAGGATAATCTGCAGGCTGAGGGAAGAGTGGGAGGAAGAGAATTAGAGTCATACCAGCACCAGGAGGAGATAGTGTAATGCACTGGAAACTTATTGTTAATACGCGGACTGGACATCAGAGTTGCTCTAGGGGAAAAAAGGTGAACTGTCTTCTGGGAGCAAGAATACAAGGTAAGGATTTTAGACTGAAAAAGATATTGGCTGGAGCAGGAAAGGCCATCTGGTGATTCTTGATTGGGTGCAAATCAGAAAGGTAGAATTCCGTTGAAACGTCTCAGCACAAACAAGTTTCATGTGATCTTTCACAGAATTTTCCCTATTCCTAGGAAAAAAAGAACACGCGGACCAAGGAAATAAATGAAGACCCAATGATGGGCCAAGATTAGTGTTACAAGAAAGACTTGGGATCTTTCATCGTCTTGATGGGGAAAACAGTCCATCATGTCTTGACTCTACCTGAGTACCTGAGGCACAGGCATTGCAGGATTAAGTCTCAGATGTTGTTAATAACAGCTTTAAACAAAAAGGCTTGTTTACATTTTCTCACATGTAATATCCCTCCCTGATTTCAGTACAGAGGCAGAGAAAATTAGATAATAGTATTGAATAAAGGAGCTATTCCTGCAGGTCTACACAGACAAATTATTTTCTCCACTCTGTGTAAGTGAGCATATCGCATACTTTAATTCTGTTTTGCTAGCCTCCGAAGAAGTAGGCATGTGTGAGATGCATGTGCTAAGTGGAACAGAAAGTGAAGTTGAGGACCACTTTGATTCAATACTTTCATTAAAGACCTTAGTACAAAGGAGAAGAAATTATATCTGTTGATGGCACAAAACTGGGAGTTGTTGTCAACACAGCAAAAGCCAAATGAAATAAGGGAAGAATGGAGTGGCCTTCAGACCACATAAAATAGAAGTAGGATGAAAGGATAAGTAATGTGTGCCAAGATTAATTGCAGGTATTCCTGTAATAACTGGAAGCTTATAATTCAGAAATGACAGAAGAAGAAAAAGAGATGGAAGGGTACTGACTGAGAAGTGTATGATTATAGCCACTAATGTCATATGAAAAAATCAAATGTAACCACAAGAGGGATGTTTCTGATAGATACAGGGAAATATCAATGCCATTGCATAAGGGATCATACCTGGAATACTGTATGTAATTCTGATTATTTGTACTCACGAAATTAGTGTATTCCTGTGACTGACAGCAAGGTAAAGCCTAAGGGAAATATAATTATTTAATTAACCTGTCTTTTTTCCAGTGGACCATGCATCTTTTAAAGAGCGTATATATAAATCATTTTAAGTGTGCTTGATGCAACAGTATGTCTTTGAGTAGAGAATATAGCACCATCAGAAATGTTCAAAGGGCTCGCATTGCTTGCTGTGCTGTTAGGCTGAGGAGGCAGAAAGTGATGCAGCTTAAGAATATAGCCAAGAGGTAGAAAAGGCTGAGTTGCCATCTAGCGTATCTCTCCACTGATCCACGTTGTGATTCTCTGTACCTTCTCCTGTTTTATGTGGTTGTAGAGTCAACAGGTGAAAGACCTTCAGCCGTCGCCTGTACTCCTGACTTCTTAAAAATGTGAGAAAGTTAAATATCAATATTTGTGCAAGGGATCTTGGTTCAGCTTCCTAAACACAGATCTCTTCTGCATTTGAGATGCTCTAGTTCACCTTGCTTGGCCTCTAGCTCTGAAGTGGCCAAAAGACTTGTGTAGATCTTGGGCCATATTTACCAATGCCACACCGATCTCTTAGATGCCGTAAAATGACACTGTATCCAGGCAACTGAATTAATTACGTCATGCTGATGTTATCATTGATTTCCCAGACAAAAACATCACACTGTTTGAAGGGAAAACTAGCTAACCAGACTAAGATCAGAGGTCTCTTTTTTATCAGTGTACAAGATGACTTCTACCAGACTACATTCACAAATGATAAAATAAAGCTTTGCATATGGTCCAGACAAATATTAAAAGAAGTTTGAATAATATACCTAACATGGTAATATTATGATTTGAGTGCTTGTGCGAGCAAGTAAAACAGAACTGTGATTTGATTTATTTCATTTGACCCTGGAAATGGCTCTTTAAGTCCATGGAAATAGACCTAATATTATATAATTTGCATTTTTTTCCTCCAATCTCAGTTATTTCTGGTAATAGTAGTCCTTTGCTCTGGCTGCTATTTCTTGTATAACATTCTTTATTGCAATTACTTTCAGAAAATCGATATAATCCTACAGTGCACTGATCAGATAGACTGCTTGTCCTATGGTGGCAGTGAAAGAACAAATACTGCTCTTATTTCAGTTGTCTGTGTGGAGCTGTCAGAGTTTGTTATGCTGTACATGAAAATGGTGGTGTTCAGAAACACCTGCAGCGGTACAGGAAGCCAAGTGCAATGCTCTTCACCCAAAACCACTCTTGATTATGTTATTGGCAATCTGCAGTTCCCTGTCACAAAATCCTGTGATTGGCAACATGTGGCTGGTCAGCTCTGAGTTTCAGAAACCTTAGATGGTCCCTCCGCAGTGACAGCAGCGTGGTGATGTGTCAGGCAAGACACATTGTTCTTACACACCTGAGTAATTCGTTACAGGGCAGGTCATACAGGTTGTTACTGATAATATTTACTTATTCCAATACACCTATAAATACTTCCTAGTTTTAGGACTAAATATTACATATTTATTTCTTTCTGTTCTTTTTCTTTCCTTTCAGGTATTTGCCTTAGGAAAAGCTAAGCTGGACAAAGCTAAATTATGACAAAGTTGCTTAGCTTCATTTCTCACCTCTCTTTCTTGAGTGCTAGATGCATTTAGAGTTTCTGACCCATAGTCCAGTTCTTTCAGGTCTGAAGACACCAGACTGTTAGACCAGTTGATTTGATTTGCCATTTACATTACTAAGCACTCTATTATCATAATACCAACAAGACATCTTGTGCTAGATATCCCAGACTCTAATACATTCTTTCCCCAAATGGACTAAGAGCTTCTCCAGCTCTCTCACTAACACACAGAAACATTCAAAAATGTTCAATGCATTGGGAAAATGCTCTGAAATTTCACACTGCTGCTTCTCCAACAATAGAAAGGTGAGAGGTGAGAAATATAGAAAGGCATCTGAGGTGAGAGAGCCCAGTTTGGATTCAGAGCCACATCTTCCTCTCATATTAGTACCTTTATAGATTGCAGGCTGATCCCCCTTCCATACTCTGAGTGGCCTCCTTCATTACAAACTTGTGGTCAGCTGGCAGTGTTCGTAAAAGGATGTTTCATAAGAACTTCACATATTGCACCTGGCTATTATGATGAACAAGAGACTTCCCATTAAGATCTTTAACTATGTGTTCAAAACTGCAACTGTCGTGTTTTAGATGACATGGACACTTGTATTTTTACAGGTTATGTTAAGCCTTTGTTTTTGTAAGTGTATTATCAAACTGAGCTGTATTTTGCTCTTATTCTGTATTATTTCAACAGCATTATTTCCAAATGAGATATTCTTATGAGTGGTACATACACAGAAAGTTCTCCATGGGAGAGTTTTAGGTATTCATTTATAAGACCTTTAGTATACTGAAGCCATAGGCAATACAAATACTAAATATCTTCATTTCAAAGGACTTCAGAAAACACTGGGATGGCTGAAGTCTTTGAGAAGCCTACACAGTAAATCCTGGCTATGTATACAAACATGCAAATGTGTCAGATTTAAATTTGTGTGTGTGTGCGTGCGTATGTTGTCTTACATACAAGGCTTGCTTTATTGCTGATTATGTGTATGTACAAAGCAGTACACAGCTGAGTAATGACATCTTCCAAGAATGATGCATGAAATCAGGCTTAAGCTAGAAGCTGGAACTGAGCTCAAACTGAAATGAGCGCAAATGCATCTGGAATAGCAGTCTAGAAAAAAAATGGAAGATAGAAGAAGGAGATGGAGTATAAGCTAGGCTAGGTAGGACTTGCTAAGGGCAAAAGAAGAAGAGAGATGCTGCTATTACCTTTAGAAATCTGTTCAGAAATCTATTATCAGGAGGTGCTGAGCTTCTGTTTAAATCATGAAAGAATAATATTGCCAGCCCATTATATAAATCTGCTGCTGAAAACCCATCAATATCAGTAATAACAATCTTTAATTCCAGGATAAGTGGGGGTTTAAAATTAGCTTGAGCATTGGAGACAGTAGTTTATAAGGAGAAAATAATTATCTCTTGATGTCTGTGCTGGCATTCAAGGGAAGAAGACATTTTTTTTCTGCCAGTAAAGAGGAGATTATTGGTAGAAAAAGGAAGGATTATTCTTTGCTTTAGGCTCGGATTTATTTTATATTGGAATCAAGCAAAATTCTTCTCTACCTCAGAAAAAGCTATGAATTTCTCAGATACTCTGGAAAATCAAGACCTAATCAATTTTAATTGTATAGAGCAGATCACTACCTCCAGGAAGTGTAATATAGATTAACTGTGAAACTTGGCTGAGTAAATGTCAGTAGCATAACTGATCTGTGACACTGGAAGTGTATGGTAAATCACTATGGTCTTAATTACAGTTTCTTGAGGCAAATATATAGTAGTCAGAGAAGGATGGCATATTTAGCTTTAGCATAATTTATAAAAGCTTAACTAGTTCATTAATAGATTCATTGTCTGCAAATCATTAAAAAAAAAAAAACCACTTGAGGTTTTTCCCATACTACTAATCTAACTAGGACATTCCTGGTGGAGACTGCACAGTGGGCTTTGGCCAGACCCATGAGTCACCATGCTTAAGTGTTAATATTGCAGAGACCCAGAGAGATCATGGCATTAGGGTTTGCCATCCCCGTACAGCATCCAACAGCCACAACCAGGTGGAGGGCGCAGGGGTAAGTGCCACTGGTTTGCAAAGCGCTGTTTCCTCTTCTCTCGGCTGCTGGAGTGTATCTTTGTGGCAACCACTGGTCATCATCACACCTCACATCAAAGTAGTGAATGAGTTGCAATGGTTTCACAATGTGATTTGGAAGCAGAGAAAGCAAGTCTTTTTGCACCACCTGAAGCATTTTCCTGACCATGAGTAACATGTCGATACAGGGTAGATGGTGCTGCTCCAGTGACTAGTCCCCAGAGCCAGCCAGCTGCTGAGGCAGCACCACCACGGAAAGGGTGAGTGAGCCCCTAAGCCTCCTGCCCAGGGCCTCAGAACAAGAGTGGCTGAAGAAATGAAGCAGATGTAGTGTGATGACAGGAAGGTTTCAGTATTGATGCTTAAGCCAAGGACTGGCATGAGGGCAGACAGTTGCAAAGCAATATAAGTGGCTGCCTTCAGCTGAGTCTTCACAACATATTCACAACATGAATGGGGTCACGTTGCCTTTTCTAAAACAGGCAAGGCCAAGCCTCTTCTGTCTTTGTAGCACGTGGCAACACTGTTTGATCAATATCCCCATCCCTGAGGACATTGCAATTTCATAGGATCATAGAATCATAGAATGCTTTGGGTTGGAAGGGACCTTTAGAGGTCATCTAGCCCAACTCCCCTGCAGTGAGCAGGGACAGCTTTAACCAGATCAGGTTGCTCAGAGCCCCGTCCAACCTGACCTTGAATGTTGCCAGGGATGGGGCCTCTACCACCTCTCTGGGCAACCTGTTCCAGTGCTTCACCACCCACACTGTAAAAAATTTCTTCCTTATATCCAGTCTAAATCTATTCTTCTTTAGTTTAAATCCATTATTCCTTGTCCTGTCACAACAGGCCTTGTTAAAAAGATTCTCCCCATCTTTCCTGTAGGCCCCCTTTAAGTATTGGAAGGTCGCAATAAGGTCTCCTCGCAGCCTTCTCTTCTCCAGGCTGAACAACCCCAACTCTCTCAGCCTGGCCTCGCAGGAGAGGTGTTCCAGCCCTAGGATCATTTTTGTGGCCCTCTTCTGGACCAGCTCCAACAGGTCCATGTCCTTCTTGTGCTGAGGGCCCCAGAGCTGGACACAGCACTGCAGGTGGGGTCTCACCAGAGCAGAGTAGAGGGGCAGAATCACCTCCCTTGACCTGCTGGCCACGCTTCTTTTGATGCAGTCCACGATACGGTTGCCTTTCTGGGCTGCAAGTGCACATTGCCAGCTCATGTCCAGCTTTTCATCCATCAGTACCCCCAAGTCCTTCTCCGCAGGGCTGCTCTCAATCCCTTCATCCCCCAGCCTGTACTGATACTGGGTGTTTCCCCGTCCCAGGTGCAGGACCTTGCATTTGGCCTTGTTGAACCTCTTGAGGTTCACACAGGCCCACCACTCCAGCTTGTCCAGGTCCCTCTGGATGACATCTTGTCCTCCTGGTATGTCAACGGCACCACTCAGCTTGGTGTCATCTGCAAACTTGCTGAGGGTGCACTCAATCCCACTGTCTATGTCATTGATGAAGATGTTAAATAGCACCGGTCCCAGTACGGACCCCTGAGGGACTCCACTTGTCACCGGTCTCCATGTGGACATCGAGCCATTGACCACGACCCTCTGGATGCAACTATCCAACCAATTCCTTATCCACTGAACAGTCCACCCATCAAACCCATATCTCTCCAATTTAGAGAGAAGGATGTTGTGGGGGACTGTGTCAAACGCTTTACAGAAATCCAAGTAGATGACATCCATTGCTTAGTAGATGACATCCATTGCTTGCAGAACAGAATTTCCTTGCAGAACAAAGCCTGTAAGAGAAAATGCTTGTTGAAACTTAAAAGTGACCAGCTAATCACCAATAGGAACCTTCATTAATGGCCACACACAGTGTTCACCTGCTGCTGCGTGGCTTCACTGCACATTGCTGCACACTTACGTGGCAGGGGCAGGCTGCTCTGTGCAGCACAGGGAACTGGGAGGCAGTCAGTAGTATGGAAGGTTGAAAGAGCAATCAGCGTCAAGGAAGATAAATCCCCTATGGACTGTCACAGCCAATGGTGTGGGTATAACGTCACCCCAGAAAGCAGGCTATGGTGGTCCCCGCTCCTGCTCTCGTCACCCTGCAGCAGCTGTGGGCTGCTCCTAGTGCTTGTTTCTTCATGGGGGGAGCTACAGCTGGGTTTGTGGTTTTTTTTTTAATTTATCTAGTTTAGGGCTCTTTACAAATTTTTTGAGGTGTGGAGTGGCCCCAAAAGAGAGAATTTATGATGCTTAAACCAGAAGAGTAGCAACACCCAATTCACTTTAAAAATAAGTTTGATACTTCTATTAAGAGAGTTTTCATTGCCACCGATGCTGTTGTTTCCTATGCATTTCTAAATGGTATGTGAAGGGTGCTGAGACTCATTAGTACTTCATCGCACCTTTCCATTTTGGTGCCTCTTCCTGGGCGTCTCCAGACAGGGTACCAGTTCACATGAACCTTCAGGCTGACCCAGCAAAGCTGTTCGTACATGTGTGCGCAGAAAGCCCAGCAAAGACCCGAGTCCCACAGGCACCAGAGACCTGTTTATACTTTGGAAGGACCCCAGAGACATTGCAACACATACCAACAGCACAGGTGTGCAATGCAGGAGGAGCAGAGGT
Organism: Pelecanus crispus; assembly: GCF_030463565.1. NCBI lineage: Eukaryota > Metazoa > Chordata > Aves > Pelecaniformes > Pelecanidae > Pelecanus > Pelecanus crispus. The sequence continues at coordinate 209,578,638 of NC_134643.1, forward strand.
TCTGCTGTGCTGCTCCTCCGGGCTACAAAAGCAGTCATTTGAAATAAACACTGAGCTTGATCTAAACCCAAACTTTTTTTTTCTGAAGGACACTTCTCACTCCACCATCCCTCCTCTCTAGTAAATGTTCAACCCTTCAGTATTTGTTTGATTAAAGAGGATTCAAGGAGGTACTACTCAGAGGTCACTGCAAAATAAAGAGGTGGATTTCACTACTATTCACAAATTAATAGTGCAAGATATTCTTTACAACCTCTGTTGGTAATGGGTGCAGGCAGCTCTGCTCACTGCCCATCTCACTGCCCAGTGAGAAGTCCTCTGCCTGTAGCAGTACTATCACTCATTTTCTTCCCTTATGTAAATAATTAATGCCATGAAAATGCATTCCTTCTTTAAGCCATGTGGTGCAATTTTCAATGTTACTGCATACAGTTAGGATCTTAATTCCTTAATTAGGCTCCGATGTAGTCAATTTTGAAAAATGTGGGATCTCACTCAGAAATGAATAGACGAGTGAAATGACTCACTGGTTGCAATCTAGGTGTGCTGGGGAATTTCTCCTCCCTTCCCACACACCTCAGTAAATGGTGTAGTGTAAATGGAGAAATGGACCTAGAAGAAAATGGTCTTAAAAGGAGAAATGTGCTGTAGAAATGCGGTTAGAAGTAAATATTTATGTAAAGGCTAGGAAAACAAAATAGCTGTGAAAAAAGAGGAAAGAAGAATCCAATTAACCAAGGCTAAAGTATACAGAACTATTCAGAACTATTTTAATAGCTTCTACTGCAGAGGTTAGGAAAGTAAACAGGTGACAAGAAGGCAGTAATTGAGGAACAGCCTGTCCCATGGTGAGACTATTCCACAGTCACATCAGATGGAGGAAAAGTAATGGGGAGGATGACAGAAAAACAGGGGAGATTGCCCTCCTGGTGAAAAGAAACTGGTGCTTTTATCTTTTGTGCAGATTCATTATTTTCTAATGCAGCTTCATTTGCCATTCCACACAGAAAAATGCTATTCATAATTTAACTCTTTTTTTTTTTTTTTTTCCTGTGCATGGTCCTGATTGTGTTGAGCTGAATTTTCTTCAGATTTCTCTGTAGCAACTTCCACCAAATATATACATTATTTTTATTGTTAGTTAAAGGTTGACTTCTTGATTATTTATGGAACAATCAGACCAAGACAATCCTTGATTTTTTTTTTTTAAATGGCTCATGACTGCAGATTTTCTGTGTTTGACACATTTGGTGACCATTTCTTCTACAAAGAAAGTTTACCATAGATAATTCATTTTTACAGTGTTGAAAACATAAAGATTCTTTTCTTGACATACTCAGAGGAAAAAAAAAAAAAAGGATGCAGGGGAAATACTTGGATGCAGTGAAAAAAGAACTAGAGGATGAGGTCCAAACAGATGTGGCTTCAGACAGTGAAAAATATAAGAGTAATATGCCACAAGCCCCAGGGGACAATAGAGCAATGAGGAGCAAACCACATCAGTATGTGAAGAGAAAACAAGGACAACAGAATTCCTAACACAACTGGCTGCTTTCAAAATGGAATTACAGGTTAGAAGATGCCAAAGAAACAATTGGTTTAAAGGCTTTGTGTGTGACATGGAGAGTTTGATGCAGCAATTCATGAAATCTTGTCCCAGGAACTGACTTGTATAAAGGCAAAATATCTTAAGCAAAGTAAGGGCCAGAATACAATTTCACTTGCTAATCTATAGTTAAGAGGTGGCAGAAGCTTTGGTGTCTTGGGAACAGACTCATTTTTCCCTCTGGCTTTGCCAGTAGACCTGCAGGGAAGTTATCTGCTACTGGAACTGTATCTGGGCCCTTGTCTTGGTTTCGGCTGGGATAGAGTTAATTTTCTTCCCAGTAGCAGGCACAGTGCTGTGTTTTGGATTTAGGAGGAGAAGAATGTTGATAACACACTAATGTTTTTAGTTGTTGCTAAGTACTGCTCATGCTAGTCAAGGACTTTTCAGCTTCCCATGCTCTGCCAGGTGCACAAGAAACTGGGAGGGGGCACAGCCAGAATAGTTGATCCAAACTGCCCAAAGGGCTATTCCATACCATATGGCGTCATGCTCAGTATATAAACTGGGGGGGGTTGGCTGGGGAGGAGCAATCGCTGCTTGGAAACTGTCTGGGTAATGGTCGTCGGGTGGTGAGCAATTGCATTGTGCATCACTTGCTTCGTGTATCATTATTATTATTATCATTATTATACTGTTACTATTAGCATTACTATTTTACTTTATTTCAATTATTAAACTGTTCTTATCTCAACCCAGGAGTGTTTCTCACTCTTACTCCTCCGATTCTCTCCCCCATCCCATCGGGGTAGGGGGAGTGAGCGAGCGGCTGTGTGGTGCTTAGTTGCTGGCTGGGGCTAAACCACGACAGCCCTTTGTAATTCCTTACCCTGCCTGTTTGCTGCCTGCGCATTTCCAGGAGGCAGAGGAGTAGCACTGGCCAGCTGGGTGCCAGCAGCAGGTGGTGTGAATACAGCCCTCATTGATTCTTGCACCAGGAGAATCCATATCACTTAGTCTGATCTTCATAACTTTGTACAAAAGTCCTTATCTAAAAATTTTTCATCAAGACCATATTTCTCTTCTCAGTAGAAAACACCTCACAGAAAGAAAGCCAGGCTTGGTTTAAAGCTATTGGCATGGAGCTCTGCAGGTGCAATTTCATTTTTCTAGAAAGCACCTTCATAAACACACTAATGCAAAACCTGTATTCCAGCTGGATAACTTCTGTATTAGCTTGACTGCAAGATGACACTGGATCTTTGGGGGAAAAAAAAAAAAAAAGATAAAATACAGCCAGTCTGTGCTCTCAACATGGGGAACAATACTCAGATCTGTCAGGTGTTAAACGGGAACATTTAATTGTCCTTCACTGCAGGACCAGAGTAAACCCAGGTACAGCCTGAAGCCCTGGTAGGGAAATGATATTTCAGACTTTTTACTGAAAAAATAAAACCAAACCAAAGAAAAAACACAACCAATATTAAAACCATGTACCAGGCACTATTACATTAGCAGGTTTAATAACTTTCCTCAGGTATTACTTTGTGGTAATTCATAAAATGACCATGACCAGATCAGCAGTGAGGGTCACTACTGTGTTGGTGAGATATAGCTAATGCAGAGCACATTTGCTGTCACCATGGGCTCGCAGATAATAAACATAATTACCTCCACGGTACCAGACAGTGCTTCTCCTCGCATAAATTATTTTGCAATAGAGTGACCTATCCTCATGTGGTGTGCTGTGCTGCTCTTGTATGTCATGATCCTATTTCAGCCTGGTATTAGCTGCACTGTATCAAAGCCATGGAACTGTTGAAAGCAGCTCCTAGAAGATTTCAGCCATTTATTGAATTCCAAAGAAGGAAAGATTCATTTCTTACTATAGCTTCAAGAGGGTCCTTGAGGTTTTGTCGTGGTAACGTTGTGTAATTTTTTCCTTATGCCACATTGCATAGGCATGCTTACAGAATCTGATTTACACTTCTAGATTTACACATATATCTGATTTACACTTCCACCCCCTCTCCTGGGGCAGTCTAGACAGCTTTACAGGATTGATAGACAGGAGAGTATCTCAAAGGCTGCACTTTTCTGTCCAACGCTGCTCAGATGTTTAACACCCTTTGGCAATAGCCCTGAATCTGGGGGAGTAAGCTAAGTTCTTTGAGATGGCAAGAGTCCTTGGAGAAACAGCACTGCATCAAACATACTCAGCTGGAAGCTGAAGAGCATGGTCTTGCACGCAATGCATAATATCAGCAAGCTGTTAGGCAAATGTCAGGTTAGCTGATCTCTAGGAGCAGGGCTGCTTTTCAGAGCATACTTTCTTCCCTGTTTCCTAGTATTACTTCCCTGCTTCAGACCCCTCCTCCCCTAGTACCACCAGCAATATTGTTTTCCGGAGCTGAGATGGACAGATGCACCCCTATATTCAGTCTGGGGTGAAGCCTGTTTCTAGCAACATAATCCTTATTTCTGATAAAGGGAAGGTAGCAGCACCTGTCTGACTCTTTATATCTATGTAATATTAAATCTTTGGAGAGGCTGCAGGGCTGCCTTATTCATTCTCTGTGAGTGAGTGATCCTTCTTTCAATCTCCAGTCTGACAACCTTCTATTTCTTATCAGCATCACTGCGTGTGCACCAGGAATTACTTGCCAGTGGCATGAGACATGGGGAAAGGTTGTCTTCCATATCTGGATGTTGACTGCCTTCCTGAAGAACTGCTACCAGGCGTCTTGGTAGGATCCGATCCAGGAAGGTTTGCATGTAACCCATGTTGTGCCTCACTGGGAACCAACTCTGTGCAGTACACAGACATGAGTAGAGAAAACAGACATCACGTTTACCCTTGAAGGACTTCTAAGAGCCCTTTGCTTCAAACTGCCTGGTATTCATCACAGGACATGCTCACAGTTTGTGCTTCTCTAGTGAATTAATTCTTTGTACTCTTCCTCTTATCTCTTGTGGGGTTTTAGACACCTGATTTTTGCTTTGTGAGTCTTTTAACATTATTATTAAGAGTACAAGGCTTCTCAGCAGGCTGCAAAAAGGAAAACTCTGTTGGCATAAACAGCCCAGGCCCCTTCCATTCAGCCTGTGAAATGGCTGTCTGTGCGTTTGTTTGAGTGGTCTGTCTTTGTTGTTTAAATTGATAAGCAAAATCCTAGTTCTTCAGAAATTATGCAGGTGTGAAATTATGCATGAACTATAGAACAAAAGAAACAAGGCAAATAAAAGTGGAGGGGGAAGAAGTAATGTTTTACTATGCAAGGAAATAAATGATATTTGAAATTGTCATGAAAACTGTGAGTTAGTTACTTTATTTTCCTTTGCATCAGCATAAGCAAATACATATTCTCTGACCAGTAGCAATGGGCTTATGGTGGGGTCACATCTTTTCTGCATTTCGTCATGACAGGAAAATTTAAAAATAAACCTGAAGAGAACCTGAGACCTCAAAGCATCCTGAGGAGGACCGAACACCATTGTAAACTGAAATGTGAAATTTCTGCTCTAATTACAGTAATTTAGTAGAGTGTGTCTGACGAAAGACTCAGATCTTGATCTCAGTCCTTCCTTTGAAGTTCTGGTTACCAAACATATCTACTGTGGCAGGATTTACAGGACTTAACTTGTAAGTCTGATATAAAAATGAAATTGGAGTTTGCCCTGTAGTTATAACTGTGATAGCAGGGATTTGCCTGTGTGCACTCCCAGTGTCCTTAGTCACTCATTCCCTGGGGGGGTCCAGGAATTCCCCAGCCAGTCTGTGCATCAGTGAGGCATGGGACTGGTTTGATTCAGTGGACTGATGTGTGACGAAATGCTCAGCTGATCTCCTACTGGCTTCACTATGAAGCATTTGACCAGTTTCGACAGCTGCTCTCCAGGGGGGGATTTTGAACAGCTCTGCTGATTCTGCCTGGGCACCTGCTGCTGTGCATTGACCGTCTGATAGACATGGCAGAGATGCCCTGAGGCTGATCCCACAGCAGAATTGACCAAACTGTACATAAATAGGACACCTGTATGGTCAGTAGAAACCGTTTCTGCAGATGTAGGAACGGTCACATAGAAAAGTCCTTTGTACATACTTAAGATAGCAAAAGCTTTTACATAGTTGAAGAAAATCAGTAGCAGTGGATCTTGCTTGTGTAGGAGTGATCATGTAGGACCATGGCCCAGCTGGATATAAAACACCCCCATGACTACAGTTCGGGGTGTCTCACCTGATCCAGCTGAAGATGCTGCTGCAATGACCCTTGCAGACCCCCATGACCAACCAGACAGCAGTTGATCATCCTGTCTGAGACATTCAATTTCCCTTGTGAGTATTATCCTATATAGAGATCTCAGTAAGTCAGTTTATCTAACAAACATTATCTGTGAGTGCATGACTATGACAGAAGCCTTATCTTCCCATGTAGAAAACTAATAAAGTCTTTATGTTGGAGCCCTAAAAATAACTGGTATCTTTCAGAGGTGCAGTAATAATCTTAAAATAATTCATTTTAAAAGCTTTAGTAAACAATAGTGGACACTTTCCTTCCTCACAGATTGTTAAGCAATCCCGTAGAGTTTTACAGCACAGATATAGTTCCCTAGTAAGTCTAACTATAAATTATACATTCTCTATGAATTTTTCTCACATTAAACTTCACAGTATCTTCCCATAAAGTTGGGATGAAATTCATATGCTAGCATTCTTTCAGCTTTCGGGAAACTGCTACTACTTTAAAGCTTATCACCCCTCTAGCTGAAGAAAGGCTAGAGGCCTGACTATAATGGATAAAATTAGTTTGTATACAGTAGATATTAGCAGTTGTGACACAGATATACATTGGTTTGTATTATTTCTGTATTAGTAGCAATAAACATTGTCATATTGCACTAATGTCTTAGATTGTCACCAGCTGGGACAATGCTAAAAGAAGAGGTATTTTGAATTTAAAAATACACAATCATATAGGTTTTAATTTAGAAGAAGAAGGAAACAAAAGAGAGAGAACTGGCATGGAATCAACTGTGAAAATTTTCCTATATGATACTTTCACACGATTTTAATATAATGCCAGTCTTAACAGATGTGAAGAGGCTTTACAGGCTTTTCTGGAGAAAAAGGGCTCACAAAAGCCCATAGTGCTGTGCTGCCATTTCTCTCCCGAGCAGAACTGGATACACATCCCTGTGTTAGTCCAGGTTACCCACAGCTGCTGTGGAGAGTCTGTGAGGAATTTCAATGAACTTTGATGTCTTCAGGAAAGAAGACATTCAAAGCTTTTTTAAGTTTTTCTCTAAAGTGATGAGTTTGCTCTCAGCTTTCTGCCATTTCTCCCACAGCTTCTTGTGGCTTGGTGAGAAAGAGAAGGTCAGTTACTAACTCAGCCTTATATTTACAGCGTCACCAATGCATTTCAGCTGCATCAGAGGCCTTCTCAACCAAAAAGTCAGTTCCTGCAATATCATGTTAAGACAAAATGTTACTATTTATCCAACCAACACACACTAATTCCCTCCCTGCTCCCTTCCTGACTTAATCTGATGATCTCAAACACTGTGGGTGATCAGAGTGTCCTGTAATTTTTACCCACATGGGTCATATCTGGAGCCTGATGGAGAGCGTTCTAGAAATGCAGAGCCTTCCTGGCATGGCTGGGCCCTAAATACGTGATTGTTCTCAAATACCCCAAGGCAAACCTATGAGCAAGTCTGAATCACTGGTGTTGGTCTTTGGCATCATAATGATCTAAAAGCTTTTAGTAGTGGGCACTGATTTTACTTCTGCCATATTTCAGAGAATTATAGTGATTTTTCAGGAGATGAGAGAAAATCTGCATTGTCAGGATTTGGGGCCTGAATTTCCAAGGTGGCTTGCCCTTCTTCGGCGTGCACACAGGCTTTCTGGTCATTGCTAGGCCTGACCTGCCCAGCTGTTTTGGTAGTTCACTCCTGGTGTCACACTTGAGGTCAAATCCTCCAGTGCTTGAGGTACCAGCCAGGGAGATCCTGCGTGTGTCCCAGGTGCAGTAGCAGCGAAGTGCGTGAGAGGGATGCCAGGAGCACCCACAGTGCCCTTCACCTACCCCCTCTCACTGTTTGGGAGATGTACCAAATCCACCACCCTATTTTTCCACAAAGCAGCATGATGTAGCTTGCCTTGCCCATGCCCTCATGCCATGCCCTGTACTTCCATACAATGCATTTATTAAAAATAAATTCCACCTACAAATAGCAGATACAGCTCTTTCAGCCTATGCAACCTGCAGCTGATGGTACTACATACAGCTTAGTGGTACAGTCTGATGTGGGAAGGCAGTCTGTGAGGTTTTCCTCATTTGAGCAATATATGCACAGGAACACAGACTTGGAAAAGCCACCCAAAAAGGACATACTTAAGGGAAGTCACTGACCAGATTAACAAGCAGAATCACAGCTGGAAGTGCTGTGTTCTGGCAGGGTTATATGAGTCTTTCTCTCCCTGGTTTGTGGCTTGGCAGTCATCCTTGCTGCTTTAAAATCTATGGTTTTTTTTAAAATATCGTGGATGTTTCCCACCTAACGTAGTCCTCAGCTTGACAGAGATACCCTGTGCTGTTAGATAAAATAATCTCAGGGGCCATTACAGCAGCCTGAAATGGGACAATGTACACAAGTCTATGGGACCTGATGAGATGCACCCCAGAGTCCTAAGGGAATGGGCTGATGTAGTTGCCAAGCCGCTCTCCGTGATATTTGAAAAGTCATGGCAGTCAGGTGAAGTCCCTGTTGACTAGAAGAAGGGAAACATTTTGCCCATTTTTAAAAAGGGTAGAAAGGAGGACCCTGGGAACAACTGACCTGTCAGCCTCACCTCTGTGCCTGGGAAGATCATGGAACAGATCCTTCTAGAAGCTATACTAAAACACATGGAAGACAGGGAGGTGATTTGAGACAGCCAGCACAGCTTCACCAAGGGCAAGTCCTGCCTGACCAACCTAGTGGCTTTCTATGAAGGAGTGACTGCATCAGTGGACAAGGCAAAAGCAACGGATGTCATCTACTTGGATTTCTGTAAAGCGTTTGACACAGTCCCCCACAACATCCTTCTCTCTAAATTGGAGAGATATGGATTTCATGGGTGGACTGTTTGGTGGATATGGAATTGGTTAGATGGTCACATCCAGAAGGTAGTGGTTAATGGCTCGATGTCCACATGGAGACCGGTAACAAGTGGAGTCCCTCAGGGGTCCGTACTGGGACCGGTGCTATTTAACATCTTCATCAATGACACAGACAGTGGGATCGAGTGCACCCTCAGCAAGTTTGCAGATGACACCAAGCTGAGTGGTGCGGTTGACACACCAGAAGGACAAGATGTCATCCAAAGGGGCCTGGACAAGCTGGAGTGGTGGGCCTGTGTGAACCTCATGAGGATCAACAAGGCCAAGTGCAAGGTCCTGCACCTGGGATGGGGCAACCCCCAATATCAATACAGGCTGGGGGATGAAGGGATTGAGAGCAGCCCTGCGGAGAAGGACTTGGGGGTACTGATGGATGAAAAGCTGGACATGAGCCAGCAATGTGTGCTTGCAGCCCAGAAAGCCAACCGTATCGTGGACTGCATCAAAGGAAGCATGGTCAGCAGGTCGAGGGAGGTGATTCTGCCCCTCTACTCTGCTCTGGTGAGACCCCACCTGCAGTACTGCGTCCAGCTCTGGAGCCCTCAGCACAAGAAGGACATGGACCTGTTGGTGTGGGTCTGGAGGAGGGCCACAAAAATGATCCGAGGGCACCTCTCCTGCGAGGCCAGGCTGAGAGAGTTGGGGTTGTTCAGCCTGGAGAAGAGAAGGCTGCGAGGAGACCTTATTGCAACCTTCCAATACTTAAAGGGGGCCTACAGGAAAGATGGGGAGAATCTTTTTAGCAAGGCCTGTTGTGACAGGACAAGGAGTAATGGTTTTAAACTAAAGGAGAGTAGATTTATACTGGATATAAGGAAGAAATTTTTTACAGTGAGGGTGGTGAAGCACTGGAACAGGTTGCCCAGAGAGGTAGTGGAGGCCCCATTCCTAGAAACATTCAAGGTGAGGTTGGATGGAGCTCTGAGCAACCTGATCTGGTTAAAGCTGTCCCTGCTCACTGCAGGGGGCTTGGACTAGATGACCTCTAAAGGTCCCTTCCAACCCAAAGCATTCTATGATTCTAATGTGAAAGCAGTCGCTTACCTTGACCATACCAAGACTTTCAAAACTGTTTTTTACAATATTCTGGTATCCCTGTTTTGATGTTATGGTTTGGATGGGTGGACAAGCAGATGGGTAAATATCTGGCTGGATGGTCAGGCTTAGATGACGATAGCGTTTAATGGGACGTCTCTGCCTGGAGACTGCTAACAAGTGGAGTGTCATAGGGTCTGTCCTAGGACTTGTCTGATTTAACATCTTTATCAATAACCTGGAGGATTACAGAATGAACTCTCATCAAGTTTGTCAATGTCACCAGACTGGGGGGACCAGTTAATACTCACGAGGTCAGGGCTTCTGTCCAGAGGGACATGGACAGGATGGAGAAATGGGCCAATGAGATTCATGAGATTCATCAGGGACAAATACCACTTCTCCAGAGAAGGATGAGTCCCCTGCAGTAATACAGGCTGGGACCGACTGCTTGGGAAGCAGCTCTGCAGGAAAGCCTCCGGGGGTGCCAATGGGCAGCAAGCAGGACAAGCACAGCAGCAAGCCACAGAATCACGGAATGGTTGAGGTTGGAAAGGACCTCTCAAGGTCATCTGGTCCAACCGCCCTGCACAAGCAGAGCCACCTAGGGCCTGTTGCCCATGACCATGTCCAGATGGCTTTTGACTATCTCCAAGATGGGTGACCTTGATACACATTGATAAGATCCCCCTGAGCCTTCTCTTCTCTAGGCTAAACAGTCCTGTCTCTCTCAGCCTTTCCTCATATGTCAGATACTCCAGTCCCTTAATCGTCTTAGTGGCCCTTCACTGGACTCTCTCCAGTATGTCTATGTCTCTCTTGTACTGAGAAGCCTGGAACTGGACACTTTACTCCAGGTATGGCCTCACCAGCACTGAATAAAAGGGGAAGGAACACCTCTCTCCTGGCAAAATTTTGTCTAATGTAGCTGAGGATAAAATTTGCTTTCTTTGTAGCAAGGGCCCATTTCTGGCTCATGTTCAACCTGGTGTCCACCACAACCCACAGTACCTTTTCTGCAAAGCTGCTTTCCAGGTAGGTGGCCCCAGTGTATACAGGTGCCATGGGGTTGTTCCTCTCCAGGTGCAGGACTTTGCACTTCTTGTTGAACTTCACGAGGTTCCTGTCAGCCCATTTCTCCAACATGTTGAGATCCCTCTCAATGGCAACACAACTCTCTGGTGTATCAGCCATTCCTCCCTGCTTTGTGTCACCAGAAAACTTGCTGAGGGTACACTCTGCCCTACCATCCAGATCATTAGTGAAGATGTTAAACATGACTGGAGCCAGTATTGACCCCTGGGGTACACTGCTAGTTACTGGCCTCCAACTAGACTTCCTGCCACTGATCACCACCCTCTGGACCCAGCCATTCAGCCAGTTTTCAGTCCACCTCACTGTCTGCTTACACAGCCCATCAACTGCTTCACTGTAAGGATCTTATCGGAGACAGTGTCAAAGGCCTTACTGAAGTCCAGGTAGACAATGTCCACTGCTCTCCCTTCACTCTACCAGCCAGTCATTTCATTGTGAAAGTTTATCAAGTTGCGCAAGCATGAATTCCCCTTGGTGAAGCCGTGCTGAGTCCTGGCAGCAAAGATGGCCAACGACAGCCTGGGCTGTGTGAACAGGGGCAGAACAAGAGGTTGAGTCGAGTGGTTATCCCCCTCTATTCAGTACCTGTTAGATGACATCTGGATTACTGAATCCAGTGATGGGTCCCCCAATAAAAAACAGACTGAAAAACTGGAGGGAGTTCAGGAGAGGCCACCGAGATGGTGGGGCTGGAGCTCTTGCCTTGTAAGGAAAGTCAGGGTGAGCTGGGTTTGTTCAGTCTGACGTAGAGATGGCTTTGGGGAGACCTAACAGCAGCCAGCCCCGTGTGTATGGGGAGGTCATTGAGGAGTTGGAGCCAGGCTCTTCACAGTGGTGCAGGGTGGGAGGTTGACAGAAAATGGGTAAAAGGTCAGACTGTATCTAAGGAGATACTTCTTCCCCATGAGGACAGTCAGGCAGTGGCATGGGCTGCCCAGAGAGGTCGTGCAGTGTCCATCCTCAGAGGTTTTTAAGGCCCAGCTGGATGAAGCCCTGAGCAGTCTGGTCTGACCTCAGAGCTGACCATTCTATGAGCAGGAGGTTGGACCAGAGACCCCTGAGGTTCCTCCCAGCTTGAATCATCTTGTGATCCTGTGGTCCTTTAAGAACTGTGGTTAACCTCTGCATGGCTGCTCTCTGTCTCCAAGGAACCCTTTTCTCATTCCTTCACTTACCAACCTTTTCTTCTTATATTCCCTTTACCATAATCCAGTGCTGCACTGTTGTACCCATTTGGGTACTCTGAGTTACATCTGCTTGACAGAGCACTTGCTAAATTGGAGAGTGGTTAAGAGTGGGCTGAAAACGGAGTTTTATCAATACAGAGAAGGACTCTGCTGTATTTTTTTTTTTTTTTTTCACTGTGAGGATATACATAGAGGTTTGTAGAGCTTGATGTTCATACAAATACATTTACCTGTGGGAGGGGAATGACTCATCTCTGGATTTTGAAAATGGAAGTGATGACTGGATTGTTTTTTGGAGATAGGCTTTTACACCATCTGCAAATGCTGTCATGTTACTGTGAACAGACCCAAAATGCAGTCAGAACAACACTGTAAAATAGACTTATGTGAGAAATTCCATTGGCCATACTGTGGGAATCTTACTAATAGCAGTGAGAAATGCACCTTGTATGAAAAAACAAAGCAGCTTGGTACTGAGAGTCTTCTACCCATTCCTAGAAGTTTGAGGCAGGGTTTAGCCCTGAAAACTGAGGCTTTATCCTCTTTCTGACATTCTTAGTGACATTAATTCATGTAACCATACAAATTTCATTCAACCTTGCAGAATCCTTGACCTCAGTTGCACCTCTATCAATGTATTTGCTCCACTGTCTATTTATCTGCTGTAGGGAACGGATATAATCAGTTTTCATTCTGCCAGCTTTTGGTTTTGTTAGCATATCTCCTTGTTCTTGCATTACAACAGAGAGGAAACAGAAGTTCTCCATATACCTTTTCTATCACATTCCTTTATTTAGTATAGTTATTTCTCATTTCCTTTTATTAATCTCCTTTCTAAGGGAAACAATTCGACTCTTTTCAATCTCCCTTCAAATGTTTTTTGTGTTCTTAATAATTATGCCCTTCCCTTGAGCCCTCTATAATTCTGTGCAATTTTTCTCAAAAAATGATGGCTGGTATTGTAGAATGAGCAACATAATTGCATTACTTTTGCAGTATTCTTCCCCAGTCTTTTTTTTTATGCAGTCTGACATATCATTTGCTTTTTTCCATCACTGCAATGCATTAAGTACAGGTTCCAGTGATCTATCTGTAATGATATGCAGCTTCGTTTCCTTAGGTGATAAAGCCAGCAAACTTCTAATTCAACTGTTGAAGGAAAAGTAGTTTTGTGGGGTTTTTTTGTACCTACCAACTTTACATTTCACTTGTCCATATACTGTCTGTTCTGCATTCTAAAGTTCTCCTGTTTTCATGTTCTGAATAGCCTAAATAACTTCATCAGATTTCAGATTTTGTGGACAGACTCTCTAGGTAGAATTCTGCCAGTTCTTTTGTATCGTTCTTGTTCTGTGATAATGCTTTTTTCTTATGCATAGTGAGATTTCAATTTTGGTTTTCTAATGCTGGGAATGTTATATTCCTTCTAAAGCAAGCAAACCCACCAAATTCCTCAGTTCCTATTTTCCACAGGTTCACCCACAAATAATACAACTCACAGATGGAGAAAGGAACAAAGGAAAGGAGCTAAATGGATTTCCAGTTCAGTCCCCTGCATTTTCAGATTGCCATCTAGTAGATACTAATTCAAGAGTTGTCTATAAAAGCATCTGTTCTCCGTCCCTTCTCCATCCCACCACACAAAAAACCCAGCAAAGACCAAATTTAAGTTTGTAAAGCTTTTCAAAGTTTGGAATTTTACCTGCAGTGCATATAAAAATTCTGAAAAACATTCAGATACTGAGCAGCCCCATTCAAAGGCATTGCTAGCACACTGTGACATTAATAATTTCAAAGTACACCTTACAAAGTGAGAACTCTTTTTTTTTAATTGATAGCTGTAGTTCACTAGAAAAAGAAACAAGAACTCACTTGATAGTTGTGGAGGGTTCCTGCTCCATACACCTAATAATATGGGAGAAGATTTACTGAGAAACTTCCTTTTCTTTCTTCTCCCATGCTCATAGATCAAAATACCCATGGGAGCAGAAATGTATGGCAATATGGCAGTGTATTGTTTTGATAATGGAACTAGCTCATTGCTGAAAGCAGGACAATGGCATTAATGAAGCCTTCCTCTCAGACTGGGAAGCAGGACCCAATAACAAAATGTCACACTTCCATTTCCTAAGTTTGCGTGTATAGGGATAACTCCTGAAAGATATTGTGTGGCACTATGCAGACATCACTGCACATCACTGCAAAACTTGAGTCCAAGAACTCCAGAAGTTATCTAGTAGTCAGTATTCAATTTGTGAAGACTGATTAACATATTTTTTAAAAAACAAAGTAATATGGTGTATTCCTGAAAGAAGTCAGAGGTTTTCAGTGTGTTTGTCTTGCATTGTTATGGCATTGGGCTTATATAATTGGCAAACCACTCATTTTTTAGCTATACTAACTAACTAAACTCATCATTTTTCCTCCTTTCTACCTCTTGCTTATTGCAATTCCTTCCTGAAATGGGTACCAGTTATGCTGGTATTGCTTATTCTGATTCTGGAACCAAAGGAGACTCTGCCAGTACAAAGCTACCCTATGACTGTCCCACCTCAGATCCTCAACCCACTGATTTAAACAGTGAAAAGCAAGCCCAAGCTATAACTCAAGTGAAGAGCTCACACAGAAACCCTTAGAGGACTGTGATGTTGCTTTGGTTTCAAACTGGCTGCCTGAATGACCTGTGCTGGCAAATTGTATGGATGACACTACCTGTTGCTACTAGAAGAACTTGCAGGATGGGCATGGGTTTACACAAACAAAGTGCCCTTGACCTTCATTGTCCTCCCACATTTGCCCTTAATGAGTAGCCATGTTTTACCAGGATTTGTTAGGCAAAAATATTTGCAGTGCTTAAGCACACTGTTCCTCCAAGAAGCATGAGATTGCCCATGAAATCTCAGTGTTGCTCTTGGGCAAGGACTATGATAGGACTGTACTAATTCAAAAGAATTAATTCAAATACAGATCATAAGTTCATTCCAGGGTAAAGATATATTGTAAAACAGCCAGAAGTCACAGCCCTAAGAAGCTACCAGCATTTCTAGGTGCTCACTAAACCTGTCTGACATTTCCTGGAAAGAGGTTGTCTGACACTTGCCATCCCCACCCACCTTTCTATTACTCCTTTAAGAACCTGTATTGGGTTTCTGTAGCAAGGTTTTGGTAGTGGGAGAGCTCAGGGTTGGTCTCTGTGAGAAGACACCAAGAGCTGCCCCCCATGGTGGACAGAGCTAGTTCCAGATAGCTCCAAGACAGACTCATCGCTAGCCAAAGCTGAGCCCATCAGCCACACTGGTGACACCTATGTGATAATATATTTAAGAAAGGATAAAAAATGCTGCTCAGGAGCTGTGAGAGAGATGAGTGAGAAACGTGTGAGAGAAACAGCTGTGCAAACACCAAGGTCAGTGAAGAAGGAGGGGGAGGAGGTGCTCCAGGCACTGGAGCAGAGATTCCCCAGCAGCCTGAGAAGACGACCGTGGTGAAGCAGTTTGTTGTCCTATAGCTCATGAAGGACCATGGTGGAGCAGATATCCACCCTGCAGCCTGTGGAGGACCCCATGCTGGATCAGGTGGATGTGCCCTGAAGGAAGCTGCAGCCCACGGAGAGCCCACACTGGGGTGGGCTCCTGGCAGGAGCTGCAGCCCTTGGAGACCCCATGATGGAGCAGTCTGCTCCTGAAGGACTGTACCCCTTGGAGAAGACCCATGCTGGAGCAGTTCTTGAAGAACTGAGCACGTGGGAATGACTCACATTAGAGAAGTTCATGAAGGACTGTACCCCATGGAAGGGACCCCACAGTGGAGCAGGGGAACAGCATGAGGAGGAAGGAGCAGCAGAGACAGTGTTGTGAACTGATCTCAACTCCCACTCCCTATCCCCCTGTGCCACTCGGAGGGAGGAGGTAGAAGAGTCAGGAGTGAAACTGAGCCTGGGAAGAGGATGGGGCTGGAGGGAAGGTGGTTTTATTTATGGTTTTGCTTCTCACTGTCCTATTCTCTTATTAACTGGCAATAAATTAAATTATTTTCCCCAAGTTGAGTCTGTTTTGCCCATGGCAGTAAGGGATCTCTCTGTCTTTATGTCAACCCCCAAGCTTTTTTCATCTCTGTTCTCCTCCTATCCTGTTGAGGAGAGGAAATGATAGAGCAGCTGGGGGTGGGGGGGTGGTCTGGCAGGCAGCCAAGGTCAAACACACCACAGAGCCCCTCTCTGTAACCTTGGCAAACCTGACATCTACCAAACACATACGTGCCAACAAAAATATATTTTTCACAATATACATGGTTTCCAGTGCACTTAGTGATTATATTCAAATGCAAAATTACCGTGCACGACCTCTTCCACAAATAAAGGCGTAATCTTCCATATATTGTACTTTACATCTGAGTACTCAATGCCTGGTGTTATGAATCACAGGCCTTTCTGTAGAGACATTATAAAAACTTTCTAGTCGTGGATATACTGCAGGAGCTAAGAGGGCTTTATCTTTTGATATGTGTGGACTATCATGTGCAGCTGTGCAACAATTTCTGTTTCAGAATTGTGTCTGTCCCAGAAGTCACCAACCCACAGAATTGCAGAAGCAGTGGGACTGGATAACTGGGCCCATTAGTCAGTCTGAAACAAACTTAACTTTTAAGGCTCCTGGATGTGACTCTCTTAATGCAAAAATTATAGAAAGACTTTTCTTTAGTTGTTCAGGCAGATGAATGCCTGCTGAAATTGGCTGCTAGTAGACTGAGCTGATGACATTCAGTTTAGGATTTTTAACACCTTTTAGAAGTACCTTTAAGAAACAATTTTTTTTTTTTTTTTTTTTTAAGCCATGATCAGACTATTTAGAAGCTCCAGACTCTGAAGAGGTCAGAAAGCTGGGAATGCTAATTGAGGAAGACAATGTCTTTGCTTTGCCCTCATTTATGTAGACAAGCTGACAAAGTTGAAAGCATACTTTCAAAAACTGAGCATGGAGAGTTCACCCTCCTATAGGGAGCAGAAGCTCCGTCTCTTCTGCCTTAAAATGTTATGAACCAGCAATTTGGGATCCAAATGTTTGGAAGCCCTGACTTCCTCCACTGCCCTTTTTGCTCATATTCATTTCTTCAAAGCCCCTTGAAAGCCACAAAGCAGCCTGGCAGAAAATATTTTCCACCAAGAGAACCTGACATTAGATTTGACCAGCTACAAAGAAGAGTGGTAAAACAGAGGAAATCAAATCACAGACATCCATCTCAGAAAGAGGCAAGGTGTGGTGTGAAGTGCAGACAGCTAGCAGGACAAAAAGGGCATTCAGACTGAAAACAAAACATGTAAGGCATGTAGAACCTGTGATTGCTGCTAAAGCAGCTATGTTATACTGGTATTGAAATAAGGAGATAAAAAAAAGCAATAAAACAACCAAGGCTGATGGCAGTAAGCAGTGAACAGGAAAATCACTTTCTGTGCTATAAGCTGCTGCAGAAAAACTGAAAACAAGGCCAGGGAAAGAAAGAAAGAAAGAGTTTAGATTAGTTTCCTAGAAAATATTTCTTTCTAAGTGAAATGTTAACAGTGTAGAATATATATGAACTGCCCTGCAATGTCTGTTTGTATTGAAAAAACTGGTGTGTAGACTTTATTGGGTTGTCACTGGAAAATACCATTTTTTTTCTTTTGCATGCATTGCATAAATTAGATTCCAGCTTCTGAGCCATGGAAAGCAAAAACCTGTTTAATATTATACTTGCTCTGAGAGGAACAAGTCTCCTGCCATATTGTATAGCAAGCAGGAGACTAGTGGAATGTATAATTTAATTACAATAGGGATGAAATCTTGAGATAACTGAGAAGTTTTCCACATGTGACTGAATTTGCCTCTTCATCCACTCTGTGTCTACTTATCCTCTGGAGGAACTTTAAAACCATAGAAAAGTTCATTTTCCACTTAACACCACATATTTTATAGAGATCAATTTTGTTGCATAGAGACATCCCTCATAATCTGTTTCCTCACCCTCAGGAATAATTTATCTTTCTATACTAGAGCCCAAAAGTTGCTTTGACTGTGCTGGAAAGTATTTGGGGATATTTAAAGTAGAGATGACTTTAGCTAACGAAGAATGTAGAAGCTCTACACAATTTTCCTATTTGGAGGAGAAATCTGGCTTTAGATCTGTACATACTAGGTTTCCAGCATGCCTACACTTATGACCATCTGTTGGATGGCACTGTGCCCATTCTCAGACATGTAATACAAGTTTCAAGAAGGAACAGGCACCAGCCAGAGTAGAGCTGACAAGGATAGCCTTCACATCAGAAGACAGCACATACAACAAGCTGTGTCAATTAGCACTATACACATCTGCAAGACGGTACTTCTCTGATCAATCAAGACTCTTTTCCATGGGTCAGAGGTAGAGGCTGACAGAAGTTACTGGGAGCACTACTGGGCACCTCCCTCCAATGCCTTCTGATGATGCCTTCTGAACTAGTTTCTCTCTGGTGCTCCGCTACACCCTATTTTCTCGGATACCTTGTAAACAGCAGGGAAATCAGTGAAAACGTTTGGCTGGAAGTAAGAAAGTTGCAACCCACTTTGTTGTAAATCTTTGCTCTTGAGCTACTTCTGAGTTCCTCCTAAGACTCCCTACCAAACAAGCAACCTATGGATATGCTTGCAGCATGCATAAGAAGGTACTGTTTTGTACATATGGAAAGGCAACTTGATTCCCTAAAACTTGGAAAGAAGAACTAATGAGTCATGCTTTAAGAATCTTTTGAGTTGGCTACCAGTGACAGAGCTGCCTCCTGTGTACCTCACACACAGGAGACATGATTTGCACACTTGGGAGGCTGCCAGGCTGAGGGTTTACTGGGAGGGAAAAGCCAGCTGACTGGACCCGTAGGTTACTCCAGAATAAAGTACATGGATTTTTTTTTGGAAAATGGCAAGCTCCATGTTGTGGAAAGGACATTGGAAGACAGAGGTCCAGCTACATTAGCTGAGCAACCATCTTTTCTTTAGTAATTAAGCATTATTGATTTCTTTACTTAATTTTTGCTCTGAAAGGGTTACTTCACCTTAAGTTGGGTGATGACATTGACCTTACCTAGACTGGAAAACTGTTGGGAAATAAATATTAAAATGTGTATGGTAATAGAGTAAATTTTTTTATGGCTGCATGCAGTTTTTAGGACAAGGAGGCTATGGACTCATTAAAAAAAATGGAAATGACAACAAAAAAGGTTTGTCTTCCTGAAGATAAGATAAAGAAAGTGTGCCAATAGCTTGCTCATATGAAGCTCAGGCACCTTATCCACTGGGGTTTGGATGTTGATGTTTTCTGAGTGCTTATCCTGGTGTTTTGAAATTTATGGATCTGCTGAGCTGGGAGGACTTTTTTCCTTTGACTTATAGGATTTTCCGGTTCTGTCTTGTTTGAAAATTGTGTGAAAACAGTTTCCTGAAGTATATGAGTTCTTCCATTATTGGGAGGAACAGAGAAGAGAGACATATAAAGTAAGACACAGCAAAATACCTTTTGCATTGAGTTTTCATGATTTATGCTTTCAGTGTAGTTGTGCTTGATGGGGACTTTTTCTGAAAATATTTCCTCTGAATTATGAAATATGGTATCTTTAGATGCAGAAGTATCAGTCAGGAGGTCCAAATATTTCTGCAATTCTTTTTGATTCTGATTTGGTGCATGAACCCAGGAAAGAATATGTTTTCAGGGAGTAATTTCTTGACTCTCATGTTGCAAGCCATAGACTCCAATAGCCTGATTTATTTCTGAGCAGACTTCTGCCATCATGCTGACTTTCAAACCTTTGGTATGCAAGCTAGACCTTGATCTCACTGTCCTCTTATCAAAAACAAAACCCCTAAGTAAATCATTTACTGCTTCACTCACGAGTTGTTGCAAGGCTGAGTTTAAAAAGCTTATTCAAAGTATCAAAGTATCATACCATTTTTTTTTTACTGTCAATGAAATCTTGCTTCCCAGATGAGTGGCTGCCTCATCTACCTTCCTCCCTCTGTCCCTCCCTTCCTCCCTCCCTCTTCTCTATTTCAAAAAAATGCTAGAAATAATTTTCTGAAACTTCTTAAGCTATCTGTTTGAACAAGAAATAAAACAGTATCCTGGGTAGTGAAAACAACTTGACAAAATTCAGCATGATATGCCAGGAGGTCCTTTCCCTCAAATAACACTTCCTCTTTTAGTGTTCAGTTTGACATGATTACAGTTATGTCACGGCAGTGATGTACCGTGTTTACTACCATGGGGTATCCCATCATCTGATTTTATTCACATACCTGGTTAGGTATCTCTCAGTGACAAAATGATGACCAGCATGTCTTTTGATGAAGCTGGGCCTGACTCAAATAGCAGCCAGCTTGTGATGGGCCAGGGAAAAGACTGACACTTAGAGCCTTGTGTTTTCACACCAGTCATAAACACTTTGAGCCCACCACAGTCATACATTCTACTTTTTGCAAATTAATTCTCTTGATTGCTCACACCTGATTAACATGCAGTGCTTCCTGGAGCACTAATCCTTTTAGGGAGAAAGAAAAACCATGAGCTACCAGAACTAACAATGCACTTATGAATTTATAATTGAAATGATGAAAGGCATCAAAAAAGAATTTTAAATTATTTAATAATTGTTTCAGCATAGAAAAATAATTATAGCAATTTATTGAAGGTTGCTTTAAAGTAGAGATTGCTTTAAAAAAGTTTTCCAGTTGACTCAGAGTAACTTGAAAGAAATTCACAGCAGTCTTTGCACTACAATTAAGGAAGGAGACACTCTACAGCATGGCAAAAATGAACTGTCCTGAATTGCTTTAGTAGCTTTTTTGAAGTGGGCTGCACCTGGACTGGCATTGTGTGTGGTTTTTGTGTCTGGTTCACATGTATGCTTTTGCTGAGATCTAATCAAACTATGCTGTCAGTCAAACCTGTGGCTAATCAGCAAAATTATGCCAGTTGCTAGCACTTTGTGGTATTAACAGCTTCATATCAAGTCCTGGTTAGGAGACACATAAAAAATGGATAAAACTGGAGAATTAAATTAAAAAAAACAACCCACACAGAAAGATGATTTTGCCTTACCAAGTCTGATAATAGCCTTGGATCTAGAAAGGTCTTTCTTCTTCATAGTCTGTTTTCTCTTTCCGCTTCTCGTTTTGCCACAAGTCCTTGCTGTTAATCATAGCTGTAATGAATTAGAGGTGTGTTTTTTGATTTGATTTTGAAATTCTTAGATAATAAAAATTCTTTTTTTTTTTTTAATGAGGAATTAAACAAAGTTTTAATTCACTTCTGGATTTAAGGGTAGGATTCAGATAAAGGTTCAGACTTCTACAGATACATGACACAATGCCAGTCCAGCTGGAGACCATTTTAGAAAAGCCATTAAAGCAACTTTGGAATACTCTAAATATGTACGAGGGCTGCTTTCTCTTTAATTATAATGCAAAGACTGCTATTAACAACTTTAACCTCTGAGCCAGGCATCTAAGCTCCCATTATAATCAAGGGAGATCCAATCAAGTCAGCTAACGGAGTATAGAGAGCTATTTACCTGACCAAATGTAGGTGTTTGCTTTTAGAGGAGACAAATAACTCTCCAGAGTCCATATCTGTACTGGCCAGACCTCCACTGGTTATCATCAAAGGTTAAATTTCTGGCTTCTGTGCAGATACCTTAATTTAAGTGCCTAAACCTGCAAATAAATTGTCTTCCCAGTCCCTGAATTTGGTAACCAGCAACATGTCCAACATTTGTTTATGCAGTAGACATGCTGACATAAAATAGTCTAAAAATCAGTTTTCCCTGTGGTATACACCATTTTTTTGTAAGCATAAGTAAAGAGGTTTTTTGCTAACATCAGAGAGTCCCAGGCAGAGAATGGAAGCTGTTGAGCTCAGCAATGTTTGTAGACATTACAAAAGAGTCCCAGTTTCAGACAGCTATCACCTATATAAACCAGCGCTGTAAGTAGATCTGTATGTATGCAAAACCGAAGAGTCAAAAAAAAAAAAAAAGGAACAAACCTTAAATGTTTCTTTCAGACTTGCCAAATTTTATTGCTTCATGTCACTTGTATTTATCTAAGCAGCCTGCTGTCTTGTGACTTTTGAAAGGCGTTAAGATGTCTGGTTTTAGAACTGTCCTGCTCTGTTTCTGTTCTTCCCCTGGGGCTCTCCTTCCACAGGTGAATAGATGATGTCCTTACTTGCCCATTTCTTTTTAGCCTGATTCTTACTGGTGTGTTCCTTTGTCTCTTTTTTCCCCATCTAACCACTGGGCTACTCATAGGCTCAGCTCACTTTGCTTCTCCCAAAAGCAGAAACATATCAGTTTCAATGCCAACAGCTATTCCCTAAAGGTGAACTTTGCTTACAGATTTGAGTTCCTCTCCCAGATCTGTGATGCATCTTTTTTTTTTTCTTTTTTTTTTCTTTTTTTTTTTTTTTAAGGAAACAAGGAATTTCCACTATTTTTAGAAACAATGTATGCACTACCTGCAGAAAAGCAATACAATTCTTTTCTAGGCTGTCACCTTGTGTTTTCAACTCCCTATTGTAGCAGTTCTTTTTTATTGGATTGTAGTGTAATTGGTCCTCACTGATACAATGACATGTGAATGTATAATCATCCTGCTGACATTTCTTTTCTGGCTGTTTATTAAATAATAGTGTGAAATGTTGGTAATATGATGCAACATATCTATTAGAGTTAAGGACACTTAAATACATGACAACAAAAAGAAAAAGAATAAATGCAACCTTGTAAAACTCTGAAGAACACTGTAATGGATATTTTGCTCAAATGCCTGAAAAAGCACATTGTATTACACATCTGCAGAAATAACGTTATCAAATACGCTATTGGAGTTACACTGAAACACTGGAACATTTTCCTAGGTATTACATGAGTACATGATCAGATTTATGTATTTATTTTCCAAAGAGCTCAGTAAACCTGATCAGACATGACTGGATTGCTAAGTCACTAGGAAATTATGACTCCCTGAGTTCAGTTTTTTGCTTAGCTGCATCTAAGCACTGGGAAGAATGGCTGCAGCCCTGTGTCTTTCTCTGGCAGGAGGAACAGGGACTGAGGGGAATGATATTATGCTGACCATCAGGCTAGACAAGTCTAGCTCCTCTGTAGCTAGCTTGGATGCAATGTCTCCAAGGTGAAAGCAAGCTGTAGATCCAAATGAAACAAACATTAGAAATTAAAAGAAACAAAGAGGGAAGCATAGTTCAGGTAGCAAAATTGTCTAATTTGTCAAACATCATAAATGTGCAGAATACTTTTCTAAAAGCAGAAGTATACTCCCTGTTTCAAAGGGAAAATCTGTTTTTCTGAACCTTTGTTCATACAGGCAACCTTCTTCATTTGAGTATTCCCACTGGAATCATTGCAGCTTTTATCATCAGTGAGCAAAGCTTGTTTTAGATTTGACAGCTGCAAGCAGAGCTGGCAGTCAAGAAAAGGGAAGGTGGAACTTCATTGTGGTCTCAGTCTGGCAGTGGTCTTCAGAGTGTGATGAACTTAATATTTACACACACACAGCTGAGACAAGTTTTATGCCTCACTATGTCCTTATGGGCAAGGATGTTATCGCATCCTTAGCTAACACATCCTTAGTTAATGTAGCCTTAGTTATCCTGGTGACCAGTTCAGCTTTAACTCAGCTAAGTTCTTTCTCACAAAATATTTCAGATCCAACCTTTCCTGATTATATCACAAACACCTCTTTCAGAAAAAATGATAGAAAAATTGATAGCCCTTTTCATAGGGAAATGAGACAAGTGACCAATAGACGATGTTTTATAAGGTGTCTTTTGAAGCTTTTGTTAAACTATTTGCAAGTCTGGAGTGCACTTGTAGTCTGCTTGCTCTAAGTGTAGGAGGCTGAAGGGTGCTTGTTTCATTCTGCAAGATGTTACCTGTGAGTTAATATTTTAGAGGTCAAGCTATATGGGAGGCCATATAGCTCCTTGGACATGGTACCTCGATATCAGTTGAGATAACAGTAAGAACTTGATATAAAGGAGCTGTCAGGTTTGTCCCCTCCAAAGTGAATATGAAGCTAAAGCAGCACCCTAACCTGCCACTTAACTCCCTTTTTACAACAATTTAAATATGTGCACATCAGTCATGCTGTGAGGTGGAGGTTGCCCTTCTATATGGCTTTTCTTTCCCTCTTTCATCCACATAATATCTATGTCTGATTCTGTGGCAGAAAACAAACTTGAATTTTAGCTGGAATAACACATTTATGTTATAGGTACTTCCCATGCATCAGCACTAGAAGAATGGATATGGACTGGGACAGATGATGCACTAACTTATGGGACAGTTTTAGAGGGCAGAGTAACATGGGTGATGGTGTGGTGGAAATCCACTACAGACTGCCTGAACAAGAAGTAGATGGGCCTCATATTTGCAGGGCCTGGTCCTCATGGGGGACTTTAAACACCCCAAGATCTGCTGGAGGGAGAACACAGTAGGGCACAAGCAATCCAGGAAGTCGCTGGACAGTGTTGATGACAACTTCCTGACACAGGTGGTCAAGGACCCAACAAGAGGAGATGGGTCTCATGCTTACAAACAAGGCAGGACTGGTCGGGAATGTGAAGGCTGGAGGCAGCCTTGGCTGCAGTGACCGTAAGTGGTGGAGTTCAGGATTCTGAGAGGAAGAAACAAAGCAAATAGCAGGATCCCATCCCTGGACTTCAGGAGAGCAGACTTTGGCCTGTTTGGGGATCTGTTTGGAAGAATCCTATGGGATATGACCCTGGGGAGAAGGCAGTAGTGAACAGCTGGTTGATTTGCAAAGACTGTTTTCTCCAGGCACAAGTTTGGTCCATCCCAATGTGTACAAGGTCAAGCAAAGTCAGCAGCAGGTCTGCATGCATGAACAGCGATCTCTTGACAAAACCCAAACACAAAAAAGAAAGAATACAAGATGTGGGAGCAGGAAGAGGTGACCCAGAAGGGATATAGAGACACTGTCCAAGAGTGCACGGACAAGGTTAGGAAAGCCCAAGCCCACCTGGAGTTGAAACTGTAAAGTACATGAAGGTCACCAAGAAAAGTTTCTACAGGTACCTCAGGAGCAAAAGGAAAATGAGGGAAAACATGGGCCTGCTGCTGAATAGGGCAGAAGACCTGATGCCAAATGACATGGAAAATGTCAAGCCACTCAATGCCTTGCTTGCTTTGGTTTTACTGGTAAGATGTGCCTTCAGGAATCCCAGACCCCTGAAACCAGTGGGGAAGTCTGAAGCAAGACTTCAAATTGGGGAACATTTAAACAAAACTGGACATATGCAAGTCACTGGGACCTGATGGAATACACCAAAAAGCGCTGCGGAGCTGGCTGATGTCACTATGAGGCTGCTTTCAATTATCTTTGAAAGGTTATGGTGATCAGGGGAGGTTTTTGGGGACAGGCAGAAAGCTAATGTCACTCCTACATTCAAGAAAGGCAAAAAGGAGAATCCAGGGAACTACAGACTCGCCAGCCTCACCTCAATCCTGGAATAATCCTGGAAACTGTTTCCAAACATATGAAAGACAGGAAGGTGATTTGGAGTAGTCAGCATGGAGACAGAGAAATCAGGCCTTAGCAACACAGTCACCTCCTACGGTGAAATGACTAGCTCGGTGGATGAGGGGAAAGCAGTGGATGTTGTTTGTCTTGACACTAGCAAGACATTTCCTATAACATCTTCACAGACCAACTGATTCTGTGATATGTATGGAATAGGCAGATTTGACCTTTAGTGAAGGGGGTCTGGTTTATGTGCTTCTTACTGGATGTGTTCCCGCTTAATGATTCTCAGGCTGGGAAAAGATGTAACACTTTTCTCTCTCTCGTCTGATGAAAAGCAAAGAGATTACACCAGGGTTCCATGTGTCAGCACCTGCCAAATTAACTCAAGAAAGCATTCTGATCCCAAATCAGATTGCTTTCCTTGCATTAAATTTGCAGATGTGAGGGTCTGGACTAGGCTGGATTTGCCAGCTCTTTTGAAAACTGATTTGTTTGAAAAAATGATTAGTTACAGATTTCAGAGCCTAAATGTAGGCACCCATCTTTTTAAAGTCTTGGCCACAGATTAGGCTTCTACTCGTGCTTAATTCTTCATTCTCTCTTATAGTATTTTAAAGCATATGGCTGAAGTTATTCTGTGTCTTGCTAAATGTGTCATCCAAACAACTCTGACACTTAAAATGTTAATCAAATGGTAGTCTTCTATTTGACAAGTAGGAATATGACATTGTGAAACTCTTGGTTTCTTAGATGCTGCTAAGTATATGCAAAGTATTGTGATTTGGTAGGAATTACAATTTGCCATAACCATGCATTGCATGAGAAAATATAAACAGATGGGTCACCTTGTGATAACTAGGAATAAAATAACAAATGGGGGAGTTGTTCTACTTTTATAGCACTATAACTGAGAGAAGAAGCTGACTATTAGGGCATGTGCTGTCAAGCTGAAGCCTGGCCAATTACATTTCAGTTCCTGACTGTGTGAGGTACTGCGTGGATCAGTATGTGGAGCTAGAAACTTACTTCTCATAGATTATGTCTTATATCCATCCCCACCTGCTCCCTCTATGGTGTCCCCAGGTTCTCTGCATTCCCTGAATTCCCATGATACCATCTGTTTTATCACGTGCCCAATACCTCTCCTGGTCTCCTTAGCCCCCTGTAATTCCCTTACTGCTGTGTTCCCTGACTGTTTTCCGTTTTCAAGGCAAGAAACAATCATGTCCTGTAGCTAGATTGGAACTACAAGGGCACTGACTGGCCATCTGGTAGTCATGGCAGGTTGATTGGTTGTCTATAACCTCTCAAAATGGATAAACACTGAATTCTGCTCTTCTTTTCCTCATTACTAACCATCTGTTGATTTTCACAAAACTTGTTGGTGCTGGGTTCTCATGTGATGCTTCTCCCAGTTCAGCTCTAGCTGAAATTAGCCAACAGGTTTAGAGGTTACAAGTGGAGTGGGATAAGAAGTTGTATTCCGGTAGCACAAGGGATCCCATAAAGATGGATTCCATGAGTAGAGAAGATAAGCAAAGCATAACAAAGACAAAAAGGGAGAATAGCTTCATATTTTGAATACTAGCCACTGGAAATTGTTCTTTTCAACACATAGGGCTACAGAAAAAGTAGTATTTTTTTTTGTTTAGGTCTTTATTCTTTTTTCATTTTTGACTTTGTGTCAATGGAAGAAAAATGACCATTGGTAAGATTCATGTCATCTGAATTAGATGTTTAAACTCATCTGTCTATGCCCCTCCATAATCAGTGGAAAGAAAGATATTTGAAAGAAGATTCATTTTATTCTGTGGTAGGTCAAATGAATCTACGTTGATGTTCAACTCTCACAGAGTGAAATAGCTAACAAGAATCCCATCAAGTAAGACTAAAGATAGTTCAACCTGTTTTTTTCATTTAAATATAAGAAAAAGCTTTTTTACTCTAAGGGTGATCAAACAGCAGAACAGGCTTTCCAGAGAGGTTGTGGAGTCTCCATCCTTGGACACATTTGAAATGTGACTGGACATAGCCCTGAGCAACTTGCTCTAACTGACCCTACTTTGAGCAGGGTGGTTGAACTGGATCATCTCCAGAGGGGCCTTTCAATTTCAACCATTCTGTGATTCTATGATTCTGATTTCTTTTGCTACAAAATGTGTTGTCTAAGAAAATGGATGATACTGACTGATGTACTTGCACCTTGCAATGCTTCGTTCAAACTCATTATCTATTCTCCTGCCAGACTCAGTGCTCAGGCAGTGAAAAATCTATACAATTTGTATGCATGAACTAACATTATACAAAGTTGATTGTCTTGAAAAGTTGATGTTTACTGATGATTTTTTACGTGTTCTCACAACTAACAGGGATGTATAGTGGAGCACACAACAACTTTGCAGTAGACTTTTAAATAATTTTTTAAAGCTGAAGTACTCAATGTTTTCTTTGCCTTAGGTTCTCCAAGGCCTCCAGTCAAGAGGTTCAGGGAGGAGAATGACCGGAAGCAGATGAAGACTGGTTCAGGGAATGCTTGCAAGAACTTGACATGCATGGGTTCATTGGACTCAATAGTCTGCACCCAAGGGAGCTAAGAGAACTGATAAAGTCCTTGCAAGGCTTCTCTCTATCGTATCTGAAAGATCATGGAGACTGGAGAAGGCTCCCCAATGACCAGAGGAAGGCAGATATTGCACTCATTCAGAATAGGCCAACAGAGCAACCTCAGGAACTAGAGGTTGGTCTGCCTCATTTCAGTCTGTGGGAAAATCATAGAGTGAGCCCTCCTGGAGGACATTGCTAGGCACATGGAGGACAAGAAGATAACTGAGAACAGTCAGCATGGATTTATCAAGGATAAATCATGCCTAACCAATCTGATTGCCTTCTACCATAAAATGATTCTATGATCACTGGATTGCTATGAAAACACAAGACTACAGCCTGCTCTGCCAGCAGTAATAAAATTGAGGTTCTGATTATTTATTTGGACAAATGTCAACTCAGATAAGAATGAGGCTGCTGAACAGCTTGTTATCTATTAGGAGACACTTTCTGGAGCACATCCATATTTCACTATGGAATCTATATCTTCACATAACTATGACCTGAGGCAGTCTGTGAAAGATATACTATGGGGTTTTGGGGGGTTGTTTTGGTTTTGGGGTTTTTTGTTTGTTTGTTTTTTGAGAATAGGAACTGTTTGAGTTCTTTTGTGCTTAAGTCTAAGTATGCTGATACAGCTTGAATACCAGCATTTTTATTGCAGGCAATAGAAAGCACTGAACCCTGAAGTGATTATCAGTCAGTGCTAGGAACAACAGATGAGGAGCAAATTGCCATAATCTAAACCCAGCAGATCTGCTTCACTTCCTATCTTGTCCTGACATGCCCACAAAGAGTGGGTTCTCACCCCTCCAGGTCAAAGGGTTGGAAGCAGAGACAAAACTCCTCTGCTCATCCTTTTGCTTCTTCCTCCTCATATAAATAAGCATACCTAATGACCTAAACACAGATAAATTTCTTATCTGCATTTTCCATTCTCCATTTAAGTCTTGTGGTTGAGATACACATATACACTAAACACTCAAGATCCATTCCTTCAGGGAAATAGACAGAATGGGATAACATTTTTTTTTTTCTATAAGCAGATTGGATTGACTTGCATGTAATGTAGCTTGAAGCCTTTCTCTCATTCTCAAAAGCGAGCACTGAATTAAGCCTCTGATCTTTGCTCATCACATTAAGTCCATGAGTTCATCAAAACTGGACTGACTAATTTGTCCTTAATTCAATTTGATTTTCCCCCTAGATCTTTCTACAAGATCCATTACTCAATTTTCATTTTAATATTATTCCTAGTGGGACTTAATACGAAAGGAATTCTTCTGAAATTAAAACCTCTGAAGCAAAATTCTTTTCCAGTGTAACTCTTTCATTGGCAATGGATTCATGTGGTCCAATTTAAAAAACTTTTTCTCTACACATGCGTATCTAAAATGCCGTGAAAATTAAAAAAGAAGAAAATTAGATCTATGGAAAAAAACAGCCAAAGAATTAACAGTTGATGTAAAGAACAGTGCAATTATCTGAAATGCCAAACAAATAGAAGCTCAGAGAGCCGCTATGAAGTTACATCATGGTTGTCTCATCTGTAGCCCTGTAGCCTAGTAATACAGTACTGACATTACTAGTAACAGGGCACAGGGTTTGTACTGAGTTGGCAAGGCTTTGTCTGAACTTTTCTTGACCTGACTAGAGCTTTGTTTTCATTTAATCACAACAGCAATTTTTCTAATGATCAACTGGTCATGTGTAACTTGTTTTACTGTTGCTTATTATATATGGTACAACTACAATTTATATATAGTTGCTAGTAGCAAGTGGGCATTCTGCGTAGAATGAAATATTTATGATTGTGACTTATAATGTGGTGTGGAGAAATTCTTGTCTGTAAGATAGCAGAGAACTGGAAAAAATGGGTTTGCAGGATGCAGTGGAGAGGATTGCAAGCATGAGATGATAAAAGATGGGGTACAGGCTTTGCACTAGAGACCCCATGGCTTTAGTGCAATGGGGCCTCTCACCAATGGTTATTTAAAGAAATGTAGATGTAGAGCTGAACAAAACTGGGTTTAGGGCTAACAAAGAACAAGTACCTAACATATGTAAAATGCACCATATACAGTAAATTCACATGTAACATGTCATTGTAGACCAATGAAGAAAAAGAAAGTGTATAGGTGAGCTAACAATCATAAGAAAATGCCCCAAGTGGATCCTAGAGTGAAGAAAGAAAAATGATCACCACTCCTCCTGGTGAAGGACTCAGGATGCTGACAACTTGCTGAACCGCCTCCACCCCTACCAGACTGAAGACATCAACGTATGAATCAGAGGGGCAGTGGTAGCATGACCATAGCATCAGGAACAGGGGTGCTATATACACATATGGAAATATATGGATAAGAGTTGCAGCTGCATTATTATTGTTACTGAGATTTTTTCTTGCATAATAATATTTCTTTTTCTTTTTTAATTTCTAATTTTTTTTGTTGTTGTTGGAACTTGCAACCTATCCTTCACTAGTTTATATTAAGACAGAACAGCTCATCTAAACTCATCTGCAAAAACAGGAGACTAGATTCAGTGGTCCCCAATGTGTAATCTTGTTCGTTGTTCTCCTTTGTTTAATTTAATATGTTATGAAAGGAGCTTCTAGGTGATGATGATTCATATCACTCAAAGTCTTTTGTGTAGAAAGTGAGCTTTAGTCAAACTCATTTGACAAAATCTCAGTATGGTGGTACTGTGGGCTCTGAGGCAAACTTCAGGAAATGGAAAAGGTGGCCTCCCTCAGCCTTAATATCTCAGTTTGAGTTGCAAATGTTTAATTATTGCTTTAATGTTGGTTTTAACCATTACAGTTCCAGGAAAAGTGTACAACTAAATAAACTAGTTTGAATTAGGAACTAACTTCAGTGCTACCACTGCCCTGCCTTTGGGAACACAGTCCAGACAGAACTTAGTCCAAATCTTAGCATGCTCAATACAGACCCATGAATCCTTCCTGGCACCTCCACCACCAGTCACTCCCTTACCACAGTGAGTAAAGGCATCTTAAAGTCAAGCTGTCTACAAATCCTAAGTAACCCTTATTCGTGCAACTTTAGGGCTACGTGAGCAAGGACCCTGGCTTGTTTTGTTTGCCTGACAGCCATGTGATAATGTGATGGAGGTAGGTAGGATATCCAGTGGATGGACTGAGCACAGTAGTCCCAGACAAACTCCAGGAGAGTGCTTGCTTCTGCCTGCATTAGTGGGTAGTGTTTCTCAGAAAACATCTTGGTTCCGTGGGCAAAGTTTCTGTTCTCAGAACAGCTGAACAGCTTCTCTGGACTTTGGTGTAGGCTGTGACTGAGAGTATACATGTGCCTGACTCACTGATTTTTCCTGTAGCCGGACACTAACAGCTCAGGCCATGATATCTGCTGTGGGTTGTCAGGAATAGCCTTCACCTTCAGCAAAACTTCTTTGCTTTGATTTCAGGAAAGAAGGTCAGAAGTCTTGGGGGACACTTGTGTATACACTTGCTCATTTCCATTTCTTTGTTGCTTATGTCAGTTGTGCAGCAAAAATGACCTTGGGAAAACGCTTGCATCTTCGCTTGGATGAAATCAACTTTGTACTTTTAAGTTGCAGAAATGAAAACCATTTTGTGTGTGAGAGTGGGGTAGAAGGAGGAATGAAGCCAACATATTTCTAATGAATGAAGATCCATCAGAACTAAACCCCCTGTGAAATAATACAGAGGCTGCATCTAGCATTTCTTTAAGTCTGCAGACATAATCTGTGCTACTGAAAGATGGGACTCAGCAATGTGAAGAATCGTGATTTCCTAGAGGGAATGAACTACTGTAGAACGTAACATCTGTACTCTCTGTTGTGATTGATTTATGCAAATCTTCCTACCTTCTGTCCAACATTTATCTATTTATTCATCTGCCTGACATTATCACCTGCCAGCACTCTAGATGGCAGGACTGTCAGTGTGGTTCTTTCCCCAGGTGTCTAATACAGTAGCTCCTGTTTGTCTAGCACAGTAGTCCTTGTTTAAAATTCCTGGCTACCACTAAAAATAGAAACAGTTACATATTATTTATAACAGGAGTTAGGAATCTTGAATAGTAGTAGGATTTGATTTTGGCCAGCCATTGAACTAAACACTTTATGCCCTGACAAGTTACAATGTGGTGGTACAGAGATTCAAGTGGGAGAAAAAAAGGTACAGAGGCTGTGAACATCTGTTAGACCAGTATATAAACAAAAAACTCTAAGGCCATTTTTTTTTTCCACTGCTGTTGAACACCAGTTAAGAGATAGAGTTACGCTTTTCACAGGACAAATTCATTATATGAATCATTCTTCCCTCCTGGATCACACTGTAATGAGTGTGCCAGGCAGGTCTGCTGTAAGAAATAAATTACTATTTCCTTATGCTGATCAGTACGACCACAGCTGAGGGATCAGTGTGTGATACTGAGGAGATGGTATGTGATATCTAGGAAGTGAGTATTGCAGGACGTGTGTTTCTGTGAGGGTGCAGCCCTAGGGCTCTGCTCAGAGACATGCCTCTAAACTGTGCATGTCTCATTCCAGGTCAAATTTCCTCCTATTTGTGGATCATGATACTATTTCACACATTCATTGGTATCAAGGTCAGACTTCCAGAAGTCTTTTTGTAATAACCTGCAAGCTCTTGGCTTTGCATGTTCTTTTAGTCCCATCTGAGAACAAATCTGACTTTTCCAGTCTCCCGCTTTTCTGGTGAATTCCTAAAAGCCTCCTTTCTTCTGCCTGATGTAGGTGCTTCCAAAAGGATCTAGTTCTTCAGCCAGAATAAGCTTGTAGCTTATTAAAAGAGCTTGAGATGACTCTTAAATTCTCCTTTTCCTTTTCCTTTCACTGGTTTTGGAGAGAAACTGAAGGGACTCTGGAAGCTAATCAATCATCTCCAGTTGCCAAAATTCAGTCAGAAGTTTCAAGAAGTGGAATTCCAAAGCAATGAACACTTACTGTATTTTGAAACAGAAAGCTCCTTGCCAGCCAAGAGAGAAGAAAAAGAAAAAAAGATCTTCCAGGCTTCCTGCTTACAATTATTTTTTGGTAAGCTGGAGCTCAAAGCCTGGGTCAAATGACAGGTGTCTAATCCCAGGGTAGAGCCCCATGATTCACACCACAAATCAGACTTTGAACTCACCCAGAAACAATTATCATTTATATGCTGGTGGTAGATAAACCATTTCTTCTTTCTCTTCAGTTCTTCCCTTGACACTGAAAAGTCTCTTGTACAGACATTTGGCAGCTAAAGCTGAATTATAAAGGTACACTGAACCTATATGACAGCAGGCAGATGGTTTCCTTAGCAACTTCAAAGCAAATTTTAGAGCAATTTCTCCCCACTCTGGTACATTTCAGTATAACGTTCAGCACCTGCTGGCTGGAAAACTCTCTATTTGTGGGCACTTGAACTGACTGGGCATGATCAGAAGAGAAAATAAAGGTGACCCAAACTGACTTCTTCAGTCAACAGGCTCATGCATGGAGGTACCCCAGACATAACCTCGAAGCTCCCCTAATCTCCAGTTCTCTGATGTTCTCCAGTGAAGCAGTTTCCAGACTGAAGGGATGACAAACCTTTTTGTCATGTCTTTGGTCGTGTCTGCAGTGGAAGACATTTCTGACCAGACTATTGTGTTTGGTCATCTACTTCCTGAAGTCAAAAGGAATTTAAAGGCAGCAAAAGCTTCATCACCTTCTGCCCATATATGATGGCTAAAACGTTAAAGTAAGCTTATCTAGCAGCATTTCAGTAAAGATGTGAGGTCAAGTGAGACAATCAAACCTTTATCTGCAACGTTTACAGGTGAAATGAAAGAATCATTTGGACTTCAAGGAGCTTTTAATGAAGCCTGAGATTCCAAAATTGCTCCTACAGCCTGGATATAAAATATACTATGCCTTTTTTTGTTTATTTGTAGGAAAAAATTGGAAGCATAGCCACTACATGAGTTTTATATTCACGTATCTGCAAGCATATTAGCAAACCTGCCTTCTCAGACATGAATTAGTACAACAGCAGAAAATTATGCTTGTCATTATACTTGATAAGGTCAATAAATGCTGTATGCGTAAAAAGCATGAGGTATGCTTGTCAATATAAATGAGATCAACAAGGAAATATTCCTATTGAAATTTCCTGCAAAATATTGCATTTCATATTGATAAAATGACTTCTGAAGCCAGGAAATTCTTAGGAAAGACACTTGTAAAGCACTAACAACTTTCCTTCTTGAAAGTGTACAGCTAAACATGACCATGGACATCCATTTTAGTTAAAATTTTTAATTAACAAGAATTAAGTATGTATAATATAATTTATGCAACAAATATAATAATATTCAAACAAGATTTATTCCTTCCATTTTTACTTGATTAAAAAGTGTAAACCTGTGTAGTGTCAAGCTCTCCTATTTACATTCAAGAGAGAAATAGTTCATATGATTTAGCATGAGAAATGAAGCCCATAGATAAAGCTCTGCCCTGTGCATAAAGTAACCTTGTAACAAGCTCTCACTGCTGAAAAGGTATTACAAATTCTGTAAAATATTACAAATTCTGTAAAATATTCATTCAGATTTTTGGTGCTTTTCCTCAGGATTTCACTCTGTCTGTTAATCAGAGTTTGACAGAATTGCATTGGAGAAAACAAACATCCGGTTCTGCCAGGGCTGGGGTACTGAGCTAAGCTAAACATGTGTTGTGAGGCACTAAAGATAGGATTATTTTTTTCCCTTTTGAAGCACAGAAAACCATCACTGGAAACCCTGGGTGCCGTATGCCAACAGCTGGGTATCTAAGTGACATATCCAAACATGTGCACACATGTGGCTCTGAAATTTTAATTAATCTGCTCCAGAGAACACTCTCACTTGGAAGACCCAGAGAACAAAAGGCAAAGCTGTAGTGCAGGTTTTAATTTGACTATTCAGTTTAATGTGACATCCAGAGCTCCCTCTGTTTTACTTACCTACACATTTTGATTATTCTACACAGTGAGAAAGATATGTACAAATAGCTGTCACAGTCTTGGTTAGCCTGAGGCTACCAAGGAAGTGGGACAAAAATTAGCTCTGTTACAAACTCTTCAGAGGAAAACTACCTATACCAGCTACTTCTGTTTTGATAAGTTTTGGAGAAAACTTAATTTTATTATTCTCTTTTATATAGGAAAATACTGTATTAGAATGCAGATATAAGTCAGCAGATAGTTTTTTAAGAATATTAGAAAGTTATTATTGAATACAGAGGGGTCGGCAGTGGAGGTACAGAAGAAAATTATTAATAAGGACTTTACTAGGTAGTTAAAAGTTTGCCCTTGAAAGAGAATATGAAGAAAAATTGGATGGGAAAAAGGCCCAACTTGATATTGACCACTTATTTCTTTATTATTAATCAAGTGATTGCACAGAAGACATATAATTCTCTGGCTACATATTGTAATCTTTATTCAAGGATTTATACCCTGGTCTTCTCTGGGATAACACCCCTCTTATCTTACTTTGCTTGATTCCTTTTCTTTAGTCCTGCCATTTTGTTTCTTTAACATGCAATTTCTATCAAAACATATCTGACACTCACTTGGACTGATTTATAGCAGTATAATTTACACCACTTCTGAATGCTGACCTTACAGTTGACAATTTAACAGCCATTATTTTTGTTCCCATCAAAGACTGAAACAGGAATGTCCAGAGAAGAGCACAAACCTCTGCAGAGGAAAGGGTAATTCCTCAGGCTAGGTCTGCAGTAGGTCAGTCCTGTCTGTGGAAGAGTCACGCATCCCACAGTGTTGGTTAGATTGCATTGGGCTAAGAAATTGCGTCGCGCTATGAAGAACCTCAAGGAATACTTGGAGGTATTATTTATTTAAGGGGGAGTTCCCTGTTCTCAGTGACCTCAGAGCAGCACCACTAACATTAGCAGTGTTTGAATCCCTTCAGTAGATTGATGTGGAGCTGCTGCTGGTGTTTAACAATATGCCAAACACTTACGCGCAAAACATGGTTAATCGCTACCGACAGCACATTCACACTTGGATACCCCATCAAGCTAACTGTGGTGAAATGTTAATATGCTGGTGTCAGTGGGAAATATACACATATCCTCAAAGGCTGTCTTTTTAGATAGTGTGTCTAAAGGCTGTGTGTGTCCTGCAGTGTTACTGCCCCCAGTCAAGCAAACAGGGTGGCATGTTTGAGTGCACCAAAGGTACTCTTCTGCCTGGTAGGGCATATCTAAGTCTCACAGTGACATGAACACCTGGATGTCATCAAAGCATGCAGTCATAGCTGGGACATGCTCCAGGTCCTCTCAGATTAGAGTTAGCCATTGGAGAACCATGCCTGAAGGCACCTAATAAGCAAAACTAGGATAAGTCTTCAGGACCAAGCTTGCCCCCTTGGTTTTAAACTTTTCTTCCCCTCCCCTCCAAAAAGAGTACTCCTTCAAGCTCTTAAAGATTCTGGAAGCTGTCAAAAGCCAAGCCAAGGCTAGAAAGTAGTGTGGCATAATGGGAACCATCTGGAGAAACAAACAGATTTGAGGACCCAAAGTCTGCACTGTCTGTGTTTCCAAGGGAGTTTCACCTGGACTAACTAGCTCTGGTCTGACCCTGTGAGTCCAGGGCCCATCAGAGGCCAGAGCACCAAGGTGGGCTCCTCTTCTTATTTAGCTTCAGCTGGAAGAACCCATTTGTGTGCTGTGAGATCACTCCATGGTACGAACCGAAATGGGAACAAAAGGCTATTTGCCTCCAGACCACACTCCTGTCCAAACTGCAATGCTACTGTAGGTGTATTCAAAGTTAGATGCTATTTTCAGAGCAGCTCTCTTGAAGTCTCCTACTTGGGATAACCTAGAGGAGATTAATTTTCAGCAGGTGAATTAACTAATATCCTGAAACTGTCAGACCACTTCAAAGCATTTCTGGAGAGACAATTAAATGTGGATTGTATCTAAAATCATCAGTCACATATGACAGCCAGGACTGCAAGCTAAGAGAAATGTAGATATAGGTGAGAAACAGTTATTCCTCTTTTGGTCTTCTTTTCCAGGGAAATATTGCTCACCAGCAACAATCCATGCAGCTTTCTAGTCACAGTAATACTCTTCGAGACAACAGAGAGTGTATTTTCAATTTTATAAGCTGATGCAAACTTGAGACATAAAGGATTCTTGAGAACAAACTCAAAAACTGTGTCAGATGCAAGAAAGCTGAATGTTAATAAGCTGCCTGAGCATAAAGTAAACACAAGAAAAAAACTGCAGCTGCCTGTAGCAAGGAAGAATTAATAAAATGGTCAGTCCCTCCAGGGAAGTATTTGCTAGGTAAAAGAAAGTATTGCAGATTTCAGCTGTTTGGTAGGCTGCTCCTCATCCAAGGACCATCAGAAGTCCTTAAGAGGAATGTCCCTTTTATTCGTATGGTTGCTGAGGTGCTGTAACTACTGTTCCTTCTGGGGATATATCTGTTGTGCTTTTGAATGCCTGGGCTAGAAGAGGTGGTGGTTCGGTGACGAAGAAGAAAGGGAACCAGGAACAGGCAGGGAAAACATAGGAAGAAGAATTTCCCCCATTCTACTTTATTGATCTTTTTGTTGTATATTGGTACAGCAAGACTGATCAGTGTCTAGCTTTTATGAGATTAAGATCTATGATATACCTTGGTTTTGTTTCCCATCCTTTCATCCACACTCAGGTTTTGCCTGTTGTTCATGTAAAATTACCATTTCAGATGGACTCTTGTTCCCTACAGTCTTATTTATACCTAAGAATTTAGTAGATTTGGTTGACTTGACACAATCCTTGCTGTGTATTCCGTTTTCATACAAGGGCTCCTGATACTGCTGCTTTTGAAGCTGAGCCATCCGCTGTGGGAAAAATTAAATCTATCATATTTAATCCATTGCAGTCATCTGACATAGGCAATGCTATTTCTTTCACATCTACAGTCACACAACTGAAATACACTCTGATTCTTCTGCTAGCTGGAGCTACTGCCAAAGTAATAGAAGTAATGAAAAAATCTGATAAAGTTTTCAGTAAACTACATCTTATGTATGGGGAATACGAGGCATGTCAGGAAGCATGGAGTTACAGAGAATAAGTCTTATTGAGCAAACTGTTTACCTATTTTTGGTGCAGTTTCAGATTTAGTCAGTAAGAAATGAGCAAATATGGTAAACTTACTGGAGTTTGAGTTGACATAATGCAAGTTTTTAAGAAAAGCTTAGTATCAAGAACCAGGTATTAAATGTTCAGAAATGTTAATGAGAAGGTGCCAAAAGATAGAAGTTTATGAAAAATGAAATGTTTTTTTAATTGAATGGAGGTTTTTTTCCAGTGAGGGTGTGCAAGGCTGAAGATAAAGTTCATGATACTCACCATTTTTACCAGTGTTTAGGAAGTAAATATGCATGATGCATAAAATCTCAGATGGCAAAAAGTGATGAGAAAAGCCCAGTCAGGAGTGGAATATGGAAAGCAATGGATCTGAAAGGGCTAACACAACACATCATAATGGAAAATCATTTGGAAGTAAGTCCCTAGTACAACAGTATGGCAAGGGTGGAGGGAAGCCCTGTGTGCAGAACTAGTTAGAGAGAGAACTTTCTGTTAGTATGTGGATCTGCTGGAAGGAAAACACAGCGGTGCACAAGCAATCCAGGAGGTTTCTGGCATGAATTGATGGCAACTGGAAGCTGTTTCCAAACATATGGATAAGAATTTTATTTGGAATAGTCAGCATGGATTTACAAAAGTAAAATCATGCCTGACCAACCTGATAGCCTTCTGTGATGAGATGGCTGGCTCACTGATGAAGGGAGAGCAGTAGATATTGTTTATGTTGACTTTAGCGAGGCTTTTGACACTCATGTAACATCTTCATAGGAAACACGCTAGGTTAGTGAACAGTGAGGTGGACTGAAAAACTATGAACTGCCAGGCTCAAAGGGTTGCGATCAGCATCACAAAGTCCAGCAGGAGGCCAATCAGTAGGGGCATGCCCAGGGGTCAAAATGGTGGACAATACTATACAACATCTTTATTAATAACCTGATGGTGGGGCAGAGCACACCTTCAGCACCGATCATACAAAACTGGGAGGGGTGGCTCATACACCAGATGGTTATGCCACATTCAGAGGGACTTGGACAGGCTGGAGAAATGGTCTAATAGAAACCTCATGAATTTCAACAAAGGAAAATGCCAAGTTCTGCCTCTGTGGAAGAATAATGCCAGGCACCAGGATGACCTGGGAGTGACTGGCTGGAAAGGAGCTTTGTAGAGAAGGACCTGGGGGTCCTGGTGGACAAGTTGACCATGAGCTAGAAATGCGCCTTTGTGACAAAGGCGGCCAACGGTCTCCTGAGCCGCATTAGGCCGAGCATTGCCAGCAGGTCGAGAGAGGTGATCCTTCCCTTCTGCTCAGCTCTGGTGAGACACAACTGGAGTGTTGGAACCAATGCTGGGCTCCCCCCAGTACAAGAGAGACATGGACATAGTGGAGCTACTGTAATGTGCTACTGAGATGATTTGGGATTTGGACCATCTCTCATATGAGGAAAAGCTGAGAGAGCTGCAACTGTTCAGCCTGAAGGAGAGAAGACTCAGATGGATACTGTCACTGTGACTAGATGACCTTCAGATTTCCCTTCTAAACTCAGCTATACTGTGATTCTGTGTGACTATGTTTATAGACAACATTGGCTATGCACAGCTATGTTTGCATATGGCATATGTCTCTACACAGCATAGTATACGTAGCAGTGGAAATACTGTGTCTAGTTAGGGTGTTCATATTTTAAAGGATA
The DNA here is from genome assembly GCF_030463565.1 of Pelecanus crispus. Lineage (NCBI taxonomy): Eukaryota > Metazoa > Chordata > Aves > Pelecaniformes > Pelecanidae > Pelecanus > Pelecanus crispus. The sequence continues at coordinate 209,618,676 of NC_134643.1, forward strand.
TTGTAGAAGGCTACCCAGAATGCGTGTGAGGGTAACTCATGCCCAGAAGGATGGGCATGTTAATAATGTCTCTGTGATGAGCTGTATGTGACTACAGGTCTTTGCTATTCTGTGCTCCGTCAAAGGACCCTAGATAAAGAAGATATGCCAGATGTCCCCAAAACAAGAGCGGTACGTGGACACTAGTCATATATAGGTTTACAACACACAGATGGCTTCAGTGTCTGGACGTTGTTGTCTGGCGAGCTGTCAGTATAAGGGAGCCCAGCCAAATTCTGTCATCTTTCCTCCTCCCCACTAACCCAAGGAGGTGTTTCACAGTCAGGAACAGGCTGAGAGACAGCAAGATCTGGCCTTGCCTGCTGATGCAGTGTTTTGCAAAAAGAGATGCTGTAGAGATACTCCATAATTTCCCAAGGTCTGACTCCATAGTGTTCTCCAGAGGCCAAACCTGCCAAGTTTATGTTATGTTACCAGAGCAGTAAAATGATGTTTACATGCAATAGTCTCTCCTCCTACCTGCAATTTCCATGCAAACTCTTGGATGATGCCAGAGATTAAAGAAACTGAAGAACCACCCTCCCTGCTAAGGTCTCTAACAGACTCACAGCCTTTCTGGGTCAGGCAGAGGGGACAGAAATACTGCTTTCCTGGTAAGTTGTAGCTGTGCCTTTTTGATGGGTTTTCTGGAGGTCACTCAGCTGAAGTCTATCAGCTCATTCCTAGTTTACCTTTAAAACAAAGGTTAAAAGCTTTTTAATGGGGTCCCCCCCCTTTTAAGCCAAATGGATACCTGGATGTTGAGACAGGCTAAACACAGTTTGGGGAACTTCAGTGCCACATGATGATGTGTGAGACGGTAAAGGGATACAGTCATTCCTTGCCTTTCCATTTTCCAGTCATGACCTGTGTGCTGAGGAATGGAGAAGGTGGTGTAAGAACTCCTCTGTTGATTGCACGTTGCACCAGGATATGGGAGCGCAGGGGAGTCCTTGGGAAGTAAGAGGAGAGTTGTTCATTTTTTTAATGGTTTTTGAATTACACTGAGGTTCGTAACAACTCTGTTACAACACTTATGAGAAAACATATGTACCTACATTGATATTTGTAAACACAAGTGGCAATATTAATACTTTCATGTTGTCTATATAAGCCTGATTACACATGAATTCAGATGGAACAATACCAACTTCTTAATCATAAAGAACACTTTAAACCATTGTTAAATCAGTGGTATAAAGCTATAGATGCACACATTGCATCTGAATACTGAAACTGTTAATCTTGATTCAGTGTATTATACAAGGCTGATGTAGTCTCAGCCAAGAAGATATAGCTGTGTGCATCCAAGATCTGAATTCAAGCCCTTGTGGTGCAGAGGAAGTAGCCCTACTCTCCTGATAGGAGAGATCTCTCCACATTAGCAGTCTTACCAGAGAGGGCTAAGCTAGTAGACTTTGTGAGCATGGGGGTGAGCTGAGTAAATCTCACCGATCTGCTAGATCAGGGCAGGATATTTGTGATCGGTACACCACCAGCAAGGTGACTCTTTTCACTAATTGTGCACAGCATAAAAATAGACTGTAGCTCTTGAATTGATCCTTGCAGTTGTTCATTAGCAGGTGAGTGTTTCCACTGCCCAATTTCTGATACCCAATCTTAGATACTGGTCTCTCTCCCATTATACAGCATTCATACAGGATTAATCTGGTACAGAAAGGCCAAAGGCTTTTACAACCTTTTGTAGATTCGTGAATACGCTGGCAACATAGGTTATGGATAATTTTCCTGAATTCTTCTAAAATTAGTAACTTAAATTTTAACCTACATCTCATTTTGATGCTTGAAGAAACTATTACATGCCAGTACACACAAAAAAAGGATATCCTCAGAAGGAGCAGCTTCTCTCCAAGAGACCAAAAAACTACCTGCAGCTCTGTTTGTGGGGAAATGAACAAAAGAATCTGTAGATTTGGCAGAACTGTAAAACTGCTAAGAATTCTTTTTAAAGGGTCTGAAGTAACTTTTGTCTTATTAAGAATTATTTTGAAAGTTCTTAAATAAATTTTTCAGTGATTAAGCTAGCTCCAGATATAACATTATGCTCTTGTTAGTTCTGGCAAGCCATTTCTTAATTTTGCTGTAAAGGAGCATAATTTGGTGCACACTGCTTCAGAAGCTTAAATTACATTCCTGATTATTTTTAAATTATTTTTAAATCAGTTTACCAAGTATTGCACAGCAGAGAACAGTGATGTCAAAAAAAGATTTATCTGGTTGAGATATGATTTGCCTCTTGATGATTAAATTTTATTATGTCTGGCACACTTTGGAAATTAATTTCTTCACTGCTAAGATGTAAGAAAATATAGAAAAACTTCTGTACTTGGATCACAATCTTCCTGTTGAAAATCGGAATTTGTCCGTGACAATCTAAGAGTCACTAAAAGGATGGAGATGTCTTCATATGTTTCTGAAGAGCACATGGCTTTCAGTTTGAGAGATGTATTTTTCTGTATCTCACTGGACAGGGACAGGTGACTTTTTTTTAATACAAAATTGCCGTTTCACCAGGTCACCGAATAGAAAGCAGAACAGATGCTTTTATGAAGCAGAAAGATGAGTCTTAAGCATGTTTTTTTGAAGGACTGGAACAGTCCATTGGATGGCTGGGACCTGACAAGGTGTGAGGTCTCTGACTTCCTCCAATAATGTATCAAATCAATTGCCAGATGGAAAAAATGTACCATTCCTGCCCTGATTCTACCATCATTACTTACACTGTGTTGCATTTTACTATTAACATCCTCCACAGGGTGAGTGCAGGGAATGTTCCTACTCATTGTAAGTGCTGGGAGCCATATCTAGTATCTAAATAATAAATTTATATCAATATCATCACCAAATACTCTATAGGCTCCTTCCACAGAGAAAGTAAAATGTCTGTGTTTTTCTCTTTAAGAATACAATAAGAATACAAAATCATATCCCACACATAGACCTTTTTTCACGTCTAAATAAAGATTCTTTAGCCTTTTTGATAGGAAGTCTTAAATTACATTAAAGACAAGGGTGGAAAACTCTTAGATCTTTTTGGGATGGAGACAAGTCAGAAATATAAGCTAGTCCAAGAGACTACTCTGCCAATTTATTCTGCCAGAAGTCTGGAGTAGACCACCAAAATTTGTTAAAGCTCACACTTTATTTGAACACAGAAAAGAGAAAGATCAAATGCCCTGAAAGAGACTGTTAAGGAAACTGAATAGTCATGGGGTAGTAGAGTGCAGTCACAAATTGGACTCTGTCTACAGAGACAGACAAAAATAGAAATAGGTGGCTAATTGCCAAGATTGGTGACTGACAGCATGACAGCAGACAAAATTCAGCTTTGGCAAAGGACACATCATTGGACTGTGTAAACTGAAAAGTTCATGCGCATCACAAGGTTCTGGATGAACTGATTAGTTGTAGCTATAAATATGTATATAGTTATATAAATATACATGCATACACACAGTTCTATGTTTTAACTTCCTATCCATCACAGTACTCTGTGGTTTTCATGATGCTGTTGTCCTATCCGAAGGCCAGTCTTAATTCTGAATGGTGTTATTGTCTTGTTTCTGTTTCTCATTCCTATAAAGTTCTTCATCCTTCTAGCAGGGAGAAGTCTCAGACCCAACTATTATTACTTCTACACTGAATGCCAAGGCATGAGGGAATAAGTCATCCAAAGCTGAACATACGTATTTGTCTATCTTTTCTGCAGGTTTATTAAATAAGTATTATAGAAATAGTGTGTAATATTTTTTTGACAGTTCTCAATTTCCATTAACTGTAAATACAAAACTTTTGTTGAATTTGGCTTTGTCCTTCTTAGGATTTTAATGTCCGTTAACATGAAAACAAAATAGACTGGATATTATATGTCTTCCTTGACATACCTCTCATGAGCATGCTGGAGCTACATGAAGAATCATGTTGTACTCTTCTATCTTCTTAGAAGTACATGTCAACGCTTCTATTCTATTCTTTCTATTCTATTCTATTCTATTCTATTCTATTCTATTCTATTCTATTCTATTCTATTCTATGAATCTCAGTGCAAAACAACTATTGTATTCACAAATGTGGAAACAACCACAGTTTGTACTGTTCAGAGAAATCTCAATGTGATTGTGTCAGATAATTGAGATAAGACCATATCAAGAAGATGTCTGTTGTGGTTTAACCCGGTAGGCAGCTAAACATCACACAGCTGTTCCCTCACTCCTCCCTCCCCAGTGGGATGGGAGAGAGAATTGGGGAAAAAAAAAAAAAGTAAAATACATGGGTTGAGATAAAGACAGTTTAATAGGACAAAAAAGGAAGGGAAAATAATAATAATAACAATAATAATATACAAAATAAGTGATGCACAATGCAATTGCTCACCACCTGCCAACCGATACCCAGACAGCTCCCAAGCAGCAATCACTGCCCCCCGGCCAACACCCCCCAGTTTATATACTGAGCATGACGCCATATGGTATGGAATAGCCCTTTGGCCAGTTTGGATCAACTACCTTGGCTGTGCCCCCTCCCAGCTTCTTGTGCACCTGGCAGAGCATGGGAAGCTGAAAAAGTAGTGTAAGCAGTACTTAACAACAGCTAAAACATCAGTGTGTTATCAATGTTCTTCTCCAACCAAACCCGAAACACAGCACTAGGTCAGCTACTAGGAAGAAAATTAACTCTACCCCAGCCAAAACCATGACAATGTCAAAGGATGCTTTTTCTCTGACATAAATAACGTACTTAGGAGGAAAAGTGTTAAGTGAAAGGTATAAAACAAGTACTTCAGAAGTGCCCCTTGGAAGACAGATACTGTAGCCCTAATATTGAGACAATTTCAGTAATCCATTCACTTTTCTTTTCCTGTTTGCTGAGGTCACTCACCATCTGTTTGAACTACTTGGTTGTGTGGCTTTACAAGTTGGCTTGTTTCTCAGTTCAGGAAGAAAACCTATCTTCTAAAGTTACCAGAGCAACCAGCTCTGAATTGCAGAACATTGTCTAGGTAAGACAGAGAGTCTTTATTTATATTCTTTCTATTTTTATAAAACAACTAATCTTCTAAAATGTGGAGCTATTTTCTCTGATTAATTATGTATAATTTTAAATTTATTTTAACCAGCATAAAAAAGAAGATAAGTGAGACTGTTGGCATAACCAGATGCAGCATCCAGAATATCCAAACATACACTCTGTGGAAGGGGAGGACTGCAATTTCCATTAATTAAATATGCATCTATTGTTGTCTTGTCAACTAGTCTTGATCACCCCTCTCCTGGCTCACACTATGTGAATACTGCTATTTTCAGCCCCGTGCCTCTTCCCAGCTCATCACTTTTGCTGCACAGCTCCTCCACCAATGAACCCCTGCCCTTTCCCCCTGCCCCAGGTGTTTCCTTGTCCCTCCACCATCTTAGGGTTTTTATTGAAGTCCTGGCTTCTTGTCCCATCCCATTGCTGAGCCGGCATTCAATGCCTCCCCACTCCAACATGTTAAATTTTCCTCCTAGTCCTTTTTCTTCCCTTCTTCCCACAGCTGAAAAATTCACTTTTACCCTTTCCCACCTCATTCATTCACCTGAGCTGCCCTTGCCCCACAGCATCTTTGGGTCTAAGCTGATAATTAAAATCCATCTTCCAAGTGATTTTTTACCTCTATTTCCTCCTAATCTGTCTTTCTGTTCGTGATCTCAGCCCCCCTTGTCCTCTGCTTCTTTTCTCTTTTTGTTCTTTCTAGTCTCCATGTGACAGTCTACTCTCTTTCTTACTCCCAGCCTAGATTTTGTTCCTTCTGCTAGCCTCTGGCCTAAAAAAGGAGACATCCTTGAAATCTTCCCAGAGAATTTCAGTAAGAAGGGGAATCTGAAGGTGTGTAGTCCATTAAAATCTGGTGGAGAGAAGAAGAGATAAAGGAAACAAACCAACAAGCATGTTGAAAAGATGTTCAGTTTACATATATTTTTTAATCAATTTTGAATTATATTTCTGTTGAAAGGTGATATGTGTCATAAAATGGAGCAAAGTTTATAACTTCAGGACGTGGAAAAGTCTGACACCAATTAACCATGTCTAAGTCTGGCTAGGATGAATGGTCATCTTCGCCTAAAGCAACAATTTGCAGTTTTGTGGTACAAAAGTTATAGGCAGTAAATGGGAGAAGAGAGTTTACCTAAGGACTGTTTGCTTTTTCTTAAATATATATGAAGATATATATTGTTCTTCATGGTACATGTTATTTTCTTTTCAGAGCATAAGTGTGAAAAACTGAAGCAAATTCATGGCACAATGCTGGAGCAGCATAGAGTGGTAGTGTGGTGGCAACAGCAGGAAGCTCCAGCAGCCAGTGCTGCTTCAGTGGAGCAGAAGTAGAAGGCCGAAGAAGAAATAGTGCACCAAGGTCTCCTGGGTGCCTTAAGAAAGCACCCTTTCCTCTAAAAACTCCGCACTTTATTTGGGTGCCAAATGTGTGTACACCACTCTTTCAGATCACAAATCAGACAAGCCCTACTCAGCCATTCCTCCTCACAGTGCTGAAGCATTGCCAGGACTGTAGCCTGTCTCCTGATACACTCCAGAGCACAAGAAACAAGATACCAACCCAAATTTCTTGACTTCTTCACTGACTACAAAGGGGTTTGAATCTGGTCCTGGGGCAACATTTTGATGAAGTGATAAGCTGAAAAAGTGAGGAGCAAATTTCATTGAATTCTCTTTCCATATCACCTGGTACTCACACATGCCGCAGGGTTGGGCCATAGGAGATCTCTGTCAGACTCACAGAATCTCCATTATCAGAACAAAAGATATTTTTCTGAACAGTGAGGGGCAGCTATCAAAAGCAGAAGCATGTGTGGCTCTGCATAGAGGATTTATTAGCAAATGAGTGGGGTTAGGATCACAGAATAATTAGGAAAGGACCTCAGAAGGCATTTTTTCCAACCTCCTGCTCACAGCAGGGTCAGCTTCAGGTTGAACCAGGCTGCTCAGAACTTCATCCATCCAGAGCTTGAAAACCTCCAAGCATGGAGATTGCACAACCTCCTTGAGCAAGCTGCTCCATTGCTTGATTTATTGTGCATACAGGTCTCGAGCACCTTGAGAAGAAACCCTTTTTGTCTATGCAATAGGGAGATGAGCCACCAAGCAATGCTACTCTTACATGAGAACATATAAAACCAGAACGATGACTTTTGTTTTGGATGTGATCAGCACTTTTGCCATCTGGCACCATGCTGAACACCAGCACTTTTCATGCATCTAAATAATTCCCCATTCCAGGCAGAAAGCACATATTTCCAGCTAAACTAAAGAAGAATAGCATTATATATTATAAAGTGCAAACTTGCACAAAAACCATTCTCAGTTTCAGTGCCTTCCATGTTCTTCTGCCATATCTCTGGGTTTGAGTTTTTAAATGATAGGTGACTTCTGAACTTTGCCCTTCTACCTCATCAAAGCACAATAAAAGGTAATGAAGGCCAATATATTATGTATGCTTTTGAGAAGTCTAGTGGAAGGTCTTGGAGGAAAGAGAGTGAAATAACAGAGCAATAAGCATGAAAATGGTGTTGAGGGCTGCTAGAAAAATTGTTTGTGATAGAATCTTGGAAAATCTAGCTTGGAAGGGACCTCTAGCTGTTGTCTGGTCCAGCCCTCTGGTCAGGACTGTCTTCAGAGTTAGATAAGGTTGTTCAGGGCAACTTCATAAGGACATTGAAACTCTTGGAGCTTTCAGCAGGGTTTTGACAGGGTTGATATTTGTTGAATGCTTCAAGTAGAGAAGGACAGCTGTTACTGTCATTGATTTCAGTGGTGCTGTGTGGCAAGTAAAGGAACATCCTAGAGTAAATGAGGGCAGGCGTAGGAACTGAGAGATACAGCCTCAGCATCTACACACCGGGAGAAATCCAGAGTCAAAGGCTGCCTTCTTATCTGCGTGAGGGCATGTGCAGACGTAGAGTTAGGACAGGCTAGAAAATGAGTCTGGGGACCAAAACACTCTGTTAGGTGATGAAGCAAACAACTGAAGTACCTAACAGACTGTGCTTACTCTGGACATCCATATCATTGTCTTGAAGGTGCTCAGACTCAGTGTTTAGGGAACAGGAATGATCGCTGTGTCTGTACAGAACTCAGTTTCACTTCTTTACCATGGGATACATAGTAAATGAGAACCAACTTGTTTAATCCAAAGTTTGGCAACCTGCACATGGCACAGTCTGCCTGCAAAAAGCAGAGGAGAGGAAGAGCCCCAGTATCATACTCCTCAGAGGGAGACAGTTCGTCCTCTGTCCTTGCCCAAGAAGCATCTTGCTCTAGAAACCAGTGCTGAGCATCCTGTGGATCTCTGAATCCCCATGAAAAACACCATGTGCTGTGAATGAGCTTTCCACGGCTCCAGAGAGCCCGTGTTTCTGTGGTGAGGAGACAGCCTGGTCCATGCATGCACAAAACATGGCAGGGCTATGTGAAATCAAAAGGATGTTTAGGCAACACACTACGGACAAGAGCTTGTCACAGCAGCATCTGCTATAAACCTCAGATGTTATTTTCATAGAGACGCAAAGAAATATAACTGACCTAGCCACCATCTGATGTGGTATGACGTACCATGACATGGGGATATGCTAGAATGTGTGGGACAATTCCTACAGCAGTCAGCCCTGATCTCCCACCAGAGCTCACTACCCTGCTGTGGCTGGCTGGGTTTGCACACCAGCGCTTTATGCACTGGCATCTGATTTTACCCCCTTCTCACCCGGCATCATTTTCTCTCAGGAAGGTCATTCTTTTACATTTTATTTTATTCACATACCTGTTTCCTTTCATTTCTTGCTTTTTCCTCTTCTATAATTCCTGTCTTCAGATAATTTGGATCTAATTAAACTCAATTATGCCCATAGTAAAAGGGTTATTTCTTCAAGCTGATCCTTTCTGGCTACACTTCAGATCTTACAGGGATTGTACGTTCACCCACTCATCTACCATTAAAAACAAGGCACTATGCTTCCAAACAAGTTAGTTCTAGCAAACAAAAAAAACCTCCATAAATTAACTTAAAACACATTAAGTACAGCAATTAGAAAATACTTGGGTATTTTCTGTACCACATTTATTCACCTTAGTGATATCTCATCAGCTCAAAATGCGCTAACAGCAAGAAGAAAAAAAAAAAGTTAGACGTTTCCTAGGATGGTTTGGGATTTATTTTGTTGTAGTAGTTTTTGGTACTGAGGACAGGAAGTACAAATTGGTAGCAGTTACAAAGCTAACTGCACTAAACAATGTAATTAAATGATATAATAGTAATAGTGCTGAATGATGCCAGAGGAATTCGTTGATGTATAACAGACACAAATTTAAAGGGAAAATATAAATAGCATTGGGAGAACTGGACATGTATAGGGCAGTAAATAATCAAATATAATATAGCAGGTGCCTGAAAACTTAATATGCATAAACCAGAGCAGGTAAAATAGAGTGTGAGAACTGTTCAAGGATTAATTCTCCTATTGAGATTTTTCAGAGGATGTGAGCAAAGACAACAGGGAGAGAGAGCTCCGTGCTTGTGTAGAACTGAGGGACCCCCTCTTTCATGGTCATAAAGGAAAGCTATAACCGGGTGGTGCTATGCCAGTGAAACTGCAGTCTCTGTACGAAGAATTCAGGATGGCTAGAAAAAGATTAAATAAAACAACTACTATATAATTATGTCTGGCAAACCAGCAATGTTAACTTTTTCCTTCCAACTACTGTTAAGGATTTGCTATCTTTCTTCCCAAGTATTTGCCATTAAGTGAATTTTTGTGGCCATCTTCAACACTCCTGATAAGGAGAATATCCATATCCATCCATTTATACAAGTATCTGACAAGTTTGTTCAGCTTAGGTAGAATTACCCTTTTGAAATCTGGAAGGGTCATAGAGATTAGATTTATTTTAATGTCAGGGGCAGAGTACTCATTGTATTTTAGATACTGCTGATAGAATAATTCACTAAAAAAACCCAAATCAACTCAAGCTGCTTTTTTGTTTGTTTGGTTGGTTGGTTGGTTTGTGATGGCATATTGTTCACAAAATCCAGCCTATAGAAGGCTTTTTTCTTTTATTTTTTTAAATGTTTCATTGTGACTACTTGCTACCTGCTGATTGTGATTTGTTTTTTGAATTGTGTGGAATTTCTGCTTATGATTGGTGACTGACATTTTTTAAAGATGAGACTAGTGCATGAAAGTAGTGAATTACTTCCAGCCCTCTCTCAGTGCAAATAATTGTCCATGCTAAGATTCATGAAATGTTTAGTAGTCATGTAAGCACTTACAAGTAAATTGGTGGTCATCTGACCTCTTAGAAAAAAAAAAAAATTATCACACCATGAAAAACTATGCACAGAACTCAGTATGCTCAATTAAAAGAATATTAGAACAACCATGTTTGCATTGTCTCATTAGCTCCAAAACCAGAAAATGGAAATCTGCATTTCCAAACTTATGTTTTCCATCATCATGATGGAGTCATGATTTTCATAGATGTCCAGTCAATGGGTGCCCTTTAAACTTCAATGTCACATTTTGACAAGAAAATGCAAGGAAAGCATGTTTTGCAAGTGCTTTTTGCAAGCAAATAGTATAAAACAATGTTCTATAGTTTTGCGCAGTGTTAGAAATGCTTTGTCAAAATACTGCTTCAGTCAAATCTAAGGTTTTATTTTAAGGTAACACTGAAATATTTAAGCAAGGTCTCTGTTTTAAGAAATGCATTTTCTGGTTTGCAGAGCTCTGCAGCAGAATGAGTATTACTCATTATCCCTGATTTTTTCATTGCAGTTAGTTATTAGCCAGCTCTATTGAATTTCCTAGCAGGATGCCATTCTATTTTAAAGGCATATGTGTGTTATAGCAACCCTTAATTTATTGGTCTTTTACAATATAAAAGCCCTATTTGTTGTTGGTTAACAAAGCTGTAATCATGCTAAACTTTGTCATCTTACTGGCTTTCATTGAATGCCTTCTGAGTGACACATTCAATGTAATGTTATCATTAACCTTATTAACAAATCAGACCAACCTATAGCTTGGAATAGTCTTCTCAAATTTTAAGAGATGTCTTTCTTATTTCAATTCTATGAACAAAGATGACTATAGCACCAGTGCTGTTTGTGGTTTTGCATGTAAAATTGCTCTGCTGAAAACTCTGTGAATAGCTGTGTATTCAGAGGTTTAAAACACTTTTTTTGGTGTTTTGAGGAATGAAATCCATATCTATGTTTTATCAAAATTTCTTGATTTCCTACCACATTTCTTTTAATAAGCTACAGCTAAAAACAACTCATAATGAATAACTTAAGAAAATATGGTTCTCACTTAATCTCATTTAAAATATCCTTGGGATTTCCAAGGGCCAGAAAAGCAGATTAAAAATTCTTTTACAGATCATATGAGTTATTGCTTATTAAAGCATGGATTAATTACTTCTCGGTTGATAAATTACTTCTGACACATGAAATTAAAGCAGAAGATTCAATCATTAACTTCAATCAGTGTGAAAGTACACTTAAAAAGAGCAAATTGTAATGCACAAAGGGTAATAGCCTAATGGTACACTGCATTTTTTGTATTTTAAAATATATTTTACTGGAAAATGTTTATTAAAAAAAGTCATTGTATATATCTGATTTTTCATACTTCTAAATCCATAGATCACTAAAACAACATGAAAGAAAAAAAGTGCTTGCACCATAGATAAAAAAAAGCTTTGGAGGAAGAACTGTTTGTCATTGTAATCATGGTATGGTACCTATATGTAGCACACATCTATGATGTCCCATAGATGCAAACAACCTAGTACCTGACATTGCTAGTTATTGCACAAACATGCAGAAAAAGGCAGTGTCTGACTCAGAGAAAGGTTTGTGACATTAATAACTGCATCTCTGTGTGACTGCATCACACTGCAAGGATAAAAATGCTACACTACCTCAGAGAAAGGCCAATGCCTCTTAACCTGGTTAAATGCCTTGCTAACGCAAAAATGCAGTGAGCTTCAGTGAAATAACTGCCTTGGAGTATCTCACTCACTGACAAATCCTAGTGAAGTAACTTCTACTTTGAAGGGGTTGATAAGAACCAACTCTGTGTCCCTTCCAACCCAGATTTCAACAGTGTTACTACATTTCTGTAGGATATTAGTTATCATCTGGATATTGTGCCATTAACTACAACCAATGTTATTACTATTCAACTCAGTAGTCCAGATGGTTTTCAACCCACCCAAGAGTCTGTTTGTCCACTGCACACTTATTTAGCTTCTAGATTATACTCCAAGTATTTTATTATGTATCATATTTTATTATATCAACTTCTTAACATCTCCAAGGATAGAAACTCCACAGCCTCCCTGGAAAACCTGAGACAGTGTTTGACCATCCCCATTGCAAAGATTTTTTTCCCTTGTACCTAACTGGAATTTCTCTTGTCACAACCTGTTTCTGTTGTCTCTCCTCCTTCACGCTGAGGAGCCTTCTCTGCACCTTCCCATCAGGTGGTTGAAGACAGCAATAAAATCTCTCTAGGGCCTTCTCTTCTTAAGACTGAACAAATCCACTTCTTTCAGCCTCTCTTCATGTATCATGATCTTCAGTGCTTTGATCACCTTGATGGCCTCTGCTGGACTCACTCCAGTATGTCTGTGTCTTTCTTCTGCACATTACCCCAGATGTGGTCTCACAGTCACAAAATTGAGAGGACTAATATCTTAGCAGTAACCCTAACCTGTTGCTGCCCTACTGTTGGCTGTCCCCCTCGTTCTCCAAAAATGCTGACACACATGGGGTCTGGGAACAGGTTTTAGCTGTGAAGACTTACACAAAAAAGCTGTCAGAATGCTCAGCCATCTCCATATCATCCTTTACTGAGTCATTTTTGTAGCCTGTCCTTTTTTCTAATTCTCATACTATTTTAATTTTATTTTTATTTTATTTCACAAAGAAGGTCTTCTGCCAAATTTTCTGGGTTGCCCCAGCTCTCTCAGTAAGGTATTATTTATTTGTTTGTTTAAAAACAGCCAGCTCTTCTGAGCACCATTGCTCTGATGGCAGCTTCCCAAGCAAAGACTTAAACAAGCCAAGGTCTGTTTTAAGGAAGTCAGAGTCCTACCTCTGCTGCTGATCTTCACAGCTTTCCTCCACATCCTGAATTCAGTCACACCATGGTCACTGCAGCCCAAATTGCTGTCTGTGACCACTCTGCTCAACAGTTATCCCTTGCTTATGAGCAGTGGTCAAGTACGGCATTACTCCTGACTGCCCCCTCAAGCATTTGCATCATGAAAAGCATAGTAACATCCTGGGCTGCTTGCACAATGCTGTGTTGCCCTCCCAGTAGGTGCCTGGATTCTTGAAATCCATGCTGAGGACCAGAGCCTGCAATTGGGAAACTTCTCCAAGTGGTTTGTGGAAAAGCTTCATCCACTTCATCCTTTACATCAGGCACTCTGTAGCAGACCCCCAACACATTGTCCTCAGTGTTTCTTTGCCTTCCGTTCTTGACCCTCGGACTGTCAGCTGGGAAAGGAGGACATGAATTTGTGTCTCCTTTGTTGATAGCTGATACAGAGAAAGGGAGATAAACCTGAAAGACCAGTGGTCTGGCCTGATAGATGTTTATTCTGTGAGAGTTTTGATATGTTTGAGAGGTGTTTTCCTATTAAATTAGGAACAGTATATATATAAAGGGGGCTTATAGGAAAGATGGAGACAGACTTTTTAGTAGGGCCTGTTGTGATAGGACAAGGGGTAATGGTTTTAAACTAAAAGAGGGTAGATTTAGACTAGATATTAGGAAGAAATTTTATACATTGAGGGTGCTGAAACAGTAGAATACGTTGCCCAGAGAGGTGATAGATGCCCCATCCCTGGAAACATTCAAGGTCAGGTTGGACAGGGCTCTGAGCAACATGATCGAGTTGAAGATGTCCCTGCTCATTGCAGGGGGTTTGGACTAGATGACCTTTAAATGTCCCTTCCAACCCAAACTATTCTATGATTCCATGATTCTGTGATTCTGTGATTCTATGATAAAGTAAAGAAAGGTTCTGACTGTAATGGTATTTAGCAGTCTGACCTAACTATTCCTAAAAGTGTCTGGAGTATCATAACACTTTTGGAAAGCAAAAGCTGGAGCCTGGGCAATAAGGGCAGGAGAATCCATCTGGCAATCCATTGGGAAAGGTATTAAAAGATCTCCTGTGGGCTGAGAGATGGAAGATGCTGGAAACTGATTTAATTTAACTGACAAATAGAACATCAGTGTAGAGAATGGCTGGCAGTGAAGCCAGGTCACCCAGGAACCTCTAGTGTGAGTGTTTGGTGCCAGGACGTCAGACGAGAGGGTCCATGGTTGCTTGCTTGAGTCCTTGCTGCTCCCCAAGGGTTAACAATCCTAGTGGGTGAGTTACATGCTACTGCAGGAGGAAAAAAGCAATTGCTCAGGTTATAATCTCTGTTGTCTGTACAAGTGCAGTTTATGATAGATGTCTAACTTTTGAAAGCCAAAATGAGGTGAAATGAACGCCACCTATAAAGGTGAAGTACTCATCAGAGATCATAGAGAAAACAGGAAATAAAAAGCAACACATTAATCTAACATAGCCTATAATATAGAGGGTGAATGGGATACAGAGCTAAGTACAGCTCTGGTTTTACTTATGGAAATGAAGTTGCATCCGCTTTCATTAGAACTGATTATAGCTACCACTGTCTAGATTAAACATCCCCAGGTCTCACATACCTCATGTGTCCAAGTTCAGATTCACTCAGCCTTTCCTGACATTTGAAATAGCAATTTAAGGTGTCAATTCTTTCTGTCCTTCTTCATTCACAATCACTAAATTCTAATTACATTTTTTACTCAAGTAGCAGGCCAGTGACTCTATTAAGCCTGAAGGATTTTTCCTTTTGTTTTTCTGAGGTGGGAGTAAAGAGATCTTAAAAAAGCTTAAAACTTCTGATTAAAGATATCAGAAGAACAGTGTGTTGCTTAAATATACATCTCAGCCTGTTATTGATACCATAATGATCATATATTTTATTCAGGTAGACCTTTTCTATGTACCTGTTGCTACTCAAAAAGTTTGGAAGAGGTGCATATAATTAGTTTCTTGAGAGAATTTAGAAATATTCTTAATTTTCTGTAAGTATTCTTATTAACAGTGTTTCTTGGGGTAAATAGCAAGCACCTCGCAGGATGTGTAATAAAACCACACCATGAGAATTCACTTTTGTTTTGAGACTTCCTAGCTAAGTGATTGACACAAAATACATTTCCTCATTATATTTTTCTGCATTTTGGTATAATGTTGTGGAATAAAATACATGGATTGGAGAACCATCAAGGAGTAGAAATTATTTTCAAAAACCTATCTTCATGCTTAACTGTTCATTACTTCACCATCTATTAGTGACGAATAGTGGGATGATGGTGTTGGGTCAGACAAAAGGTCCTTTTGGTCTTGCTCTTTATCTCAAACAGTGGACAGTCATAGAATGACAGGACCACAGGATCACAGGATAATTCAGGCTAGAATGGACCTCAGGAGGCCTCCGGTCCAATCTCCTGCTCACAGCAGGGTCAGCCCTGAGGTCATACCGGGATGCACAGGGCTTCATCCAGTCAGGGCTTGAAAACCTCCAGGGACAAAGAGCGCAAAACCTGTGCCTCTGCCTGACTGTCCTTTTGGGGAAAAAGTTTCTTCTTATATCAAGGGTGAACCTCTCCTGTTTCAGTTAATGCATATTGTCCCTTGTCCTCCTACCCTGCACATCTGTGATGAGCCCAGCTACATATCCTTGATGACCTCCACAGAGGCGCTGGTGGCTGCTGTTAGGTTCCTCCCAAATCCATCTCTGCTCCAAGCTACGCAAGTCCAGCTCCCCCAGCCTCTCCTCACAGGGCAACTGCTCCAGCCTCCATCATCTTGGTGTCCTAGTAGGAAAATAAAAATAAGAAAGACCTGAAGAAAGAAATACTATTTTTTTTCTCTAGCTTTTGTTGCAGTGTGCATTTTTCTTTTGGTCAGCTTGCCTATCCAGTTTCTTGCCCATCTGGTTACCCACTCAGCCTGACTGTGGTGTTCAAACATGGATGCTAGAACATTGTGGGAGACAGTACTGAAAATCCTGCCAAAGTTGAGGCAAATGGCATGCCCTGCTCTCTCCTTGTTCACAAATCCAGCCATGTTATTGTAGAAGACAATCAGGTTGGTTAGACATGGTTTATCTTGGCAAACCCATGCTGACTGTTCCCAGTGACCTTCCTCTCCCCTCTGTTCTCAGAAATGTGCTCCAACAGGACAGAAATTTGTGCAGGGAAAAATGCAGAGCTGGGAATGCAAGAAGTCATACCTACCCTTGTATGCATTGCCAGTTTCCAGCACACTTCAGGTTAGACACTTCCTGAATCAAAATTTGTATCTTTGTATTAATGAACTTTAATGTTCATTTTCTCCCAGTAACGCCTCTAGTAACTTCTTCCAACCTAATTGAACAGGTAGCATCTCCAACAACCTATGACAATGAGTGTCACACTTTAATTTCACACTCTGTGAAGATGTGGATGCCTCGTCTTTAAGGTTGACAGACTTCTCCTGATCATCAGTTTTCTCTTTATATTCAATGAAGTAGGTTCCTAAGTAGAAGGAACATGCAGGGTGGTTTTTTTTTTCCAACAGACACATTTATTTTAAACTTCTTGCTTGGAAAAGTAAATAAAAATCTCAATTTTTGAGATGGAGAGAGCATGGGATCAAAGACTTGTAGAATACCAGCGGGGTTAGCTCAGTTGGTTAGAGCATGGTGCTAATAATGCCAAGGTCACAGGTTCAATCCCTGCTCACTGCAGGGGGGGTTGGCCTCGATGATCTCTCAAGGTCCCTTCCAACCCAAAGCATTCTATGATTCTACGATTGTAATGAAAAAGCAGCTCTTTCCCCCACCCAGTGACCCTTGTCTGGATTTATCAATGTACTCAGGAATCGTAATCATTTCTATTTCCATTTAGTTTTTCTTCAGAGTAGAAACACTTCATTATAATTGTTTCACTTATACATACAGTTTGCCCAGGGAGAGGTCAGGGAGTTGGAAGTGCAGACTGTGTCTGGCTAAGCACAATAAATGCAATTACTGAGCAGGTTCCATGAGATCCCCGAATCACACTGTTAGATAATGTCTCTTCTTATGATAACTCAGATGCATCTTATTTGTTGTAGGAGACCTCCTTTCCAAGGATTTTACAAATGCTAAATGCAAACTGTTGTGTTCAACTCCTGCCATTCAATATGAGATCCATAATTTGGTCATAACCACTTAATATACAGTTATTAGTATAATCTGGACTGGGGCTAACATTCAGAATTTCACTTGAGACATCAGCAGCTTTAGTCACATACCCTTAGACTGTGCTTCAGAGCATACACCACAGCCAATTTCTCTGTGTACATTACAATAACTACTTGAGTAATCATTAATTTATACACAGCTGTCAACTTCATTTTTGCCACCATAGGAAGGTGTGACATACTGAAGACTGAGTCATTTTTAATATCATAAGGGTGGATGAGTGCTTGAATGTGTTCATTTTTTATACTTAGCTTTGATTTCATCTAGACCCAGTGCTTTGAAATTTGCATGGGAGTTAATAGTATTGCTGCTTCACTGTTGACCCTGGCCACTTCCATAACCATTTCTGGGAATGGTCAAGCTCCTGTAGCTGTTTGGTATTCATGGCTGAGACTTTATTTGTGATTAAACATGCCCTGTTTCAAGTTAGATCCCCAAAAAGCTGTCTCTGAAGGCATGAGGCATCTAATATTTCTACTTCATGGAAAAATATGATGTATTGCTGTCAGAATAAAAATATTTATATAGGCATTTAATGATAACATCTGCTCAGGCAGGTGTGTGTGTATGTCTGTAATATATCTGAATTTCATACATATAAATGGATAGTTGAAGCAGTACTGCATTCTTTTTAAAAAGAATCCTTCTTTATATAGAAAGAAGGTATGTACATATGAATAAGTATTTTTTAAATATTTGAATGGAAAATATGCTGCTGCTGTTTTATTGGAAAAATCAGCAGCTAATCTTGAAGCATCTCATCTGAAATATCTGGACAGGTGCACTTGCAAACACAAGGTTTTCATTTCTAATTATAGAGTGCAGCCAGCAATAACAAGATTTAAGGAAATTATTGCAGCTTAAACAGACATTACAGATACATTTTTAAGGTAGGAACTGTAAACTCCAATTACTGTGTAATATGTAGCTGCTTTATATAATATAAAAATACAAAAGGTAATATACATGAGGGAAACTGCATGAATGCAAACCAACTATACCTCTTTGAGAAAAATATTCAACTGAGAAGAAAAAATTAATAAACCTGGAGGCTAATGTACCAAATAAGTGACACCTGAAAGAGATTATTGCCTGTAACTCAGTACCCTTCAAAATACTTCTGTACTTAAGTGCTACTTTTTCTGGTGAATTTTAAAATATCATTTTTGTGAATTTTAAAATATCATTTTTGTGAATTTTAAAATATCATTAACCTACAGGAGACTGCAAAAATGTTTGTAACAGGGATGTTATGCTTAAATAGAAGTTGGAAAAAACTACAATATCACAATACTGTTGGTGTAGAAACTTCAAACTCTTAACTGCAAAGTAGTGGAGGAAGATTACATAATAATTCACCTTGAGTAGTAAGTTGAATGAAGTTTCTATCCTGCTTTGAGTAAGGGAATAATAAAATTGCATTTGGCTTCCTTGGGGACAGGATCAGGCCCTGTCAGGCTAAGGATGATAAATCAAAATAATATATCAGCAGCAGATGGTTGCAACAGATGATTGAATAAGCACTATGTTTAGTTTTTATGAAATAACTTTTTTTGAAATGTACAACTTGTCAAGAAATTAAATCTGACTCAGATGAATTCTAAAATGTGCTATATTTTCATTACGGTATGTAGGGGGCAATTTTACTTGCCAAATTAGTCTCTGTAGCAATAATATTATACAACAGTAACAATATATATACTCATTCAAATTAAGAAAAAAAAAATGTTGCTGTATGTAAGAAGAATTCAATAGGAATAAGGAAAGAAAGAACAAAGAGACAGCAGGAAGAATTTTTTTTAAAAAATGGCCACTCTTCCTCTAGGACTCTTTACTCACACTACAAAGGCATTTATGTACCTATTCCCTGTGAAACTGGGGGAGTTTGGCTTCTAAAAATGGTGAAGCACCTACATACCTCTGTGGATATGTCTCCTGCACACAGCTGAGTAGGGTGTTATATATAAAACATAGCACTGAAATGTAATGGATGTTTTGACTGATCCTGTCAACACACATTATAGACAGTAACAATTGCATGCATCCCTATGGCTACTACATACGCGGCTGGGATTTCCCAGCTAGATAGAAGTGTGAAGCACTCTGAGTGCACAGGCAAGGAGCCTGATCTGTCTTGGAGGCATACAACAACTGCTCATTCAGCAGAAAAATAATCTATGCATCTACAGCTACCTACCAGACAACCAACAGCTCCAGCCAGGTGTTCTCCAGTGGTTCTGGATGGGCTTGCAGGTACTTGTGCACCCTGGGGAAGGTGTCAAGGGCCTTCACTTCCTTCTGAACAAGTCTAATAGTGTTTTATTACTACACGCCTGTAGCAGTGTGCCATAACAACTACTACAGCCTTGCATAAAAGCTGTGTTTATACTATGTGAATAAAATAACAAGGCATTGCCTGCCCTCTGCCTTAAGCATGGCTTGCACCCACGCAGCTAACACTGTATATCCAGCTAGGGTGGCCTCACCGAGTGCATCTCAGTGACTTTCAAAATAAATATGCACTGTGGACATCCCCCCTCCCCCACTTTGGGTTTATGAAATATCAATATCCTCCAGTCTGTTGTGGGGGGAAATCAGTTTGCTCAGGCCAAACCCATGCAAGGGAGAGTGCTAAAGATTTAACAGCACACCAGTCATATAATGTGCTTGAGCCCAAGGCCAGACGCTCTTCAGTTTACTTATATAGACACGGCCAAAGATGCCATAAATCTGTTCAGATATGTCAAGAAAGGGATGAACACAAGTTAATCCAGGAAATCACATCATCATTAGCTAGGAAAAATCCTCTTTTTCAAAGTGTTAAATACATTTAACACCAGGACTCCAAGAACAGAAAAGATTACCAGATTTATAATCTCTTCCCTAGATAAAGCAAATATGATACCAAAAGTTTATTACTGGAGCGGATTTATGCACGTAAACTTGGTGTCTGAAAACTGTGTATTCAGTGTGCTCATGGCTGAAAGAAGACGTTAACCAAACTTCATGCAAGAATGAGCTGTGCCTTTCAAAAGGCAGTATAATAAACTATTGGGACAACTCATCAGCCACTGTGGGGTGTTTTTAGTTACTGGAAGACTTCAGAGCGATACAGGACAGCTGTCTAAAAGCAAGCATTATCTCAACCAAGGACTGTGGGCTGAATTCAGGAATTACTGGATAAAATTCTGGGTCACATAAAAGATCAGAGAATTCAACGGTGGACACAAGGCCACCCCAACAAGGAGGGGCTGGACTACCTGGGTGCATACTTCAGGACCTCTTCTTTCTCTCTAGAATGTCCCAGGTGAACAGATGACCAATGATGAAATGTCTGCCCATGGGTAGATGCCATTTTTCAGTTTCTTGATGCACAGCAGCCATTTTTCTATGATTTCTGGATATTTTTATTTTCAGAACTACTCCTCCAGCTGAACTGTCTGATGCCTGAAATCCTGGTCAATTGTACTGGAAATCCTGAAGAATGTGCTGGAGACAGCAGCAGTAATAGTGGTCTGAGGATTAAAGATGCCATAGTTTTCCCTGCCCTCCAAGTACTAAGCAGTTGTCATGTCTTTGGTAGCAGCTGGATTACATCAGTCACTGAGCTAGGGAGTGCTGTTCAACCAGATGTTTGCAATGTCCTTTGGGACCATCAGAGTGAAAAATGAAGTATAATCATCAGCTATTATAAACAGCAATGGACTCAGAAGAGGCTCACAGACTCTGCACAGTATGTGCAGCATTCACAGAAATATGGCTTTGCATTTGCTAAGTAAACAGCAGAACAAGTCTGAGAGCAGACCACCTCCTTCACAGTAACAGTCCAGGTACCCTGAAAGGTGATGGGAAGCTTTCCAGTCACTTTACAGAAAGTTGGACAGGATCTAGATAAGACAGAAGAGTACTCTCTCACTTTTTTCCTACTTAGCGTCATTCTGTGAAAGGTATATGCCAGGAAGGGATAAATCATCTGAGTCATTTTCCATATCAATTTCAAGTAAACAGAGCTTACATGGTTACAGAGTTTACAGTGGATGGCATTCCAGGAAAGAATGGTAAGTTAAAAAAGCAAATTAAAGGAAAGAAAATTGTTTTCTGCACCAAAGAATCTCAGACCGTATCTAATTTTGTGGTAATTCAAGGTTCTCTGAAACACACATCTGTATTACCACAGAAATAATCTTCCTGTGGCTTATACGGAGACTGATTTTGTTTAAAAGGGCTATGCACTTTGGACAGAAAAGCAAAAGCTTAAACTCTATCATTAGCACTAGCCAGTCTCAGCATGAACACTTTAACATTGACTGGTGCCCCTGTGGGAGTTGTTATGACTCCTATGTTCCCTTGATAAATTCTGTTCTCCAAGATGTTCCCAGGGCTTGTGTACATTCTGCTTGTGGCTGCACTGATAGCAAAGTCACATTCCTCAACTCTAAAAACCCAATAAATACATTGTGTTGTTTCATGAGATTTATCTGGCCTTGCATTGGAGAGCTGAGGAAGAGGACATGACACGACCTTTAGCATATAGCCTTCTGCTTATGAGAACATCTTTTTATTTGTATGTTTGAGAAATACACAGCTCCTTTCAGGAAGCACGTCTTGCACAACCAACATGACCAGCATGACCAGCTTTCTTTGGCCACACATCGGAAAGAGACATCTGAATGATAGCAAGCTGTGACCAGTGCTACTGGGTCTTAAAATAGATATTAGGTGCATAAAACTCACCTTAATGAAATATGGCAGTCTATAAACACAGCCCCTAGCCTGCTTAGATGCCTAAGACATCACTGCTGCCTGTTTTCTCTAAAATTCTTCCACCCAAATTCCTGTTCCCCTGCCTGCTCAGAGACTTTGCTGTATTGGGTTGATCTGAAAAAATAGGTCCTTATTTTTCTCCTTAGCTAGTCTGGAATTCACAAACTAAGCAGCCCTCACCCATGTCTTCTGAGGATCCTGTTCTTTTACACTCAAGTCATACTTACCACACTGATTTCATACTTAACACACGGATTAACCAACAACACTGACCTTACTCACCCACAAATTTAAGAATTACAGAGCCTGCAGAACTAGTAGGGAACTCATGGCTTCACTGATGAAGTAGTAATGCCATGCCACTGGGAGGGAGCGGTGCTGTGATTATATCTATTTTCAATGCTGTGTCTTTCTAGATAGCTAGAAGTATCTAACTATCTCAGCATGGCACCCTACCCTACCACAGCTCAGTTATTCCAGTGTTGTGGTAGTTTTGCGTCCACTCCTCAGACTCTAGTTACTTCTCTCTGTTTCCCTGGCTACGTGCAATTATGTCTGAGCATGTGAGGAGGCCCCTTTTTGATGTGCTTTACACTCCTCAGGACTCTCCTGCTCCCGTCACCCTTCCCCATGTATTCACCAATTCTGACCTCCCTGCACTTAACTGCAGGCTGTTATCATCATCCACCAGCAGACACAGTTGAAAGCCCTCCTCACCAGTTTGGCCAGACTGTTAGCAAGGATGTTTTTGCTTCACTCCTTCAGGTGGATCCCACCTCTCCTCAGCAGTTTGTGTTTTTCAGAGAAGGTCTTGTGGTCGTAAAAGCCGGAGTGATTCCTATGACACCAGCCAAAGAACCAGTTCATATCTTGCTGGATGTGCAGGCTCCTAACCCAGCCTACACTTTCACCAGCAGGATCAAGGGGACACCACCTGGGCGCCTGTGTCTTTCACCTGCACCCTTGGTGCAGCAACCTCTAGTCACTCTTGATATGCTCAGGGTCTCCCCTGGAAGCACCATTGATGCCCACATGGATGATTATCAAGGAGTAATAGGCTGAGGGTTGGATAAGTTGTCAACCTCTTCACAACATCCCAGATGCAGACACCCAACAAGAAACAAGCATTCTGTGATAGCAATTCAGGATTGTAGGTGAACATTTCTGTCCTCCACAAAGAGGAATCTCCAACCACTCTCACCTGTTGCTTATTCTTAGTGCAGATGCTTGGTTCAAGTTTGATCAAATCTGAAGCCTCTCATGGTAGAGCTTGTTCCCCCTATCACCTCCCAGGGCACTGAACCTGTATCTGCCAGTCTGTAGATGGAGTAGGAGCCTTCTTCTCTTGCCAAGTCTCACGTCTCTAGTCTCCTCCATCTCTGTCATCCATCCCTCAATCCAGTACAGCCTCTGGCTCTCCCTCCTTTGGATGCAGGTTCAGTCTCTTGCCTCTGAAGGGTCTCTGTGCAGATCCCATTAATCCTCCTGGATGTGGATTAGCCCACTCACCTCTTCTGTCAGCTTCTTCAGCCGGCAAGTCAGCTCCTCAACCAGAGCACACTTCCAGTAGGTAGGACACCATTACTCCCAGCCCCAGGAGCACCAGGCACTCCCTGTAGCCTGAGTCTTGAGTGGCCATATCCTCCCTCTGGAGCTCCCACTCAGCTGATATCCCTGATGCTCCAGGAATAGCTTCTCCACTTTGTGATGTGGACCACGCCCTCTGACATGTCCACTGTTGTTCAGCAGCCACTTGCTCTCCTAAGCAGTTTTTGGGACACTTCTACACCCTGTTCTGTACAAGCTGCTGCATCCGTTATCTAGACAGCCATGTTCCTGAAGACGTGGGTCCTCATGAAGTTCAACAAAGGGAAATGCCAAGAACTACACCTGGGGAGGAATAACCCCAGGCACCAGGGCAGGCTGGCACACTGATTTGTCTGAAGCTATTATTATATCAGTTGGAGAAATACTTCCTATTTAAAAGAAACAACAAGCAAGCTGAAAAAAAAAATTAAATAAATAAAAGGCGGTTCCAAGGCTGTTCATCACACTAGATAGGATGGTCTGGAAAAAAACAAATGTCACATCAATGTTCCTGATGATATCAAGCCCCAAACAGACATTCTCATGATTGTTACTGTGCCACAGATAACAAAGTGAGACAGAAACTTGAATTCCATCCAGAAATGAATGGGGGGAGGTGGAGAGTGTTTAAATCAAAAATTAAGATAAAGGCTAGTTTTCTCCCATGAGCTCATTAAATTGGATCTTTTGGCTGCAGTCTTATGACAGCAACTTGACAACTGGGAAAGAGACAATTTCAGTACATTTATCTTCAGTATTGCCCTTGGCCTGTTAGATTCCTGGAGAAAGTAAGACCAGATCCCAGTTTTCTAACATATTTGATCCCCTAATTTAACCTCTCTTAAAATATTTTCCATTTCTTTCAGTATCATGATCAATGAACTCTTTTTTTTCTCTTTTTTTTTTTTTTTTTTTTTTTTTTTGCTGGTGGTTTCAGGCAGATATAAATGAATGCAAAGTTGTCTCCTGCAAGGCTTCTCTGAAACTCAGTCTACCAATCCCAATACAAAGGCTTTCTTTATAAGCCGCCTTGCAGGACTGAGTAGCCAAATGGCCTTTACTCTCTGTCAGCTTCAAATGGACACCTTGCAGTTTGTCAAAGCAGTAATTCTAAGAAGTCACAACTAATTCTAAATGTTCCACTTTACTATGCTTGCCAAAACTGTGTTTCACCCTAATGAATAATGAAAGAAATTTATACGAAATTTACCTGTACTGCAGGAACAAAAAGGGTAATGGCAAATATAGTTACAAAACACTGCGGAATTTGGCCCTTGGTACCTATTATTGACCTTTCACATGTAATGGAAGTTGCCACTGTGTTCCCATCACCAAGTAGAGTTGTTAGCTGAACAAAAATGATAGCAGTTTTGTATGTTACTGCTTAATGGCTAATGGCAAGTATTCAGGCTCTTTTCTCTCTGTATATATCAATTAATTTCTTCATTAATTGGCCTATATATTCTTGTGGTTCATATCTTTTCACTTTTTGAAGAAACTGGTTACCCTCTTTGACCTTAACGCTCTAGCACTTCATCAGCGCTTCTCTTGTTCTTGGCCAGCTGATCATCTCCAATTACAGCACTGATTGCAGTTTTTTAAAGGTCACAGTAGGAAGTAGCATTCAGATGCAGCAAGACTGGCTGGCCAGCTAACCAAATGGGGATAATACCTTCCCAAACATACCTTACAAATGTCATGAGGCAACCTATTAAATTAATAATATTTAAAATGCTATGATGCTCTCTTATATTTCAACACAATCATGTCTAAAGTATATTAAGTGACAGACAGCCTAGTCTTTGTGGGTCATTTTTTGTACATACTTGTACAGTGTCAAGCACAGACAGTCCTTGATTCCCCATTTGATCCTGTCTGCCTGTCACGAATGCAGGTTTGTGAATCCTGCTGATTATGTCAATTTACTATGAATAAGTGACTTTACACAGTTTGATTTAGCAACAGTTAGAATTTACTTGTAGCAAATCGCAGAATTTGATTATATTTTTAATAGCACTCAATCATCAATGATTAATAAAGTGATTAGACAAAATTGATCAAAACAGTGACAGTTACAGATTTGAAGATGGCAAGGTTCACTCTATTACTACATGGAAGAGCATAAAGGAAAATTAAATCACACTGAGTTGGAATGATTCGTAAGGGGATTGCGTATATAGGGGATAAGGCGGACCCACCCATTGAGTCACGAGGTTTAGAATAGACCCCCTTGCTTTCTAAACTCCTTCTCAGAGAGGAGC
This sequence comes from Pelecanus crispus, assembly GCF_030463565.1. Taxonomy (NCBI): domain Eukaryota; kingdom Metazoa; phylum Chordata; class Aves; order Pelecaniformes; family Pelecanidae; genus Pelecanus; species Pelecanus crispus. Next base: position 209,644,734 of record NC_134643.1, read on the forward strand.
CTAGGTGCGGCTAGGTCTAATCTTAGTCTCAGACTTGGTCAACGATTTATATGAATAAGGATAATATATATATGTATATATGTATATCTAGTACACAGAAGAAGTATATAAAGGAAATTGGGTTACACGAGAGAGAGAGAGAGAGGGAGAAATCATATGATGGGGATATGGAAACCCTCCCGTTGAGTCACGAGGTTCAGAATAGACCCCCTTGCTTTCTAAACTCCTTCTCAGAGAGCAGTCTAGGTGCGGCTGGGCCCACTCTTAGTCTCAGACTTGGTCAACGGTTTATGAGAGTAATGCTATAAGAATAATACAGCAGTATAAGACTCCCTTTGAAATTAAATCATACATCTACAGATTACTTAAATTGATTCACGCATGCACACTCACAAATATGAATGCATATATGAAAATGGTATACCTGTTAAAAATTCCCCTTGAGTTCAGTGAAATATTCACGTCTAATGTCTTGGCATTTCTCAACGGGTGAGGGCTGAGCCTCGAGGAGTGAAGGGTTTCAGCCCAAGCTCCACTGTCAGTCTTCGGCAATGGATTTCTGGTTGCAGCAAACTTTCAGAGTTTGCTGGCTCTGAGGGGCGTCTCGCTCAGAGGGAGATGCTGGTGCAGCCCGTGGCAGTCCAGGAGAGCTCAAAGGGCCTCATTTAGGACTGCTGTTTATAGGATTGTGAGATGATTTACTTTAATCACCAGTGAATTTCCATCCAAGCCACAATTTGGGTCGGTAGTTGCTGGAATTCCAGTAACAATGATACCACTCTGTTTCAAGGCTGTCAGGGGTAGCTGTTTGTTCTTGCTCCCCTCGTTAGCCATAATATGAAGATTTTGATAAGGACAGGGCCGCTCTCTGCTTCAGCCATGTAGGAGTTTCTAGTACAATTAAGGGGCGCTTAACTGACTAACTCGCTACACAAAAGCGGCAGCCTGGAATTCCTGAGTTGTAAAGCTGTTGAAGAGAAAGAGGAACGGGGGGCAGGGGGATGCACCACCACACTGCCTACCACAACAAAAGGGCTGTATCTTTTATGATGATGATTCAATCTCATAGTAATGGTAAAAGAGCACAGTTCTTGCTCAGAAGTACTTGGTATCTGGTCCATCCCTTCTTTACAGTTTGCTTTTATTTTAGATTAAGATAGTAATGCTAGGTGATGCAAGCCTGGTTTCTCTTCTCCTTTTATTCTAGCTTTATATACCTGATGATTTCCAAGACTACCAGCAAACGTTTATGTGACTCCATCTTCAGGAAGACAGTAACAAATTATAAACACCACCTAATTTGGCTTCACAGGCAGGAATGTCTCAGGTGCTAGAATTAGAGTCAAACCTAGGCACCTCCAGACTTCACAGGCACATCCAAACAAAGCCAAAAACCCAAATCAGTATAGCTTGGAGACAGCTGGCAACAAATACTGAGCTGCTGTGTTATCTTTGTATGCATAACTTTACCAGAAGTAAAATTAATTTAGAGTATCAGCAGAATGTAGTAAATATCCTGACCTTGGCATAAGAGCATTTCAAGGAAAAGTATCTGGAGGTCTGTTCACATCTAGCAATAGCAGAAATACAAATCACCCTTGCTGGGATTCAGCTCATTTAACTTTCAGTCCCTGCAATGGAGATGCTGGCATGTGTGACAACACTGTAAGCTTTTTGCACAGTTCATAGAGAGGAACTTGCACTTCTAGGACATAGGCTATCTCTTGCACCTTTTCAGATATCTCCTTAAAGAAGAGATAAATCAGGCTCTATCTTTCCCTGACCATGCTCACTGGTTCTCTGGCAGGTGACACTGGCAACTGGGTAACATGTATTGGCAGCCCTATGAGAAAAGAGTGAGGTATGTCCTCTAAAGGAGGCAACTCTAATGAGATCTTGGGTCCAACTTTCATTTGAAATTATTTTTGCAAAATGGCAGAGATGTGGCAGGCAGGGCACTAAACTGCAAAGGAGAACTCAGGAAGCCAAGAGTGATTTCTGCTATTTAAAAGGCAAAGGATGAAAAATACAGATTTTATTTTCAGATTACCTTCTAAGAACAAAACTCCAATGCATTTTTGTTGTATCTGAAGAAGTCTTAGTTTCTTCCAGTCTAATCAAGATAAGACTTTTAGAACAGTGCTAATGACCATTTCAGGGCAATAAGAGCTAGGAAGGGTGTTCAAATGTAACAAACTTATAGATGTCACCTAATCTTTGAGCCACATTCACTGAAATCATAGATTATTTTTTCGATCAAGCAGGAAAAGCTATCAATAAACCTGCAAATAAAATCTCCAGACTATTCAGTGTAAATATCTGCAGACACTGGGAGATTGGTAATGTTTCTAAAGCCTCTTTTTTAATTATGTTATTATATTTTTATTTATTCTATAGAAGTGCTTGAGGCCTTTAGAGAAGACAAAACCTTGTGGCTATCTCCTTACACATTTAATAAAATTATCTGTTACCTTATTGTCATATCTCATGTTTTCTCTCCCTATCCCTTTCCACTTCCTACCAGTCATTACTCTCTCTCCTTTCCATGAACATAAAAAGGACATTTCAGGTAGTGGAACAATGATTATGCCATGTGGATGGTAGCAGGTCCACGCTCAAGCCCATGTTCTAGCCCTATTCAGTTTATTGGTGTTGACGCAGCTCCAACACTACCATCACAGTTCATGGAGAGAAACAAGCAATCCAAGAGAGCAATTCATCATATTCATATTGCTTAACCATTGTCTTGTAGTTACCTATCTTTTTCCTAGACTAGCCTTTTTTGACTACAATGGTTAACTTAGATGTTGAAGTTGGAGCAGGTGAAAAGCAGTCTCACTTCGCAGCTGCCCAATTTGAGTACAATTGCCAGTGGTACTAGGCAAGTAAACGCAGTGGGAGGTATACCATAGATAATTAATTACAAATAGTTTTAAATTAGGGATGTAATATATAAAAGGCATTCTTGAAAATAATTTTCAGTGAGCTTCAGTTCTTCCAGTTATCACAGGATATGTTAATTTTGTTTCTAAGCATGCTGCAGCACATCACTTGTAATTAAAGCCTGTCAGTAGTACACCTGCAGTCAGCCCTCAGGACATTCTTTACTGGACATTGTCTTTTTCATTTCTGCATGGTCTTTAGTTCATTCATTCTCCAGACTGGAAGACATTGTGATGAGTGGGAGCCTTCTGGCTGGAAAAATAGGTGAATGCATTTTATGTTAGAAACTTCCAACAGGGCTTGTCTTACATATGCTATCCCTGCACACCAACTAGGACAGACGCTAAGATCAGGAAACTGTCTTCATGGCAAAATTATTTCACCTCCTAACTCGTACACCAAGTCAAGATAAAAACCACTAAAAACAGCAGACTGCAAAAATTGCTGAATAACTTTCAAGTATTGGAACAGGCTGCCCAGGGAAGTGGTTGAGTCACCACCCCTGGGGTATATAAAAGATGTGTAGATGTGGTGCTTAGGGACATGGTTTAGTGGTGGACTTGGCAGTGCTAGGCTAACAATTGGACTTGATCTTAAAGACCTTTTCCAAAGGTCTTTTCCAACCTAAATGATTCTATGATTCTATGATTCTAAGGCTACCAGCGATCTAATTCAGGAGCAAAGTGTACCTTGGTTTAAGAATTTTCATTGCTCCAGATTAAGAGTAAAATTTTAGATAAGTGTGGGGATGTCTGTCAACCCCACAAAGAAACATAAAAGGGGAAGCTGCTTTCAGCCCATGCTAGCAGACACATAGTGCCAATAAGTGCATAGTAAATAATGTCAAAAGCAGAATAGCAATCAATATACAACCAATTAAAAAAATAGGGAATGTGATGGGGATTTATTTACAATCATTTGAAAACAGAAACAACAATGGAAAAGTCCAAGAACACATACCACTTTCACTGACTATGACACTTGTAGCCTGGGCAGATGTGATTCTAAACCATGCCTGATATAAATGCCATTTACTATCATTGTATTGAGAGAAGGTACTTTCCCTACAAAGCCTTCCATGGTCTGTTCAGTATATAGATGGATTCATCAACATTCATTTAATAAATTGGCTAATTATGTTGAGAAGTGTTTGGTGACCCTAACAAAGCTACCCATTTCTTTAGTCTGCCTTTCAGGCAAGCAGCTCAGAGTGCAGCAAAAGGTGTGTAGTTACAGATAATGGAAACAGACTGGAGTGACTAGGCAGAAGCATGGCTAAATAGCTTTTAAATGAGATTGGAAGAGTGGGAGGGAGGAGATATGATAGAGGTCATCTCAAAGAGAGTGCATAGCAGAGTGGGGTGCAGGAATGAGCAGCTCTTGCAAGTTGAGATAAAGAATTGGAAAGATGCTTCTCCCCCACTGGATGACTGGAGATTAACTCTGAGAGTGCTGTTGTTACTTACTCTCAAAACAACATCAATAACTATTCTTTCATTTTCTTCTTTTTTCCTGCCTTTCTACCCTATATGAAGCTATATGCTTTTCACCTTCAGAAGCAAACAAAATCCATCATTCTTGTTCAATAGCCTAACTCAAGCTCTTCATGGGCACAAGAACCAGTAGACCCTTTCACCAGCCAAGAAACAGTCAGTCACTATGGGTGTAATTAGTTTTACTTTGTCCTATTACATAGCAAGTACAGTGAAAAACTTTCAAAAAGTGAAAGCCTATGTCAGAAGGGAAAGAGCCCAAACTTTTGTTCCTCAGCTTTCTGAACATGTCTTGTCAAGATGCAGAACCCCCTCTTATAGTGGGATTCATTTCCCACTTAGGCGAATCTCCCTGCAGAGATTCCTGTCACTTACTATGAATTATGGAGGGAACCATAGACTCACTCCCTGGAGATACTTGAAACCTGACAGAGCATGGGACTGAACAACCTTCAGTAGGTGACTGTGCTTGCTCAGAGGGTGGGGCTAGATGATCTCCAGAGGTCCCTTCCCACTTCTGCCACTCTGTGATTTTGTGAATCACTAAAAAACATGTTGGGCCAGATAGCTATGTTTTAGGTGACTGAAGTTAGATGAGTTGAGTCCAAGCCTTTGAGATTATGCTAGATCTTGAAGAATATGAGATTATGCTAGATCCTGAAGGTCACAAGTGGTGTTCCCAAGGGCTCTGTTTTGGGGCCAGTCTTGTTTAATGTCTTTATCAACAATCTGGATGAGGGGATTGAGTGCGCCCTCAGTAAGTTTGCAGATGGCACCAAGCTGGGTGGGAGTGCTGATCTGCTCGTGGGTAGGAAGGCCCTGCAGAGGCATCTGGACAGGCTGAGGCCAATTGTATGAGGTTCAACAAGGCCAAGTGCCGGGTCCTGCACTTGGGTCACAACAATCCCATGCAATGCTACAGGCTTGGGGAAGCGTGGCTGGAAAGCGCCCGGCGGAAAAGGACCTGTGGGTGTTGGTCAACAGCCGGCTGAACATGAGCCAGCAGTGTGCCCAGGTGGCCAAGAAGGCCAACAGCATCCTGGCTTGTATCAGAAATCATGTGCCCAGCAGGAGCAGGGAAGTGATCATCCCCCTGTACTCGGCACTGGTGAGGCTCCACCTGGAATACTGTGTCCAGTTTTGGGCCCCTCAATACAAGAAGGACATTGAGGTGCTGGAGTGTGTCCAGAGAAGGGCAACGAAGCTGGTGAAGGGTCTGGAGCACAGGCCTTATGAGGAGCGGCTGAGGGAACTGGGGTTGTTTAGCCTGGAGAAGAGGAGGCTGAGGGGAGACCTTATTGCTCTCTACAAGTACCTGAAAGGAGGTTGTAGTGAGGTGGGTGTTGGTCTCTTCTCCCACATAGTTAGCGATAGGACGAGAGGAAATGGGCTCAAGCTGTGCCAGGGGAGGTTTAGATTGGATATTAGGAAAAATTTCTTCACGGAAAGAGTAGTCAAGCCTTGGAACAGGCTGCCCAGAGAGGTGGTGGAGTCACCATCGCTGGAAGTGTTCAAAAAACGGGTAGATGTGGCACTCTGGGACATGGTTTAGTGGGCATGGTGGTGTTGGGCTGATGATTGGAGTGATGATCTTAGAGGCCCTTTCCAATCTTAATGATTCCTAGTTTTACTTGTCAAAAAAATAATCCAGCCACCAAGCCAGAAAACATGAATTTATTTATTATTCTACCCTTAATTGGTTTAGTGGTGGACTTGGTAATGTTAGGTTAATGGTTGGACTGGATGATCTTAAATGTCTTTTCCAACCTAAACAATTCTATGATTCTATAATATGCCCTATAAAGAAAAGTCCTAAATAAACTATTAACACTGAGCTGGCCACTCACTCCCAGGAGGTGAGCTGCCCTTCTGCCTGTTGAGGTCTCAGAGGAAAAACAGGCTAGGAGAACTGTTGCAAATAGTTGTTTTCTTTCTCATGTATTCTTCTTTTTTTTTTCCCCCAACTTCTAAGACTGCTGAAAGGAAGAACTGGGATCCCACTACCTGTATGGGAAAAGAGCTGATCTGGCATGCATAATGATAACCAGAAACACCTGGGAACATCTGGCATGAAGGCAGTGTTGTAGGCAGCCATGGTCAATGACACCAAGTGTAGTTATCTCCCCAACTTGTTAGAGGTGTCTTTAAAAATAGGTGACATAGTGCCTGTTTTAGAAAGAAGAGCATGAAATATGCATTATTTGTTGCTACAGTTAGTTCATGCTAAAAAAAAAAAAAAGTAATTTCTGTGGTTTAACACATTTTTTCAGAGGCTTAGAAGTGGCAAGATTCTGCCCTGAATATTGATGACAGCATGCAGTAGGGCATGGAGGGCTGTAGTGCACAGCTTGCACTGAGATGATCACACAGCACCATCCTGCAACACAATGCCGTGAAAATGTAGGTCACTGAGGGCTTCCACACAGTGAGCAGAGGCTGCCAAGGGGCAGCACTCGCTGCATCCCAAGGTGCTAATATGGAAACACAAAACCATTGAGGTCCTTCTTGCCAGGAAATGCTGAAGAAAAGCCTATAGGGTTGAGCAACAAAACACACCCTGACCTCCTACAGAAAAAGACAATGGGACTGGGAAGGGAAAGAAACCAATATACGAACTGGATAATGATTGGACATCTTACAGATATTACTGTTTCATGAAGAGATGAGGGAACTTCTGGAACAATACTGCTGAAGTTTGGGCTTGTCGACAGCAACACAATTTAGTGAGCAGTTCTTACAAAACCAAACTGTGAGAACAGTTACTGTCACAGCTTCCATTATTGTTAAATCTCATGAGATTTTTAGGTACAATTTTACTTGAAAGAATCAGAGGTGGAAACCATCTGAATCCTTTCATTCAAAATTAGATGTCATTTGGGTTTTTCAACAAATCTTAGGTAATTTTCTGGTGCAATGCTTGCTGCATTCCTGTTTTTAAATGGTTGCAGAGTTTGGCAGTACTTCTCAGAACTTTAATATCCCATAGAAAGAATTTAATGTGGAATGCATTTTAGTTGTTTATTTTAAGCTTAATCTTAGCTTTTTTAACCTTACACTGCAGAGCCCATGAATGGCTCCTATGGGTTTTTGTAGGGCACAAGATGTGTAAGAACTGATGTTTGGTCCAGAAGCTGTTTACATTCATGCTTGACTTTCAACATTTGGACGGCAATCATGGAAGAACACTCCCATATTTAGTTCATGATCAGGACCTCATAAGAAAAGATAGTATTGGAATGTCTGAAAGCACAGACAAATGTGTCAGTATGGCAGATGCCACACTTCCAGTCATACTGCTTGATAATGTGCAAATCTAGTCCCATATTATATGTATTACATGGTAACGGATGATTGTAAATGCTAGAAGAAAAATGTCACTGTGTTGCTTTCAGGGTAATTGCTAGGGAGCAAGGCTGATTTCCTTGAAATGTGGAGTCAGAGCCCTTTGATGAAAGGATTGAAGAGTTCATTTTTATCTCCAGTATAGAGAAGCTGGATGTTTACTCTTCATTTTCTGTGTGCCCTTTTTGCTCCAAAGGAATAACAACAACAAAAAAAACCCTCTTGTGCCTGCAGAGTTTGAAAGGATAAGAAGACTCTTTGGTAGCTTAAATGTCCCTACGATTTTCTCATTTCTCCTAGCACTATCCTCTCGAGTAAAACAAAGCTTTTTCTAGAAAGGTACCTATTTCTTCTTTCTGTTTCAAAGCCAGCATTTCTACTAAACCCTGGAACAGAGCCTGTACAAGGATGAAATATTCCCATAAAATTATTTTCAAAGGTAGTGTCAATTTTGATACAGTATTCACACCTTCAGCACAGAGAAGCTGGCAGAGAAATGTTCAGAGACTGAATGAAAATCTTGGGGAAAAGCTGAAGCTCAACAATGCAAAATTCCAGTTTGACAAGCCCAAAGCATAAATAAATAATCCAACATTTTATTCACCTTCTGGCTACATTCATTTTAAACTTTTGTCTGTTACCTTGAAAGGCTAAGGCTTGTTTTTTACCAGGGAAGAGAAAGCTGAAACTGTCACATAGCATGAGGATACCAGCAGCTAGTACTTGCATGAAAACGCAATCAGTTTTGAAACCAAAATAAACGCAAAAAACTTGACAGGTCATTTTATAGCTGGCTTTCAGATAAGAATGCAGGGCCAAAGGCATTGTCATCTTCTTGGACAGTGTTTATAAGGCCTGACATAAATACAGTCCATGTATTCAGGGAGTCCTTGAGTGTTTCCAGCTTTGACAAATCATGTCATTTTTGGTGTCCTGTCAGACCTTATCTGTAAAGCCTCCATGAGCTCCAAATTTACTAGCTTTTCTGTCCCATCATGAAACTTTGGTTAATTCTCCCATGTTTATGCTTGCTTGGGATGCTGAATCAAGGCTACCCAGGAGGTAGGCACAGCTCTGGCTCCCAACTCTGCCTGCTGTGGGCTTCTGTGTGTAAGGGCAGGGAAGAGGTAGTAACCAACACTTGCTACTGGAGAGGAGGACAGAGCAAAATTAGCCAAGCACTTTAGGGCAACTCTGCTATGCATTTTCTCCTCTTATCCTAAGATCATCATGTTAGTTTGCTCCCAGCTGTAGGAAACAGGGAAGAGAAAATATGCTGCAGCTGTTGCCCTAGACTGGATTTTGTTTTCCATTAATGAAGTCTTCCATGGGCTCAGCATTACACATTATAATGTAGCTGAAATCTAGCATTATGTTGACACGTATGGTGTGGATGGTCAAAAGGTGGAAAAGACAGAAAACATGTACAAAAGGAAAGAAGATCATATACATAGACATATATGTAATTTATGGGGACCAGTCTGATGATTAAGGAGCTCACAGACTCAAGCTCTTCCCACGCTTTGCTGGAGAAAAAGACTTAACTTCAGTTCTCCCCTACACCAGCCTGAAGAGCTGGAGTGTCACCAAGAGATTACTGTGTGCCATATTGTGCAAAGAGGAGTAGCAAAAGACATGCTCCCCTCTTTCCCAAAGCATCTTGGAAGAAAAATTGTTTCCTGCAGCAATCCCTTGGGCATTGATTATCCCAGTTCAAGAATTTATTATGAAAATATGACTGAGATCTAAGGGAAGACTCTGGGTTTTGCTCAGTAAAAGAAGACTTTGCAAGTCAGAGATGGAATCAAATATGTCCATGTTTAGTGACCAGCCAGGAAAAGCAATATATGAACGCCTACGTCCATTTATTCATGCCAATGCCCCTAAGTCTGTACAGACGTCTTCTTATTTAGCCTTGTGGGAACTGGATAACATGACAGTCTAGGGGTGAAGTTGTAGAAGTTACTCTATTATCATGATGTTTCAGCTGCTGATTTAGACAAAGCAAGATTTTTGACAGGAAGAAATTTTGTCTAAATTCATCATAAGCAGCTTATGAAAATATACGTGACAGGAAGAAAGTTGATATTAGAATCATAGAATAGAATCATAGAATCTTTTAGGTTGGAGAAGACCTTTAAGATCATCCAGTCCAACCATTAACCTAACATTACCAAGTCCACCACTAAACCAATTAAGAGTAGAGTAGCAACGCCACGCTTCCTGGCTTGGTGGCTGGATCATTTATAATGAAAGTAAAAACTAGGAATCATTAAGATTGGAAAGGACCTCTAAGATCATCACTCCAATCATCAGCCCAACAACACCATGCCCACTAAACCATGTCCCAAAGTGCCACGTCTACCCGTTTCTTGAACACTTCCAGCGATGGTGACTCCACCACCTCTCTGGGCAGCCTGTTCCAAGGCTTGACTACCCTTTCTGTGAAGAAATTTTTCCTAATATCCAATCTAAACCTCCCCTGGCGCAGCTTGAGCCCATTTCCTCTTGTCCTATTGCTAACTACATGAGAGAAGAGACCAACACCCACCTCCCTACAACCTCCTTTCAGGTAGTTGTAGAGAGCAGTAAGGTCTCCCCTCAGCCTCCTCTTCTCCAGACTAAACAACCCCAGTTCCCTCAGCCGCTCCTCATAAGACCTGTGCTCCAGACCCTTCACCAGCTTCGTTGCCCTTCTCTGGACACGCTCCAGCACCTCAATGTCCTTCTTGTATTGAGGGGCCCAAAACTGGACACAGTATTCCAGGTGGAGCCTCACCAGTGCCGAGTACAGGGGGATGATCACTTCCCTGCTCCTGCTGGGCACATGATTTCTGATACAAGCCAGGATGCTGTTGGCCTTCTTGGCCACCTGGGCACACTGCTGGCTCATGTTCAGCCGGCTGTTGACCAACACCCACAGGTCCTTTTCCGCCGGGCGCTTTCCAGCCACGCTTCCCCAAGCCTGTAGCATGGCATGGGATTGTTGTGACCCAAGTGCAGGACCCGGCACTTGGCCTTGTTGAACCTCATACAATTGGCCTCAGCCTGTCCAGATGCCTCTGCAGGGCCTTCCTACCCACGAGCAGATCAGCACTCCCACCCAGCTTGGTGCCATCTGCAAAGTTACTGAGGGCACAACTCAATCCCCTCATCCAAAACAGAGCCCTGGGGAACACTGCTTGTGACTGGCCACCAACTGGACATGACTCCATTTACGACAATTCTCTGGGCTCAACCACCCAACCAGTTTTTTACCCAGCAAAGACTACGCCCATCCAAGCCATGAGCAGACAGTTTGTCCAGGAGAATTCTATGGGACACTGTGTGAAAGGTTTTGCTGAAGTCCAGGTAGATGACATCCACAGCCTTTCCTTCATCCACCAGGTGGGTCACCAGGTCATAGAAGGAGATCAGGTTGGTCAAGCAGGACCTGCCTTTCATAAACCCATGCTGACTGGGCCTGATCCCCTAGTTTATCTGCACATGCCTGTTGAGATCACTCAATATGAACCGCTCCATAACCTTCCCTGGCACCGAGGTCAGGCTGACAGGCCTGTAGTTACCCAGATGCTCCTTCCGGCCCTTCTTGTAGATGTGCATCACATTGGCAAGCCTCCAGTCATCAGGGACCTCCCCTGTTAACCAGGACTGCTGATACATGATGGAAAGTGGCTTGGTGAGCTCCTCCACCAGCTCCCTCAATACTCTCGGGTGGATCCCATTCAGGCCCATAGATTTGTGAGCGTCCAGGTGGTGTAGCAGGTCATTAATTGCTTCCTCCTGTACTATGAGGGTTCCATTCTGCTACCCATCCCTGTCTTCCAGCTCAGGGGGCTGAGTACCCTGGAGATGACTGGTGTGGCTATTAAAGACAGAGGCAAAGGCGGCATTAAGTACCTCAGCCTTTTCCTCATCCTTGGTGACAATGTTCCCCCCCACATCCAGCAAAGGATGGAGATTCCCCTTGGCTCTGCTTTTATTGTTGATGTACTTATAAAAACATTTTTTATTATCTTTTACAACAGTGGCCAGATTGAGTTCTAGCTGCAGAGAATATTTTCATCCGGGCAGAGCAATGGTAGAGTAACTTCATGGCTGGGCAGATAACTAGAAAGGCAGCTGGAGACATCAGCTCAGTTTTATAGTTACAGAATGTTTTTTTGAGGAAAAAAGGGATGAAAAACTATAAAACATGCTTAATCTTAAGTTTTTGGGGGGTTTTGTTTTGGTTTTGTTTCCACACAGCATTGAATGCACAATGCAACTAGAATTTTCCAAGCTTCCTGCTCCAGCTATCCCAAATAGAAACTCATTATCATTAAGTAGGGAGAGTAAAAATGATGGATTTTGGAGCAGAAATTGAAATGTATATATATATACACACATACATATATATATGTCTTCATACATCATTAAACTGTGTGATGTTTCAATATACAGAGCAATAATAGGCTGACATTCCTGTTCAGTAGTTTTTGTGGAGTTTTGTGAAGTGTTTAAAGAACTCCAAAGAAATCAGTGCACTTCTCTACCTCCCCCATGCAACAGAGAATAGCAGGGAATGAATAGGGATAAAACTACTTATACCATGCTGGTGAGAGACAGCAAACATTTCCTGATCCTCTGAGGAGAATCAAGAAAACTTTCCTTTGACTCAGAATTGAGTTCGTAATGAGAAAAATTTCCAGAAAGAAAAAGGTGTCTTCAAAGGTTTGCATGAAGCAAGATCCCTTAATGTGGCCATGGATGCCCCTCTGGAGAGCAGCATTTCTGCTGTGAATTATTAGACAAGACATTTACAGAGTTTGCCTGCCAGAATCTGGAATTCTTACTTGCCACTGCAGATTCATTTGACATAGAAACTGTAAATAGTATCTAGATACATCACCAGATGTAGCAGAGCATCACCAGTATGACCACTTCTGTTTCTGGGCCTTCCATTGTCAAGGGAGGAAATATTTTCCACCTGAAAATGGTAAGACACAGTGACAACAATACCCCTGAGTCTGTGACAGGTTTCTCTTTGAGTCTCTTCTCTGGGACTTGTACTTCTCTGTTCATCCCCAACATCCATAAGCTGCTTTTAGCGTGCAGCAGCTGCCTGCTCTGCTGAGTCTCTACAGAAACTCGATTAAACAACCATTCTGTTACAGCCATGAAAAGAGTTTATTTTGATGCCTCAAAACGTGTGTTTGGAAGCCATTGCTAGCACAAAAGCTTGGCTGAATATCTAATGTAGAAAAAGCATCCCTCAGGAGAGACCAAACTTGTTTTTAGAAAAGGAAGGTTTGGCTGTGAAGTGGGCTTTAGGGACATTTCCTCTTTTTTTCCTCAACATGCTCAGTCTAGTCCTTCTGCAGAAGCTTCATTCCATGAGCGAAACCCACACATTTCCCTTTTCCCACCCTCACTGCCCTTTTTCTGGGACTCAATTTGCTGAAGTACAGTAGGGGATGCAGAGTACCTAGTTGAAATGTCTTCTCAGTGTTGACATGTAAAGACAACAGCAGAAGAGTCTGGTAATTCACACATAATACGGCTGGAAGAGAGTTAGAAAGAGTTGGATTCACTCAGCTTTGCCTTGTTGGACCCTGCATTAAGCATCAGGTTGACAAAAAAGCCAAAAGGGGGATCCAGGTTAGCAGAGGCAGTCAGGAGTGCAAGCAGAACTCTGTGTCTGAACCTGTGAGCAAAGCCAGGCTGGGGACAGCAGCTGGCCAGGGCTTGGGTCTTGTTAAACCCCTACTGAGGCAGGGTCAGGCTGATGTGGGACGTCTGCCTTGAATTTGCTCTTTGGCATTCATGGTTATTGTGAAGTTAGCCAGCTGCATCTGATGTCCTGTCTGAGGAGTGTCAGAGTAACCACAAAAAATATTTTCATTTGTTTCATCTAATTGGCAACTTAATGGTGTTTTGTCATGAGTCTGGGGCAATGTGGCTTATTGTGTGGGAGTCCAGACAAATATAATTCATGTCTTGTTCTGCCTGTGAGAGAAACCTTAGAAATTTGATGAATTAATTCCCTTTTGAGCTGAAGAATAATTGGATAACAGAGCCTGTCATTAAGATAATAACTGCAGATCTGCTGCCTTTGGCATTTGTGCGCAATACCTTACAGAGCCTTCCTGCTTGGCAGCTTCTGAGAGCACCGTTCTTTGATTCCTGATCCTTCCCATCCTCTGCACAGGGAGACCAAGTACTCAGGGGCCAACAGTGTTCAGCTCTGGCAGTGGATGGTTGCAGTGGAGTCCTTCAAAGCTGAAGAAATGCTTCAAATTTATCTCATAGTTTGGAAGGTTAGCAGATGGGCTGAAAGATCTGATCCACAGTTTTAAAAAATAATGGTTATTAAATCTTAGGACATGGGTTTTGGTGTAATACCCATTGAAAATGATAATTGACTACTGTAGCTGCAGGGAGCTGGCAAGTTCATGTGTGACTGGGGAAGCAGAGGAGGAGTGAGATCAGGCAAAATCACTGATCTGGAAACAGAAGATGGGGCCCTACTGAGCCTAGGTGGCTGAGGGGTGAGCTTTGAGAAGATGCCTAGTGCCAAAGGAGCTTCACCCTCTTCAGCTGCCTCCATGGGCATGTGCTGATTCCTCGAGCTGCTTTCTGCCCACCCTCCCTGGGAGAAAAGGAGTATGGGGAATGGTGACCTTTAAAGCAGTTCAGATTTTAAACTTACTCTTTACCTACCTGTCCTGAACTGTTTTGTCTGTGTTAGAATGATAAACTCATCCCTAAATAAAATAAAAGAGAAAGAATACTAACCAGCCCACAAATGATTGATCATCTGGGATCAATCAAAACTACATTCAACATGAAATTGCACCTAGTGTTTATAATTAGCGGCAAGTGCAAGTGACAGGTTAAATACAGAAAAATATCAGAAAAACACACTGCAAAACAAAATGCATTTACCAAAATGCAAGAACGGAAGCTGGGCAGTAAACCAGCAGACCAGTAAACATTTTTCAGATCATGAAGAAATATCAACCTTCCTGATCTCTTATAAAGTTCTATTTATCATCACGGCATTTTTGTTGCTTTTTTTTAACGTAATAGAGACTCTACAGTTCCATGGACCAGCCCCTGGCCTCACAGTGTCACAGCCCAGATTTTAGGAACAAACACACTAAACAGATTCACTGAACTGGTTGGAGTGGAAGTAGCTTGCATGATGGTTTGTGTGATGTTACACAACTTAGTGTAAAAACCTACAAATATCAACAGGGCAAAAGGGGCATTCACTTTTTCCTGTCCTGTAAGATTAAGCAGCCTGGAATAGCAGTTGCTGTTCAGGGGTGCTACTTCAATGCCTGTAACTCTTTGCATCGCATTCTCACTACTTTTTCCAGTGCATTGAGTTCTGCAGCTCAACAGTTACTGGAACTGAGATTTTGAAAGAAGATTCTACCTGGCATTGAAGTTTGTCTGAAATCCCAAAAAAATATGTTTTTTTTGAGGAGGAGTTGAGGGGGGAAACATGGTTTCAGCTTATGCTAAAACAATGCTGACAAAGTTCACTTTGAAATTATCTCTCAACCTTGTGCTTTGAAATAGGGGTGCCTTATTCAGCTAAGTGATGCTCTTTGTGTTGCCAATGTCTACCCTCATTTGGCCACACTTTGCAGCTTTCAAAACCTGCAATATTTATCTGCTCGGTTGATGCTACTTAGAGTTGGTTGCTAAAATCTTCAGAAATTTTGTATAAATCAAGTATATGCAGCAGAGATCTTAGCAATATCTATAGGGGAGGTGGTGTTGGGGAAGAAAACTGGTCATGGCTTTGCGGTGTTGGGGAGACTTAAATGGAGATTGCCTAAGCAATGAAATGGAGCACCTGGGAAATGGAGGAAGAAGTGGAATAGACTAACAAGAAGAGAAAAGCTGGTAACTGGATTTTGGTTTAGAAACTTAAAAGCCAACGAGGATATTAAAAGTGGATGGACAAAGGCACTGGAAAACTGTAGCACTGGGACGAGGCACTGGTCGGACAGAGGATCTGCGATAATTAATATGATGGGACTGAAAGCCAGAAATAGCTGGGGAAGGGAGGGGAGGTCCAGATGGAGACTGACAAGGACGAAGCTAGATGATAAGACAGTTACATGGGGATGGGTTAAAGCCTGAGGATTTTGTTCTCAGCTGCTGACAGCTACTTCCTTGTCTTTTGGGAAAGCTGTAGGAAAAAGTTTATGACTGCTAGGTCTCTACAGACAGATTCATCCAGTGCCCAGTTTAGCCTTTGCCTGTGTGTGACAATGCTCCTACCTCCCCCAGCACCTCCACAAACACACAAGGGGAATCAGATGGTTCCTATCCCCCAGAAATGCCTTTTCATTGAATATAAGGTTACCCAGAGAGAATCTGGCTAAATACTGGATTTCTAGAGAGGCAGAAGTAGGCTGTTTAATGCTTTCAGCCTGGGAGGAAGGGAAACTGCTGGAAAGATGAGTTACTAACAGCTCCCTCAATAGCACAACAAAAAGGTGACATCCATGGCTTCTGGCAGTCTTTCTAAAACTGCAATGGACCAAGTATTTCCAAGAGTTTCCAGATTATTTCATCCATGCGTTGCTAAACATTTCAGGACAACATACGAGTTACAGAAGAGACATAGTGGGGGGCTTAGGGTTTAATTTTTCATTCTTTTGTAACCAAAGAGAAGACAATTCAGCCACAACATGCTCTTTCTTCTCTCACAGACATCTTTTTCCCTTCATAATGCACGAAGCATTCCTGTTGTCTCTGCGTTGTGCCCTTAGAAGATGCATTTCCTCTGCTCTATAGTAAAATGCTAAATCCACTAGAGGGGGCATCTATCCTACCCTATTTTTGCCATGCTGACAGTCCCTCCAGTTTCCTTTGGCTTTTGAGACTCCTTATTCTTTCTTCCCCGGTGACTACCCTACTCTACAGCTAAGTTCCTAATGGAGCCCTTTCATTGAAATCTTACCCTAACTCTATCTTTATGCATGAACAAGTATTTAGAAAATCCAGTACGTCTATGCTGTTTATCAGAATTCTTTTTGACCTCTGTGGGAAAAGCCATTTTTCATCCAGATGTTTCCCTTCCCCTTTAACAACTCTAATATTGCAGAACAATGATCTGAGCTTCTTATAAGGCTCTTGTTATCATGTATTGATTCTACTGGTGTTTCAATAACTTAAGTTGGAAAAAAAGATCTAAATTATATATAAGCTGACAAAGTAGAAATTTTTTTGAGTTACAGAATAAAGAAACAGACTAGCATGTACCAGAGTAATGTGTGTCTTAAGGACTGAAGATACTCACTCTTACATGTCCTTTTAAACTCTGAGGTGATGGCACCCAGACACAGGATGGTGACAATTGCTGTGAACTGTCCTCTTGTTATGGGCTGCAGCAAGCTTTTTTTTTTTATTATTTCCTATTGTTGTGCAGCATATTAGAATAGAAGCTGTGTATGTGGCTTCCCACATCAGTGCTGGAGGCTGCTGCATCTTGGTGGGAGGGAACTGTGATGCATGCCTGTGGAGAGCTTGTAATGTGCTTTGGTTTAGAAAGCACCCTGTTAACATAAAATATTGCTGTTTCCTACCTCAATAAAAATTGTCCACAAAATGAAAAAGGTTGAAAAAATACCAAAACTGAATAATATTCAGCTCTCCCCACAGCCACCTTGTTAATTTAGAAGCTTAGGAAGGCAATAAAACAGAACTGAAAATAGAGCTTGCTTGTAGAGCTATAGCAGTGCTCATGGTCTGAGGTTTACCACATCCCCCAAGGCCAGAGAAGGATTGATCTACACAGTATATTTCTAACGATTATTTGTCAAATTTGGTTTCCATAATGGAGGTACCAGGATTAACGTTTTCCTGGCAGATTATTCCGTAGTTTGATAGAGCATATTTTCCTGTTCTTCAGACTCATTTGTCCTCTTCTTACTTCTGCTGCTCTGTTGCATCTCAGGTTAGACTTCACCATAATTCAAGAAAATTTTTGTTCCAGTTCTTTGCCTGAAAATACTATGGAAATTTATCTTTAGCACAACAGTTTTCCCTATAAACCCAACTTTGGAAAAATGAATAAACAGATTTGTTTCACTTTGTGTCCAAAGGCCAACAAATTCTGGACAGCAGATGTCCTGGTCAAGGTGCTTCCACCGAGAATACCAGATGTCCAAAGTATCTAGGGAAAGCACTTTAGTACACATCAGCAAGTGTTATCTGAGTAAATGAATGAGAGGTTATACCTTTTGTGGCTTGGATCCAACCCATCTGGGGCTTTCCAGTACCAGACGTATTTGAATAACAGTGTCGGCTTCCATGCATTGAGTGCTTTTTAAAGTATGGCTCCCATGACAGCAATGACTGTCCTGCTAGTGGCCTCTGATGAAGCAGAGGGAGTGCTGGATAACTTCAAGTGATGGCTCCAGGTATCTGACCAACTGTTAGCAATTTCTGTGGTAGGAAAGACCAAAATGATTCAGGAACAACCAAAGGCCTCCTGTGGGCAGCTGAACCCTGACCTTCATTACAGAAGAAACAGTGCGAAGCAAAGTTTAGCTCGTGCTAATGCGCCAGCAACAAACTCTGCATTGCACATGAAAGTTTCTTCTTTCTTTCCTGTACTGCTCACAGGTGAGAAGACACTGTCCACAGTGGTGTGAGCAGAAGCCAACAGGAGCAGTAACTATTCCCTTACTGCTGACCATCAGGTCTCATTGTGTTCCCAGTAACACTATCCCTCCCCAACACAGATAAGAGCCTTGCAGAGTCAGTGTCACAGGCTCCTACTCTGTTCCTTCCTAAAATACACTAGGAAAATGTCTGGTGTTAAAATATGAGACTTTTTTTTAGCCTTCGACGTCATATTTCTTACTCAAATTCAGTAGGTGCCCACACTGAGACAAGGCTGAAAGTGGCACAGCCAAAGGGAAGCTAAGAGCCTGGGTTTTAAAATACATTGCTTTATGTTGAGTTTTTTTGAAGAAAGATGAAAGTAATACATGTGAGACATTGTACATCTGTTGTGGTTTAACCTGGCAGCCAGCTAAACACCACGCAGCCGTTCGCTCACTCTCCCCCTCCCCAGTGGGATGGGGGAGAGAATCAGGAAAAAAAAGTAAAATTTGTGGGTTAAAATAAAGACAGTTTAATAGGACAGAAAGGGAAGGGAAAATAATAATAATAATAATAATAATAATAATAATAATAATAATAATAATAGTAATATACAAAACAAGTGATGCACAATGTAACTGCTCACCACCTGCTGACCCAGCTAGATCCCGAGCAGCGACCGCAGCCTCTTGGCCAACTCCCCCCAGTGAGCATGACGCCATACGCTATGGAATAGCCCTTTGGTCAGTTTGGATCAGCTTTTGTGGCTGTGCCCGCTCCCAGCTTCTTGTGCACCTGTCAGAGCATGGGAAGCTCAAAAAGTCCTTGACTAGTGTCAGCACTATTTAGCAACAACTAATCCATCAGTGTGTTATTAACGTGTCCTGGTTTCGGCTGGGATAGAGTTAATTTTCTTCCTAGTAGCAGGCATAGTGCTGTGTTTTGGATTTAGGATGAGAAGAATGTTGATAAGACGCCGATGTTTTTAGTTGTTGCTGAGTACTGCTTATGCTACTCAAGGACTTTTCAGCTTCCCATGCTCTGCCAGGGGAACAAGAAACTGGGAGGGGGCACAGCCACAATAGTTGATCCAAACTGACCAAAGGGCTATTCCATACCATATGACATCATGCTCAGTATATAAACTGGGGGGGGTTGGCTGGGGAGCAACGATCGCTGCTCGGGAACTGTCTGGGTATCAGTCGGTGGGTGGTGAGCAATTGCATTGTGCATCACTTGCTTTGTATATCATTATTATTATTATCATTATTATACTCTTACTATTAGCATTACTATTTTACTTTATTTCAATTATTAAACTGTTCTTATCTCAACCCAGGAGTGTTTCTCACTCTTACTCCTCCGATTCTCTCCCCCATCCCATCGGGGTAGGGGGAGTGAGCAAGCGGCTGCGCGGTACTGAGTTGCTGGCTGGGGCTAAACCACGACATAACATTATTCTCAAACTAAATCCAAACCACAGGACTATGTCAGCTACTAGGAAGAAAATTAACTCTGTCCCAGCTGAAACCAGGACAACATCATACAGTGTCTTGAAATAAAATACATTAAAAATTAGCTTTCAAAGAGCAGCCAATCTGACCCAGAATGTATTAGAACGGAGCACAAAATGTAATTAAAAGCAAATAGCATGTGATAAATTGAATATATGAGATGGCATGATGAAATTGCAGCAATCTTATTATATGCAAAGAGGCCATGCCCAATTGGATATGGTAAATACTGAACTGTGTATGTAGCACTGAAACACTGATGTCACTCAGCAGATGACGAGAATGGTATAAGTTAAGGAAAAGGACAGAGAGGAAGCAAATAGACTCTTATCGATATGAAGGCACAAGTTTAACATAAAGGCCTATCAAGTATACCATATGTATAAAATATGAAAATATTGTTTAAAAAAAAATCTAGTCTGAATGCTGGTTTTTTCCTTTAAATCTTTTGAGAGGTAAACCTTCAGGGAATACATGTAAATGATGCCTGAACTTGATAAACTGAGACTGATTTACTGCAAAAATTGGATCCAACCACATGCACTGAAGAACATTGAGCAATATGGTGGCAAGATCATAGAATCATAGAATCATAGAATGCTTTAGGTTGGAAGGGACCTTGAGAGATCATCGAGCCCAACCCCCCTGCAGATATCACATTACTCACTCGATTTTGCTCAAGAGGCTTTTTGAAGACATTTTTCTAATTTTACCAAGCATATATGAGTTTACCTGAGAAAAAGGAACTATGTTAACCGCTACAGAATATGCAGAAGCAAAAGCAAAAAAAGGTCTTGTGACCGCTTGAAGAAATGATGATCTTGTAGTCATGAAAGCAGCATTTTTATGTCTACAGAAATGAGATGAAGAAAGTTTACACTTACTGCTAGCACAGCAAGCAGTGCAGCCTGTGTTATACTTGCATGCTTTCTTTTTGCATTCATAGAATGGGTATTTTCCTGTTCACAAAGGTTTTACAAAATTTCCACTCCTCTGAACCGCATTACAGGCTGTAGTACACAGACACATGGGTACGGCCTGTGCAGACAGACCTGTGATCCGTTTCCCTGCAGTCCAAGAAGGCCAACTCCCAGATGACTCTGACTGGGCTGTGGCTAGGAAATCCCCAAAGCTCTTGGTTTGAAGAATTGAAGATCATCAATGGGGAGCAAAAAAGATACAGCATTGGAAGATAAAACTTGTCAAAACGAACTCTTCAGAAAACCATTTCAGCTATCAAACACATTCATTGAAACTTTTTTTTTTTTTAATTGCTTTGAAGCTGATAGAATAAGGGGACATGTGATGTGACTGTAGGGCACGTTCTCCCTACAGTAAAAGGGTATTTTATCACGGAGGTCACAGGTGCTATTGCAATCAGTGGAGAGTCTACCCTGCTGGTTTTTTAATACTCAGGCTGCAATGTTTTGACTCCCCTCCTGAGAAGGTTGTTAGGATGGTAATCTAAGACTTAAACTTTACTTCTACTTAGACACCAATCGTCTCAGTGCCTGCCTTCTTTTCATAACAACAGTCACTCCAGCTTTTCGTAATGATAGAGATCACTCTGCAAATACAAGAAAAGTTACTAACCCTGGCTGCCCTTATTTGTGAAGCCGCAGCCACTGCAGGAGGGCTGGCAGAATGAGCACGTTATAATGCACAAGGCCAAACCAATCTGCAGTGCATGGGAGAGAGGTGTAATCAGTGCTACCTTCTCATTGTAATGCTTAATAAAAATAGATAATAAAACGTTTGGAGTACTGTTGAAGCAAAATGCTAGTTAAAATGAACCTGATAATAAAAGGCTCAGTGGGCTTTCTTGAATCAAGTGCCAGTCTCAAGCAATCAAAAAGAATTTCCCAAGAGCTTGCTTAAGAAAGGAATAAAAAGAAACATTTACTTCACATGGCTCATTCTCCCTATCTTCTGTGGTTAACTATGTGCTTGGGGCCCACAGTGATGCCTTCCAGCCCCTATGGAGTAATAATGTCCAATGCAGACTTCTCTTTGTCAAGGTGAGCTGCTTACACACTTGTCGTGGTTTAGTCCCAGCCAGCAACTCAGTACCATGCAGCCGCTCGCTCACTCCCCCTACCCTGATGGGATGGGGGAGAGAATCAGAGGAGTAAGAGTGAGAAACACTCCTGGGTTGGGATAAGAACAGTTTAATAATTGAAATAAAATAAAGTAAAATAATAATAATAACAATATAATAATAATAGTAATAATAATATACAAAACAAGTGATGCACAATGCAATTGCTCACCACCCGCCGACCGATACCCAGACAGTTCCCGAGCAGCGGTCGCTGCTCCCCGGCCAACCCCCCCCAGTTTATATACTGAGCATGACGTCATATGGTATGGAATAGCCCTTTGGTCAGTTTGGATCAACTATTGTGGCTGTGCCCCCTCCCAGTTTCTTGTGCGCCTGGCAGAGCATGGGAAGCTGAAAAAGTCCTTGACTAGCATAAGCAGTACTCAGCAACAACTAAAAACATCAGCATGTTATCAACATTCTTCTCCTACTAAATCCAAAACACAGCACTATGCCTGCTGCTAGGAAGAAAATTAACTCTAACCCAGCCGAAACCAGGACAGTATCCACCCCTTATTCTATACCATCTACGTCATGCACAAGCCCTCCCCTTTCCAATGTGTTCCAATTAATCACCACCGCTTTCCCTATCTTGATATACACACAGATATCATTCCCTTCGTCTATGGCCCATCCCTCTAAAATGTCCATTGAGTTCATTTAGCCCATGACTTTGGGTTCCATCTGTCATCACAGTCTTTCAGAGCAGGAGAGGTGGTGTGCAGTGTTGGACTGTTGCATGCTGAAGTCAGTTCTCATTCCAACATGGTTTCATCAAAGTTCATTTTCATTAAGCTGGGCAATTCTTACTGCAATACCATTGATGTGGCATATAGCAATCATAATATACAGTATTATATACTTAATATTAACCTACTATATTATTATATTAACATGTAGTTAAGAGATAACATACAGTTAAGAGATAACATACAGTATTATAAAGCAATTAATATCATACAATTCAGTTCATTAGCTATTTTCACCCAAAATCAAATTCCCTTGCGGTACACATTGGGCTTCCCCATCCTTTCGCATCACCCACCAAGTGCACCCAGGTCCTTGAGCAAAAGCAATCCCACGAATGTGTTTGCCTTTGCCAGAGGGGGAAGTAACCCAGACTGTCTTCCCCAGCATATTTTTCATGTGCACTACAGGAACTTTATCTCCTTCTACAGTACGTAGAAGTTTTGATTGGGCAGGGCCAGCTCGATTGGCAGATCCCCTGGTGTTGACTAACCAGGTGGCTTTTGCTAAATGCGTATCCCAATGTTTAAATGTCCCAGCATCCATTGCTCTCAGGGTAGTCTTTAACAATCCATTGTATCGCTCAATTTTCCCGGAGGCTGGTGCATGGTAGGGGATGTGATACACCCACTCAATGCCGTGCTCTTTGGCCCAGGTGTCTATGAGGTTGTTTCGGAAATGAGTCCCGTTGTCTGACTCAATTCTTTCTGGGGTGCCATGTCGCCACAGGACTTGCTTTTCAAGGCCCAGGATGGTGTTCCGGGCAGTGGCATGGGGCACGGGATATGTTTCCAACCATCCAGTGGTTGCTTCCACCATGGTGAGCACATAGCGCTTGCCTTGGCGGGTCTGTGGGAGCGTAATGTAATCAATCTGCCAGGCCTCCCCATATTTATATTTCAGCCATCGTTCACTATACCCAAGGGGCTTGAACTGCTTGGCTTGCTTGATTGCAGCGCATGTTTCACACTCATGAATAACCTGTGCAATACTGTCCATAGTTAAGTCCACCCCTCGATCACGAGCCCATTTATACGTTGCATCCCTTCCTTGATGGCCTGAGGCGTCATGGGCCCACCGAGCTATAAATAATTCACCCTTATGTTGCCAGTCCAAATCCACCTGAGCCACTTCAATCTTAGCAGCCTGATCTACTTGCTGGTTGTTTTGATGTTCTTCAGTGGCCCGACTCTTAGGTACATGAGCATCTACATGACGAACTTTTACAGCCAGGTTCTCTACCCGGGCAGCAATATCTTGCCACAATGCGGCAGCCCAGATTGGTTTGCCTCTGCGCTGCCAGTTGCTCTGCTTCCATTGCTGCAGCCACCCCCACAGGGCATTTGCCACCATCCATGAGTCAGTATAGAGATAAAGGACTGGCCACTTTTCTCTTTCAGCAATATCTAAAGCCAGCTGGATGGCTTTCACCTCTGCAAACTGACTCGACTCCCCTTCTCCTTCAGCAGTTTCTGCGACTTGTCGTATAGGACTCCATACAGCAGCTTTCCACCTCCGATGCTTTCCCACAAGACGACAGGACCCATCAGTGAACAGGGCATATTGCTTTTCATTTTCTGGCAATTTATTATACAGTGGGGCCTCTTCAGCATGTGTCACCTCCTCCTCTGGTGATATTCTAAGGTTTTTTCCTTCTGGCCAGTCCATGATCACTTCCAAGATTCCTGGGCGACTGGGGTTTCCTATTCGAGCCCGTTGTGTGATCAATGCAACCCACTTACTCCATGTAGCATCAGTTGCATGATGTGTAGAGGGGACCCTCCCTTTGAACATCCAGCCCAACACCGGCAGTCGGGGTGCCAGCAGGAGCTGTGCTTCAGTACCAACCACTTCTGAAGCAGCTCGAACCCCTTCATATGCTGCCAGTATCTCCTTCTCAGTTGGAGTATAGCGGGCTTCGGATCCTCTGTATCCCCGACTCCAAAACCCTAGGGGTCGACCTCGAGTCTCCCCTGGTGCTTTCTGCCAGAGACTCCAGGTAGGGCCATTCTCCCCGGCTGCAGTGTAGAGCACATTTTTAATATCCTGCCCTGCCCGGACTGGCCCAAGGGCTACTGCATGAACTATCTCACGTTTAATTTGTTCAAAGGCTTGTTGTTGCTCAGGGCCCCATTTGAATTCGTTCTTCTTCCGGGTCACTTGATAGAGAGGGCTTACGATCTGGCTGTCATTTGGAATATGCATTCTCCAAAAACCCACAACGCCTAAGAAAGCTTGTGTTTCCTTTTTGCTAGTTGGTGGGGACATAGCTGTTATTTTGTTGATCACATCCATTGGGATCTGACGACGTCCATCTTGCCATTTTATTCCTAAAAACTGGATCTCCTGTGCAGGCCCCTTGACCTTACTCTGTTTTATGGCAAAACCAGCCTTCAGAAGGATTTGGACTATTTTCTTTCCCTTCTCAAAAACTTCTTCTGCTGTGTTGCCCCACACAATGATGTCATCAATGTACTGCAGATGTTCTGGAGCTTCACCCTGTTCCAGTGCTGTCTGGATCAGTTCATGGCAAATGGTGGGGCTGTGCTTCCACCCCTGGGGCAGTCGGTTCCAGGTGTACTGAACACCCCTCCAGGTAAAAGCAAACTGGGGTCTGCACTCTGCTGCCAAAGGGATGGAGAAAAATGCATTAGCAATATCAATTGTGGCATACCACTTAGCTGCCTTTGACTCCAGTTCATATTGAAGTTCTAGCATGTCTGGCACGGCAGCACTCAGCGGCGGTGTAACTTCGTTCAGGCCACGATAGTCCACTGTTAGTCTCCACTCCCCATTAGACTTTCGCACTGGCCATATGGGACTGTTAAAGGGTGAGCGAGTCTTGCTGATCACTCCCTGGCTCTCCAGTCGACGAATCAGGTTATGGATGGGAATCAGGAAGTCTCGGTTGGTGCGATATTGCCGCCTGTGCACAGTTGTGGTAGTGATCGGCACCTGTTGTTCCTCAACCTTCAGCAACCCTACAATCGAAGGGTCCTCTGAGAGACCGGGCAAGGTGGACAACTGTTTAATTTCCTCTGTCTCCAAAGCAGCTATACCAAAAGCCCACCGGTACCCTTTTGGGTCCTTGAAATACCCTCTCCTGAGGTAGTCTATGCCAAGGATGCACGGAGCGTCTGGGCCAGTCACAATGGGGTGCTTTTGCCACTCATTCCCAGTTAGGCTCACTTCAGCTTCCAGTACAGTTAGCTGTTGGGATCCCCCTGTCACTCCAGAAATACAAATGGGTTCTGCCCCTCTATAGTTTGATGGCATTAGCGTGCACTGTGCACCAGTGTCCACTAGAGCCTTATACTCCTGTGGGTCTGACGTTCCAGGCCATCAAATCCACACAGTCCAGTAAACCCGGTTGTCCCTTTCCTCCACCTGGCTGGAGGCAGGGCCCCTCTAACACTGGTCACAGTATTCGCTGTTCACTTCCTGTAAATGTGAATCAAAAGTCCCCTGATCAAGGTCGGAAGTAAAATTAGCCCTCTTACTCTGTCTCGGGAACTGCTCACTGGAAACTGGAGCTGCAATTTTCCTGGGAGAACCGCCTTTTCTAATAGTTTTTCCTTGCAACTCACGCACCCGTGCCTCTAAGGTTGAGGTGGGTTTTCCATCCCACTTTCTCATGTCCTCTCCATAATCACGCAGGTAAAACCACAGGGTGCCCCGTGGTGTGTATCCTCTATATCCTCTCTCTTGAGCATAGGGACGTTGACTCCTAATGGCTGAGACACTGGTCCGTGCAGGTGGGGAGTAGGACAGATCCTCTCTGAGTTGTTGGAACTCTTGGCACAGTTTTTCCACAGCCGAGACACAGGCCCGTAGGGAGGAAGAGAGCTTTTCTTCGTAGTCCCGGAGTTGTCTAGCCACTTCATCCACCGTTGGTGCCTCGTCGTCTTTCCAGGCTAGTATTGCCAACGAGTTGGAATATGATGCTGGTGCACTCCGTACCACCTTCCGCCACATGGATTGTGTGCACCTGACTTCATCTGGGTCTTTGGTTAACTGCTCATCATTTAGGTCACTGTAAATCACCTCCAGCACGCCTAATTCCCTCAGGTACTGGATACCTTTCTCTACGGTGGTCCATTTGCTTGGGCGGTATAAAACATCCTCCTTGAAGGGATACCTTTCCTTCACGCTTGACAGAAGTCGCCTCCAGAGGCTGAGCGGTTTTGCCCCTTTTCCAATTGCTTTGTCAATGACCCCTTCCCTGGAAAGGGATCCCAGCTGCTTGGCTTCCCTACCCTCTAAATCCAGGCTACTGGCCCCGTTATCCCAGCATCGGAGCAGCCAGGTGATGATGTGCTCGCCTGGATGACGACCGAAATCTTTTCGCATATCTCGCAGCTCACTCAGGGATAGGGATCGGGTGGTCACCATCTCATTTATGGGTTCTTCCTCCTCTGGTTCTCGTGATGGCCCTGGTTCATCTTCATCCCTTACTAAACGAACTGATTTCCTCGTGTATTTTTTCTTCTGTATAGGGGCAACTGATACCGGCGCAGGTTGGTTCTCTGGTTTAGCCGCAGTGCCTGCCACTGGGGTTGGAGTGGCTGCAGTACCTGTGGTGGGTGTTGGAGTAGCCACAGTGCTTGTGGCTGTGGTTGGAGTAGCCACAGTGCTCATGGCTGTGGTTGGAGTAGCCGCAGTGCCTGTTGTTTTGTCATCCGATCCAGAGACCCTCTCTTTCCCTTGAGGGTTCTGAATAGTGTTGAACAGGGCTCTATAAGCATGGGCCAGTCCCCAGCATGTTGCAATGAGTTGTGTCTCTTTGGAGTTGCCAGGGTGAGAACATACTTCTTCCAAATACTTTACTAATTCTTCAGGATTCTGCACTTGTTCAGGGGTGAAGTTCCAAAACACTGGAGGTCCCCACTGCCCTAGGTACTTGCGCATACGATCCCACACACCCTGCCACTCATAACGCTCCAGCCTTGGGGCAGATCTCTGGATGATATTCTTAAATTGCTTACTAACCTTTGTCAAAACCAAAACAATATTCCCAAGAAGTATCAATAGAAGTATCTTAACTGCCCAGGGATGTTCAAAATACTGAAAACTTTCTGTAATGAGGGAGGAAGCATTATAGAATAAGGTAATGAAGGTGCCATTCTGTAGTTCCTCCACAACAAACGCCTCCGAGGGAAAGGTATAATTGCTAACTCTCTCCATGAGGTGGTACCCGAAGTACAGTAATGACTTGTGTATAAAACCCAGATACAAAACCATGCTCAAGGTCAGGATTTTGATAAGGAACCTCCCAATCAAAACATCCTTAATCACTACAGAGCATAGAGCAATGCACAGACCAACACCAAGCTTTAACATGCACAGCCAAGAAAAGAACATGGTACAGATCAGATGAACTAATATCATGACCGGCAACTGTTAACAGATTCCTTAATACACTCTAGTTAATCTGTTCTTATCTCAAACCCTTCGTGCCCCACGTTGGGCGCCAAAAAGGACTGTCGTGGTTTAGTCCCAGCCAGCAACTCAGTACCACGCAGCCGCTCGCTCACTCCCCCTACCCTGATGGGATGGGGGAGAGAATCGGAGGAGTAAGAGTGAGAAACACTCCTGGGTTGGGATAAGAACAGTTTAATAATTGAAATAAAATAAAGTAAAATAATAATAATAACAATATAATAATAATAGTAATAATAATATACAAAACAAGTGATGCACAATGCAATTGCTCACCACCCGCCGACCGATACCCAGACAGTTCCCGAGCAGCGGTCGCTGCTCCCCGGCCAACCCCCCCCAGTTTATATACTGAGCATGACGTCATATGGTATGGAATAGCCCTTTGGTCAGTTTGGATCAACTATTGTGGCTGTGCCCCCTCCCAGTTTCTTGTGCGCCTGGCAGAGCATGGGAAGCTGAAAAAGTCCTTGACTAGCATAAGCAGTACTCAGCAACAACTAAAAACATCAGCATGTTATCAACATTCTTCTCCTACTAAATCCAAAACACAGCACTATGCCTGCTGCTAGGAAGAAAATTAACTCTATCCCAGCCGAAACCAGGACAACACTATAGCTGCTAGAGTTGCAAGGGCAGGAAGCACCTCAGTTTCTCAGATGTTCAGGAGAAGCTTAAGAAACCTTCTAGTTAATCATGAAGAGAGAGGCAAAGAAAGAGTCTTGTTTGTCTCAGTTCTTAAGTGTCAGGAATGTCACCTATGGAAGGCAGCAGACACTAATTGCAAATGCAGGGCAATGTGCAATTTGTCATATATAATGTAAGTGATGTGAATTTGAAGGACATATGGCTATGAGAAACCTAGGGTGACACACTGGTGGGCCTGGGTTGATTGTCTGTTCCACCTCCCATTTCCAGGCAGGACCCACTAAGCACTCCTGGTCAGATGGCACTGGGAAAAGGGCAGCACAGAAAGGATGTGATTTCAAACATAGAATGGCTGAGTACATTAAAATAACTAGAAAAAGAGCTTGTTTACATTGTGCAATAGCCCTCCAAATTTTGTGACCTGAGAAGCAGTTAAAGGGATCTGGAAAGTAAAGACATTGCTTATGCTTTTTTTTATACTCTTTGAGGTAGGCAGACATGTTTGTTTTATTTCTTGCCCTGTATCACCCTGTCTTCATCTTTCTTATATTTTCTATGTGTGCATGTGTGTGACAATTCGTTCCGGGTTAGTGTCACAGGATGTGAAAGAAACCATCTGGAATAAGATCTCACAGAACATTACCACCTGAGCAGCTGTGAAAGGTTTTCATTTATGCTGTTTTAAGATTCAAGAAGCCATGATACATGAATCTACATCTCGGTGCAGAGCTGATGGCAGAGGACACTAATTCTAGCACCAGTCCTTGAGAACATCTGAGGCTAAAACTAGATACTGTACATCTGAGCTGTGATAGCAAAATCATCTGCATACAAAGAGAAGCCCATTCAGAATGTCTTTTCCAGCTTCATTGTGCCCATGAGACAAACCACAAACACTTCCACCTGAAAGATACTGCTTAGTAGACAGAACTATGAACCACTCATACAGGTATGAATTGCCAGTGGAAGCAAATAAAATAGAAAGCGAATGGATAATGCCTAAAGCATCAGCACTTCAGAAAATTGTGCTACACCTATTTTGACTAGAGTACTGCTAAGAACATTAATATCATTCTCCTTTTGTAATTTGTGTTTCAAAAGGTCTGATAAATGGAAACTGGGCACCCAACAGCAGCAGTGTTCTTTAGAAAAAAATAATTCTGCTGAAATAGGAAGAACTACCTTTCAATCAAGCACTGTGCTTTGTCAGACATTGAATCCCTTCCAGCAAACACAGACTTTGGCATTAATGACTCTATGTATGGTAAATTTTGTCTTTCAAGAAATGAGGAGAAAGCCCTTTCAGTTTAAAAAAAGCCTGATCTACATTTCACTGAAATAAATAGAAATGCTCCCCGTAACTTTAAAATGAAAGATAGACTGGGCTTTTCATTCATTAGCTCATTTCATATGTAAAATAAGTCTAACAACTCTTCTGTTTAGCTGGAGTACTGAAACTTATCAGGAGATGGTACATATTGCAAAGATAGGTGGCACAGTGGAAGTTAGCATGTTCAACAGCCCATGGGGTGGGAAAAGGAACCTTCTCTTCATGATACTTCAGAGAAACACTTGCAGATCCCTGGCACTACTACAGCCATGGTGAACTATCAGTTTAGTTTGCTATTTTTTTCCTAGATGTAACATTTATACTCGTATAACCTCTTCCTGTAAAAAACTCCTCTCTTTTTCTTGCTCTGTATCTTACTTCTCTGCCAGCTGTCAGTAATAAATTGATGAAATCCATCTAGGTTTTCCTTGAAGATTATCAGAACATGGTTTGAAGAGATGGAGGGAGGAAGAAAGGAAGGTGCATCTGTTTATACATTCCAGTCTTGTGACAAAGTAAAATATTTAGCACTTTGCTAATGAAGGTGGAAAACAGAATGTATTTTGCAGAGCCAAGCAATCCTTTGAGAACCTACTTAATGAGATGAAGGTTAGCTGATGACACAGTCTCTGGTTTAAATCCCAAACTACCTGCATAGAAGAAAAGATACAAAGACATTCCTTTTTTTTTTTTCTCTAGCTCTTTTTTTAAAATTTTTTCTTTTTTTTTAAAGATCTGGAGGGGAAGAAGATAAGCAGCAGGTCCAAAAATAACAGAATAATAAGATTCACACTTACTTAAAGAAAGGAGCTGTTCTCATTTAATACACTGTAGAAAATATTGTACAATGGTAAGCTTCAAATCAGTTTGCTGTAGTTTTTAGTAATCTAATAGATTATATATGAATATTATATATAATAAATATTATAACTATATTATAATAAAAACTATAAACATATTATAAATTATATATAAATTTTCTGCTGGAAATGTAACACAACAAGCTATAGGCAATCCAGGAGACTCCTGGAATGCATTGAGAATAACTCCTTAAGCCAGATAATAGACAAACCTACCAGAGGCGATGCATTACTGGACCTGATGGTCACCAATGCAAGTGAGCTAATTGGTGACATCAAGACTGGAGGCAGCCTGGGCTGCAGTGATCCTGCACTGGTAGATATTGCAGTCCTGAGGGATATGGGTCAGACAAAGAATAAAGTCAGGACCCTGAATTTTAGGAAAGCAAAATTCCAGCTCTTGAAGGAGTTAGTCAATAGGACCCCCTGAGAAACTGCCCTCAGGGACAAGGGAGCAGAACAGAGCTGGCAGATCTTTAAGGATGCTTTCCATAGAGCTCAAGAGCTCTTGATCCCTGGGTGTAAGAAATCAGGAAAGGAAGGAAAGAGACTGCCATGGCTGAGTCGGGATGTGCTGGCCAAACTAAAGGGCAAGAAGGAAATGCACAGGCAGTGGAAGCAGGGACAGGTATGCTGGGAAGATTATAGGGACGCTGCCAGTTGTGTAGGGATGGGGTCAGGGAGGAGCTGGAGCTGAAATTGGCAAGGGATGCAAAGAATAATAAGAAGGGCTTCTCCAGTTATGTTAGCCAGAAAAGAAAAGTCAAAGAAAATGTACCCCCTAGATGAGCAAGACTGGCAAACTGGTAACAACAGACAAGGAAAAGGTTGAGGTACTCAACAAATTCTTTGCTTCAGTCTTCACTGGCAACCTCTCTTTCCAAACCTCTTGAGTGGATGGACTGCAAGGCAGGCATTGGGGGAGCAAAGTCACTCCCACTGTAAGAGAAGATCAAGTTCATGACCACCTGAAGGAACCTGAACATGCATAAGCCTATGGCACCTAACAAGATACACCCCAGAGTCCTGAGGGAATTGGCTGATATAGTTGCCAAGCTACTCTCCATGGTATTTAAAAAGTCATGGCAGTCAGGTGAAGTCCCTGGTGACTGGAAGAAGGGAAACATTGTGCCCATTTTTAAAAAGGGTAGAAAGGAGGACCCTGGGAACTACCGACCTTTCAGCCTCACCTCTGTGCCTGGGAAGATCATGGAACAGATCCTTCTAGAAGCTATGCTAAAACACATGGAAGACAGGGAGGTGATTCAAGACAGCCAGCATGACTTCACCAAGGGCAAGTCCTGCCTGACCAACCTCGTGGCTTTCTATGAAGGAGTGACTGCATCAGTGGACAAAGGAAGAGCTATGGATGACATCTATCTGGACTTCTGTAAGGCCTTTGACACGGTCCCCCACAATATCCTTCTCTCTAAATTGGGGAGATACGGATTTGATGGGTGGACTGTTCGGTGGATGAGGAATTGGTTGGATGGTCACATCCAGAAGGTAGTGGTCAATGGCTCAATGTCCAGAAGGAGATCGGTGACAAGTGGTGTCCCTCAGGGGTCCGTGCTGGGACCAGTACTGTTTAATGTCTTCATCAATGACATAGACAGTGGGATTGAGTGCACCCTCAGCAAGTTTGCAGACAACACCAAGCTGAGAGGTACGGTTGACATGCCTGAGGGAAGGGATGCCATCCAGAGGGACCTGGGCAAGCTCAAGAAGTGGGTCCACATGAATCTCATGAGGTTCAACAAGGCCAAGTGCAAGGTCCTGCACCTGGGTCAGGGCAACCCCTGGTATCAGTACAGGCTGGGGGATGAAAGGATTGAGAGAAGCCCTGTGGAGAAGGAGTTGGGGGTACTGATAGATGAAAAGCTGGACATGAGCTGGCAATGTGCACTTGCAGCCCAGAAAGCCAACCGTATCCTGGGCTGCATTGAAAGAAGCATGGCCAGCAGGTCGAGGGAGGGGATTCTGCCCCTCTACTCTGCTCTGGTGAGACCTCACCTGCAGTACTGAGCCTAACTGTAGAGCCCTCAGCACAGGAAAGACATTGACCTGTTTGAGTGGTCTAGAAGAGGACAACAGAAATGTTCAGAGGGATAGAACACCTCTCCTATGAAGAAAGGCTGAGGGAGTTGGCGTTATTCAGCCTGGAGAAGAGAAGGTTCCAGGGAGACCTTATTGCAGCCTTTCAGTACTTAAAGGGAGCTTATAAGAAAGGTGGGGACAGACTTTTTGGCAGGGCCTGTTGTGATAGGACAAGGGGTAATGGTTTTAAACTAAAAAAGGGTAGATTTAGACTGGATATAAGGAAGATATTTTTTATGATGAGGGTGCTGAAACACTGGAACAGGTTGCCCAGAGAGGTGGTAGATGTTCCACCCTTGGAAACACTCAAGGTGAGTTTGGATGGGGCTCTGAGCAACCTGATCTAGTTGATGTCCCTGCTTGTTGCAGGGGGGGTTGGGCTAGATTACCTTTAAAGGTCAGTTCCAACCCAAACTATTCTATGATTCCATGATATTTAATAGTTTTACAGTATGAAACCATATAACCACATAATATCCAGTATTATTCAGCTAGATCAAATTTAAATAGTAGGGCAAAATACAGTCAGCATTTTCTCCAATGGAATTAACTGAATAAATGTGAGTGATTAGATTTTGAAGGCAGAAAGTATTCAAGATTGAAGGAGTCAGTAAATCCACTATCTCTATAAAGTTCATAAAAGACAATCTTGCACATAATGCTCTTAAATTGCACTTTTATTTAAACAAGCCCCTTCCAGAAAAAATTTAACATCCACTTCTAGAGTTCTTAGATGACATGAACCAAGAAGTACTCTTTCCTACTATCTCATCCTACCGTCTGTCTATTGAGGTTAGCACAAAACATCAGTATTTGCCTCATACTGGAGGATCATTAAATGGCCCTTGAAAGTTGTGTGAAATTATTGTGACACACATGTAGAAGGTATTTTATACTGTTAAACTCCTTGTGCCAACAACCTTCATGACTGGGAGATGGCAACTGGCCAGTTCTGGACTTCCCAGTTATTTATCATGTTGTGCCCTTGGATACTGAATGTGGCTAATGGTCCCCTGTGTATCTGGCATCGAATAATCCTACTACCTTTTGTAGTAAATACTTAAATCACACAAAGTGAATGCTAATTGTCAGTGTATGAATCAGTTCATGATAAACTGATAACTGAATCAGTACTGCTAGTGTATGACCTCAGCCAATCTGTGTCTCCCACTGTCCTGGTTATCTTCAGTCCATGTGTTCCTAAAGTATGTAATTTCTTTGTTAAGAAGGAGCAGGCATCTTAGGTCAATATGTTTAACACTCCCTAATAAAGCTAAAAGAACAGGAAAGCTGAAACATGCAAATACCTTCTCTGCTTTTTTCTGATTAGGGTGTGTCAGAGGGAGTGGATGCAGCACACAGAGCAAGAGATTCTATTTTAAGCAACTGCTTTTTGTTTTTTAATACAAAGTTGTTTGTTTATTAGAAATAATTCCTATGAATTATCCACATTCAGAGCCAGCTAGTGCTACTTAATTATCATGCTATCAGTGCTACAAGAAGAATGACTTGATGGAAAACAGAATCCTTCATACAACTTATCAGCCTGAATAGCAATCCCAGATAATTAGAATCATAGACTGCCACAGCATGCAGATGGTGCTTCAAAGCCAGATATCTAGAATCAGTCCAATCAATCTGGTTTTATCTTGGCAAGGGTGTTATACAAAGCCATACAGAAAAGCCACCATGCTTCCATTTTTTATGAGCTTCTCTTTCCTTAAATGACTGTTGAGAGGTCTTTTTACTTTAACCTTATCATTTTTCCTGTACATGACATAAATGATGTTCAAGAAAGTAGGCTCAGATTCTATTATAACATATGTCAAATGAACAGAGACAAAGAAGGCAAAACCCACAGACTAATTGATAGGACTCAAAATTCCCATTGATTTTGACACAATGAGGAGGCTAAGTTCATAATTAAAAAAAAAAAAAAAACCAACCCAAAAAAACAACCAAAAAACCCCAGGAAAAGCAGAATTAAGGTTACCATGGCAACCTTAACGTTGACTCTTTCCATGACTTAAAAGATGGTCTTTCATTCTTTTGCTCAGGCAATTCTTGTCTGACATTTGATTTTTCCTCCCACTTTAGTGTACAGTTACAGTCCTCTACTTGCTGTTTATTCATTTTATCGAGTCAAATAAAGCTGGCTTTTACAAAACGAGACTGAAGGAAAGGTCAATGTTTTAACTTTCCACAGAGCAATAAAGGCAACCTTTTTAATATTTTGACTGTATCATTATTATTAATTATTAATAATAAAACCAATAATATTAATGAAGTCTAGATTATTTCCCCTATTCTGTGAGAGTCTGAAATATCAGCAAGACTGTTCCATAGCCCCCAGCAACCTAAACCAAGACTAAACCCACTGCTTCATCCAGCTTTGCACAAAGC
The DNA here is from genome assembly GCF_030463565.1 of Pelecanus crispus. Taxonomy (NCBI): domain Eukaryota; kingdom Metazoa; phylum Chordata; class Aves; order Pelecaniformes; family Pelecanidae; genus Pelecanus; species Pelecanus crispus. The sequence continues at coordinate 209,680,265 of NC_134643.1, forward strand.
CCTTCTCACAGCTGGGCCTGCACTGAGCTGATTGGTGATACTACTGCATTTCCAGAAGGCTCTTAACAACAGTGATGGTCTGTAGCATCACATCTAGTCAGACCAAAGAGATAGGGAACGTCTACCAATAGGTGTCTTGATGTTTGCAGTGGAGAAGTGAGGACATCTCTGAGAACAGAAGGAGCTGGTTGGTGGTGGTGGTGGTGGTGGTGAGACATGAACAAAATGGTGAAAAGGGACAACTCCTCATCCCCTTGTGATGGCCCCTGGATCTCTGCACAGTCATCAATGCTGCATTCAAACCTTTTCTCTCTGTACCTCCTCCTGACCAAGGGCACTGCAGCCTTCTGTCTGGCTGCAAGAGACAAGCTTGGCAAATTTGATTGCTCAGTGTAAAGGAAAAGGTATGTTTCCCATGAGTCAAACTCAGCCCTCTTGCAATACAGATGACTTCAGACAAGCTTCCTTCTAAGACTGCAGCTAAATCAAACAAGAAGATGT